>NC_140993.1:240329089-240722142 GCF_052327205.1 Somniosus microcephalus
CAAAACATGGACCCAGCAGAGAAGGACCAATGGCTAAGACAAATTTCTGAACAGCTACAACTGATCTTGAACGAACTGCGGTGCCTCGCCACGGCATTCTCCCGAAGCCAGAAGCAGCTGGAGGCCCTCGTCATCGCTTTCCATCAGAGCCAGAACCAGAGTCAGGTGATCCAAGCCGCTCCAGCACCGTTACCCGCTCCTACGGTTTCGCCTTCCCCTTTGAAAGAACCCCGATTACCTGCACCCGAGCGCTACGACGGTAACCCAGGAGGATGTCGAGGTTTCCTAACCCAGTGTTCCCTGGCCTTCCAACTGCAGGGTTCATTATTTCCCAGTGACTGTTCCCAAGTGGCCTACATCATTTCGCTACTCACCGGCAAGGCACTTACCTGGGCTACAGCCGTCTGGGAACAACAAACTCCGGCATGTTCAAACTACCAACTTTTCTCGGAAGAAATGAGAAGGATCTTTGATCACCCTGTCAGTGGGAGAGAGGCATCTAACAAACTGCTTCGGCTTCACCAGGGGGTTCGTAGCGTTGCGGACTACGCTATTGAGTTTCGCACTCTCGCTGCAGAAAGCCAATGGAATTCGGAGGCGCTCATCGCCACTTTTCGCCACGGTCTCGTGGATGAGATCAAGGACGAACTGGCTTCCAGGGATCCGGTGAGTGATTTGGAGTTTCTTTTTGATATCTCCGTTCGTGTGGATAATCGTCTCCGTGAGAGACGAAGAGAACGCCACTCCTTTTTCACCCCCGCTTCCAGAGACCAGAGCCTTTCCTGCTTCGAAGCCATCTGAGAACCTCCGAGCCATCCCGAGTCCATCTTTGACCGATCCAGAGGAGCCCATGCGGGTGGGAGTAACCCGCCTCTCGCAGCCCGAACGTGATCGCCGAATGAGAGAGGGATCTTGCCTCTATTGTGGGGAAGCTGGCCACTTTCGCTCTTCCTGTCCAGAGTTGGTGGGAAAAGCCAGGGCTCATCCAGGACGAAGGGACCTGAGATGAGCGTAACCATCCCTTCCGACCCCACTGTTTCTAGGGTTTTGCTGGCATCCTCCCTTTTCTGGGGCAATCAACAACATGATCTTAAGGCCCTGGTGGATTCGGGGTCTGATGGTAACTTCATAGATCTGGGGTTAGCTAAACAGCTCAAGATTCCCCTGACCCATCCTGATCACCCCCTCACTGTTGTTGCCCTGGATGGAAGACCCCTGGGCTCTGGAACCATTCACCATCATACTGCCCCCCTGCGTTTGGGCGTGGAAGGACAACATTTCGAGACCATCCAATTCTCCCTTATCCACTCTTCCGAGTTTCCATTAATTCTGGGTTACCCTTGGTTGGCCTGCCATAATCCTCGCTTGGATTGGGCCACCGGCCGGCTTACGGAATGGGGCTCCGCCTGCCATACTACCTGTCTTCGCGCCAAGTCTCCTTCCCAGCCCCAGGAGTTCCCATCACGCTCTGAATTGTCCCGAGTGCCACCCGAGTATGAGGATCTAAAAGAGGTCTTCAGTAAGGTTCGAGCCACATCACTTCCCCCTCATAGGCCATATGACTGCCGTTGACCTCCTGCCTGGGACATGCCCACCTAGGGGTAGGATCTTTTCCCTTTCTGCTCCTGAGACCGCCGCCATGGAGGAGTACATCCGTGACGCCCTCGCCGCTGGCTTCATCCGTCCGTCCACCTCTCCTGCTGGTACCGGTTTTTTCTTCGTGAGTAAGAAAGATGGAGGTCTCCGTCCCTGCATCGACTACCGTGGCCTTAACTGGATTACCATAAAGAACCGTTATCCGCTTCCACTCATGTCGACGGCCTTCGAGCTACTTCAGGGAGCCACGGTCTTCACAAAATTGGATCTCCGCAACGCCTACAACCTCATCCGCGTCCGCGAAGGGGACGAGTGGAAGACAGCATTCAACACACCTACTGGGCACTGAGTACCTGGTTATGCCTTTTGGATTGACCAACACCCCTGCTGTGTTCCAGGTGCTCATCAACGACGTTCTCCGAGACATGCTGAATCACTTTGTTTTTGTCTACCTGGATGACATTCTCATTTTCTCCAAGACTCTTCACGATCATGTCCAGCATGTAAGACAAGTCCTGCAACTTCTGCTTAACAACCTCTTGTTTGTCAAGGCTGAGAAGTGTGAGTTTCACGTTTCCACGGTTTCATTTCTGGGCTTCATCATCTCCAGCGGCAACATCCAAATGGACCCTGGCAAGACCCAAGCTGTCCGAGATTGGCCACCACCCACCTCTCTCAAACAGGTGCAACGTTTCTTGGGGTTTGCTAACTTCTATCGGAGATTCATCAGAAACTTCAGCACCATTGCTGCCCCTCAACGCCCTCACCAAGACTGCCTCTACCCAGTTCAGTTGGTCCGCTGAGGCTGCGCAGGCTTTCGAGGATCTCAAGCGGCGCTTCACGTCTGCTCCTGTCCTCGTGATTCCGGATCCCTCGCTCCCCTTCATTGTCGAGGTGGATGCCTCGGATATAGGAGTGGGCGCCGTTTTGTCCCAACGGTCTAACGACAACAAACTGCACCCTTGCACCTTTTTCTCTCGCCAACTCACTCCCGCCGAACGAAACTACGATATTGGGAACAGGGCCTATATCCAGGAGGCCAAACGACTTAACTCTCGTCAAGCTCGCTGGGCACTGTTTTTTAATCGTTTTGACTTTGTCCTGTCATACCGTCCAGGATCCAAGAATCTCAAGCCTGATGCTCTCTCCAGGCAATTTGATCCACCCGAGCGGGAGGGACAACCAGAACCTATTATTTCTACTTCTCGAATTGTAGCACCGGTTCGCTGGGGGATCGAGACGCTGGTCAGAAAGGCGCAACAGAGGGAGGCAGACCCTGGCAACGGCCCACCCGGTCGCCTTTTTGTCCCCAACACGACTCGCTCACAAGTCCTGCAGTGGGGGCATTCGTCGCGACTCACTGGTCATCCAGGCACATCCAGGACGCTGGAGTTTCTTCGCAGAAGGTTCTGGTGGCCCACCATGGAGAAGGATGTAAAGGCGTTCGTGGCAGCTTGTGCCATTTGTGCACAAAACAAGAACCCTCGATCTCGCCCCCAGGGTTTGCTGCGTCCTCTCCCCATTCCCACTCGCCCCTGGTCACACCTCTCGGTGAATTTCATCACAGGCCTTCCACCATCTCAAGGCAACACTGTCATTCTGGTCATCGTAGATCGCTTCTCCAAAGCCTGTCGCTTTCTGCCCTTGCCCAAGCTTCCCTCAGCCCAAGAGACAGCCGAGCTCGTGGTCCAGCATGTTTTCAGGTTGTTCGGTTTGCCCCTTGACATCGTTTCTGACCGCGGTCCACAATTCGCCTCCCGGTTTTGGAGAGCCTTCTACAAGCTCATTGGAGCTACTGTCAGTCTTTCCTCGGGTTTCCACCCTCAGTCGAACGGTCAAACAGAGCGGATCAACCAAGACCTGGAGACGACCCTGAGGTGTCTCGTGTCCGCTAACCCTGCGACCTGGAGTCGTCACATCGTCTGGGCTGAGTACGCGCACAACACGTTGCGCTGCTCCCCCACAGGACTGTCGCCGTTCGAGTGCCAGTTCGGTTTTCAGCCTCCACTGTTCCAGGAGCAGGAGCTCGAGGTGGGGGTTCCGTCCGCGGAGAAGTTTGTCCAGCGTTGTCGGCGGACCTGGAGGAGAGCGCGGCTGGTCTTACAACGAGCTTCTCGACAACGGCAGATCCAGGCCAACAAGCGGCGCAGACCGGCTCCTTCATTCCGTCCTGGTCAGAGGGTCTGGCTTTCTACGCAGGATCTCCCGCTGCGAGTGGAGTCCCGCAAGCTGGCGCCCCGTTTCATCGGTCCCTTCATGGTGTCGAGGAAGGTCAACCCGGTGTCCTACCGTCTCCAGCTGCCCCGCTCCATGCGGATTCATCCTACCTTCCATGTCTCCCGGCTTCGGCCAGTGGCCAGCAGTTCCCTGGCGCCCGCCATGAGGCCTCCTCCTGCTCCCACATCATCGACGGCCAGCCTGCTTACACGGTCCGTCACCTGATGGACTCTCGCCGGGTTCGCGGGGGCCTCCAGTTCCTGGTGGACTGGGAGGGATATGGTCCGGAGGAACGCTCTTGGGTCCCGGACCGGGACATCCTGGATCGCGATTTAGTACGGAATTTTTTTCGTCGTCACCATGGACCTTCTGGGGGAACGTCAGGGGCCGTTCCTGGGGGGGGTGGTCCTGTAAGGAATGACCCAGATTCTGCCTCGCCTCGCCATCAGAGGGCTCCATGAACTCTCTTAATTGTGTCCTTCTTTATTCATTATTGTATTCACCTGTGCATTGTTAGATGCCTACTATTTAAGTGGTGTTCACTTTATGTTCATTGCTTAGTCTTGAGTTTCACTGCCTGGTGATACTGCTTGCTGGCCTGCTAGCCTGTATTCTGTGCTGTTGTTATTTTGTTTATGTCAAGTAAAGTCTACCTTTGTTTTGCAACCTAACCTCTGCCTCAGTTTGCCTTACTGCAGTTGGGTCCACCGAGTTCCGGTCCTTACTCCCTCTACTTCCTTGCCCTCAGTGATGGCATTGAGGACTGTTTTTAGGGCAGGATCAAGGGCTTGGATGGTCTTGAGGTCTGGGGGCAGTGTTACCCCTGTGGTTCCCTGAGTCCCATCCCTGCCTCGGATTACTGCCATGGGTTTGGACCCATAGGGATCCCAGAAAGTGCCGGTGCGGGCACCCTCCCTGGCTAGCGTATCCGCTTGCTGATTACCCTCTCCGCGGGGCTCTGTGGAGGAATGGGCCTTTACCTTGTGGATAAAGACTTCCCTTTTCTCTCCCACCGCGGCTAAGATCTTTTCTAACAGGGGCTTTACGGTTAAGGGTCGCCCGTCCGCTAAGGTATATCCGCGGTGGGACCAGATGGCTAGGTACTCCGTACACGAGTTGCATGTGAACATGCTGTCCGAGCAAATTGTGTATGGGGTGGGGAAGATCTCGGGGTGTGTAACGACGTACACCACCGCAGACAGTTCAGCCTGCTGGGCGCTCATAGTGCTGGGGAGCTTAATCGCCAGGCCAATGTTTGCCGCGGGGTCATAAACTCCACATCCTGTGAGTCGTTCGCCAGCGGATACCGTGCTGGAACCGTCTACATAGATCTCGCGGCCCGTGGGATGTATCCCGGCCCATAAACCTATGTCCACCTCCCATACCCCTTCTACGGAACACCGATGGGCTGTTCCGGGATATACCATGTTAGCCGCGAGCTTGGGCTCGCAGAGACCCTTTACCTTCAGCTGCATTTGTGAAAGGAGGAGGGTCCAGCGCGCAATGCGTGCACTGCTTACTGTCCCATCCTTAATCCTTCCATCTAGAAGCATTCGGGTGGGTGTGTGATGGGTGAGGAGAGTGATGGGAGAGGTGCCTGTGAAGATCAGAGACCTTTTTACAGCCCAATGCGTGGCCAGAAGATGCCGCTCGCAATTGGAAAAACTCCTTTCCACATCAGTGAGCACCCTGGAGGAATAGACCACTGGCCTCAGCTTGCCGTGTCGCTCTTGAAGCAGTACAGCACTCAAGCTATCCCCGCTAGCCGCTACCTCCAGGAAAAACTCCTCTTCCCCATCTATGGCCCCCAGGGCTGGCGCGGTCTGCAAGTCTCTTTTGAGTTTCTCAAATGCTGCCTGGCAACCCTCATCCCAGGACCACTCCACTCCCTTGTGTAGGAGTCGGAGCAGCGGGGCGGCTGTGGCTGCATAGTCCTCAATGAAGTCTCTGCAATACCCGGTCAGCCCCAGAAAGGACCTCACACCTGTTAGTGGTGGGGATCAGTAGTTCTTGCACCGATTCCCGTCTGGCTTTATCTATGGCTCTTTCGCCGGCACGGATGGTCAGACCCAAGAATTTTACTTCCTGCTGGCCGATCCGTGCCTTCTTCGGGTTCACCTTAAAACCCTTCCTGCCTAACAGCTCCAACAACTCGGCCAATAGTGGGCCATGCTCCTCTCTGGAATCTGTGAACAGGAGCAGGTCGTCCACATATTGCACTAGTTGGTTGGGCTGGCTGAACTCCTTTAAACTCCCTGCCATGCATTGATGGAAAATGCTGGGGCTGTTGTGGATACCCTGTGGCAAGCAGTTCCAGGTGTACTGTTGCCCTTTAAAGGTAAAGGCGAACTTGTACTGATCCTCCCTCCTTAAAGGGATAGACCAAAACCCATTGGAAATATCCAGCACTGTGAAAGTGGTCGCGGATGCTGGGATACTCCCTAGCAGGTCAGCAACTGCTGCTACCGTCGGCGCGCAGGCTGGGATGTTGCTATTGAGGACTCTGTAGTCCACTGTGGCTCTCCAGGAATCGTCCGGCTTCCTCACCGGCCATAACGGAGAGTTTACATGGGTGACTATCAGTCTCAACACGCCCTGCTGCACCAGTGAAGACATTGCTGTCTCCATGTTGGGCTCCGCTTCCCGGGGGAAGTTGTACTGTTTTTGGGGTCAGGCCATGGGGTCTCCGTCTACTCTGACCTCAAACCCGGTGACCCTCCCGCAATCGTGCTTGTGCGTGGCAAACGTAGTCAGATTGTCTGACATGAATGCCTGCAGATCTGGTGGGATGCCTGCGACCATGAGCTCGAGGTCGTAGCCCTCTTTTGGCTTCACGGTACACAGGGTCCCCCTTTCTCCTTTCCCTGGGATGACGACTACCTTGCCCGGCTTACCCTTACCCACTCCCCAAAGACAATGATTTCTTCGATCCACGAGGATCCCGTGTTCTACCAAGAAATCGGATCCGAGGATTCCCTTTCCACCCTCCACCTCCCATTTCTTCAGTATACACTTCCACTTGGTGCGGAGTGGTCCTAAATGAACGGAGAGGGGAATGGAAAATGCGCCAGCCTGTTCCTTGCCTGTGAAGCCCGACAGAATATATGGAACTGCGGTGGACAGAGGTGAGGTGGCAGGGTCATCTGCGTGGATCATGGTGCACGATGCCCCCGTATCCAGCAAATAGGTCCCTTTCACCTCCTCCACTTCCATCTCCACGAGGGGTCGCCTCCATACATCATGTCACAGCGCACACAAGTAAACGGGCTGCACCGGCTCTAGTCATTTGGGCACAGTGGTCGGGGTTTCGGGAACGACAAGACCGGTGGTGACGGCTATCTTCCCCTGCGCGATCATCAGAGACCGCATTGTCTCTATGATTGATTCAATCGCAGCGGGATCCATAGCTGCACCAACTCCTTGTGCTGGGGCAGGAGCTACAGCTTGGGTTTGGGCTGCTGCTGGGGCGGCGGTCTGGGCTTGGGCTTGGGCTGCGGGAAATTTTCCCTTATTATCCTTCCATGGATTTCTACAGTCCTTGCGCCAATGTCCATCCTTCCCACACCCGTAGCAATTGAGCTTGGCTTGGGCAGGGCAATTCCCCTCCTGACGCCACTCCTTCTTGCTTGGGGCTGCGGGTTTTGCCTCATGCACCTTTCCCTTTTGGGGAGGTGTTTCCTGACCTCTACAATTCTTATACGCAACGTTGAGCTGGCGGAGCACCGTCTCCTCCGTGACACCGGGACCTTGGGGCTAGGGCCCGTATCTACGGCAAGCTGTTGGTGACCAAGCAACGGAGCCAATGAACCCGCTGTTCGTCGTTCATTGCAGCCCAGTCAGGCACGCCCGGACAGCTGCGCCAATACACTGGCCACAGCCTTTCTGCGAAAACCCGTGGGGGTTCTCCAGATAGCTGCACAGTCCCTTCCACACGGTCGAACGGACTACCGTCGTCCACTCCCATTACTTCTAAAACTTCCTCCCTGAGATCCACATACCCTTTCCGTCCCCTCTTACTCTCATCTGAGAGGCACTGAAGGATTGTGCAATCCAGGGAGAAAAGCAACATTTTTGCCTGTTCCTGATCATCACAGTCATTATTGGCTGCTGTCTCCTCTATCTCCCTGAAATGAATCGAGGGATCTCCCTTTACTGTGAGTCTTGCGAGGTGGCTCACCATGGACCTTAATTGCTGGGCAGCGTAGGGCACCACGAGTTGGTTCTGGTGGGGTCCGGCATCGCCATTTGCGGCGTTGGGACCGAACCTCTGGTGCCGAGCAGGACACATCGGTGCTGGTCCCGGCTTTGCTACCAGTGGCTGTTCTTCCTCACATTCCACCTCGGCTACCTCCTCTTTTACCACCCCCTGTTTTTCCGACCAAGCCTCACTATAGCTCGGCAGTGCTGAGGGCTCGGTGGCTGGTACCACAACTACTTCGGCTGGAATCGGCTGTTTCGATTCCTTTAAAAAGTCCATGTGACTGGCTTTCGGGCTGACGAGACACACCATGCCTTTTGCCTTAACCAGGGCTGTTCTTAGGTCCTCTATGGCCTTTTGGCAGGGGCCATGGTCTGTGCTCTCGAACCCATGCTCGAGGGCTAGCTTGTAAGCTGCCTTAACCTCCACTACTCTCTCCTCCTGCGCTCTTAGCTGTTGTGCGAGGCGGGCGTTTTTCTCCCGTATCCTCGTTTCATTGATCTTTGCCTCAGTAACCTGGCACTCCAGGTACTCTATTCTAGCCTGATGTTGACTAGCTACCACTTGGCGTTCCTGATTCAGCGCGTGAAGCGCTGTGATGAGTTTTTCCCCACCCATGGCCTTTTCCTCTATCTCTGCTGCCTGTGCAGTGATCCTGGCTGCCTGTGCTGCAACGACCCGGTCCAAGATCTGGACTTGCTTCTTGTAACACATCAGCCACAGTGCCTTCTCCACTGACTTCTTATGCTCTTTGCTCTCTGTCCACCTGATGGCTGCGTCCACCGGACGCCCATCCAGTAAGAGATCGGAAATCCACTGCTTAGTGAGATTTACCTTGCCAAAGACATAATCTGCTATCCTCTCATCCATTGCATTTCGGCCATTCAAACTTGGATCTACTACATTGCAATCCTGCTGCCAGAGTACTGCCGCGGTCACCATTTTCTGTAAGGGGTTTTAGATCACAGGGGTTTCTCTCTCTAGAGGCCTCTCTCTCTTGCACAGTAAAACCGTGAGTGGTTCGACCCACTCGCCCCTTAGATTCTGTACTCTGGACTTTGGGGCAGGAACTACAATGTAGAGAAAACTCTTATAGACCAAGTTTGATGAAACGAAATGGAATTTTATTGCATAATGTAAAACAAATCAAAATGCAAGCAAATAAGAGGGTACATGGGAGGGGAAAACGCAAACAAATCATAATGACACAGTACTAACTAAGGCAAATACAGGCATATTATACTCTACAGAGATCATCATGAAATGGGGAAAACACACGGAACATCGAGGGACAACAACTCATGTTAATTATACCCTTAAATGTCCACCCCCTTAAACCTATCTAGATCCGATTATGAAGGGCCAGAAACATGCTCACCAATCCAACTAGGAAGTGTAAGGTTTTGAAACAGGTCTGCGTTTGATCCTTTCAGGCGTCCCGTCTCCACGTGGTTGGTGGAGCCCCAGCGAACTGTGCCACACCTCTCTCCTGAGGTGGAGGTTGGGGACGGCTGGACACCAGCTGGTCTGGATGTCGGCGGGGTCGGGGATCGTTTGCTCGACCCCGGTCAGAGGAGCTTCGGGCTGGCCCCCATCATTTCTTCTGTCGGTTTTAATTGTCTCTTCTCCCGAGCCGGAGTGGGTCGATGGCCTCTCGTTTCGTCAACGGCCCGGGGTTGGTCGATGATCTCCCGATGTTTTACCCCGGGGCGGGACGCCGGCTCGAACCGTCTTCTTCTCCTTCTTCTAGCGATGATACTACCGATACGATGGTAGCACCACGATGGCTTCCCTCGATGGCTTCTTTCCACGATGGCCGCTCTGTCTATGGCTTCCTCCGTTCTCTTTCTACCTCTGGGTTCCCAGATATACTTCTCATCAGAAGCCCCTATCTTGTGCCAAATCAGGTTAGTCTTTTGTTTTAATTTTGGCGGGCTGGGAGCACAACGGGGTAGTTATTATATTTTAAACTGTTCTTGGATGGCCGGCAATGGGCCATCTCTGGTCTGGAATGACCTTCATTGTTTTTAATGTCCTGGTGATGTCCTTAATGGGTCCTTGATGCTCTTCTCATAAATATGAAACTGTTCCCTTTTGTCTGGTTAAACATTTAGATGGCCTTTATCTACAGGCTGATCTTGACTGGATCTGCATCCAATCTATATGTATATGTGGGTGTCTGGTTTCGTTCTCTCAAACGGCTTCCAGAACTTACTGTGGGCTGAATCCACAAAGCTGTCTGAGGACTGCAGGAACCATTTTAAAGTGTCCCAATAAGTTGGTCACGGGGTCTGGCAGCCATTTTGAATGCACCTTTTTCCTAGGCTTCTTTTAAAACAGTCTTTAAAATCATGGCCTCTTCTGCAATTTGACCCTTTATAATATAAAGTTCAATTTTGCGAATCCTACAATAAGGTGACCAAAACTGCACACAATACTCAAGATGTGGTCTCACCAAGGCCCTGTACAACTGCAGCAAGACATCCTTGTTCCTGCACTCAAACCCTCTCGCTATGAAGGCCAACATATCATTTGCCTTCTTAACCACCTGCTGCACCTGCATGCTTACCTTCAGCGACTGGTGCACAAGGACACCCAGGTCTCGTTGCACTTCCCCTTCTCCCAATCTATTGCCATTCAGATAATAATCTGCCTTCCTGTTTTTGACACCAAAGTGGATAACCTCGCATTTATCCACGTTATATTGCATCTGCCATTCTTCTGCCCAATCACCCAACCTGTCCAAATCATCCTGGAGTTTCTCGGCATCCTCCTCACAGCACACACGCCCACCCAGCTTTGTATCATCTGCAAACTTGGAGCTATTACATCTAGTTCCCTTGTCTAGATCATTAATATATATTGTGAATAGCTGGGGTCCAAGGACCGATCCCTGCGATACCCCACTAGTCACTGCCTGCCACTCAGAAAAAGACCCGTTTATTCCAACTCTTTGCTTTCTGTCTGCCAACGAGTTCTCTATCCAAGTCAATACCTTGCCCCCAATCCCATGTGCCTTAACTTTACACGCTAATCTCTTATGCGGGACCTTATCAAAAGCCTTTTAAAAGTCCAAATACACCACATCCACTGGTTCTCCCTTATCTATTTTACCAGTTACATCCTCAAAAAATTCCAGTAGGTTAGTCACGCACGATTTACCTTTTGTAAATCCATGTTGACTTTGTCCGATCCTGTCACTTTCTCACTAATTGTTAAATTGACGGCCCCCTTGTCCCCTATTTCCTCTTGACTCCCCATCCAGAGGAAATAGTCTTTCTCTATTCATGTTATCAAAGCCCTTCATAATTTTACAAACCTCTATTAAATCTCCTCTTGGCCTTCCTTGCTCCAGTGGAAACAGTCCCAGTATCTCAACACTCCTCATACCTATAGTTTCTTATCCTGGTGAATCTGCACTGTATGCTTTCATAAAATGAAATAGCTTTAAGGAGGAAAAGTCTTCAGGTGAAAGTGTTAGATTACCCAATTTTTATTGGCCAAGTAGAAAAATTGAAGACCCATGGGTCATTTTTGTCACACGCAAGTGAAATAATTTTACTTTTCAATGCAATTTACATCATTGTGCGTTTGTAACAAATGGAAAATGGTCGGCCAAAGAGTTTTCTGGATGGTGTCCCTTCACATATGCTGAAGATTCAGCACAATTATTTGTTTTTCAGTCATTGATTTATTTGCTTCTTTTGTCATTAAATGTCAGGACTGGAGAATAATGCAGGTTACTGTGTGAAGCTAGAGGTGACAACTAAACAGCAGTGAGAAGTGTGGTGTATGTAACCTGTTCCACCTTAAGAGAACTTAAGCCTGGTCCACCTTAAGAAAGGTACTACTTTCTTTGGCTGCTGTATACGTAATACCGGTGGTGACCACACCGGTATATAAGCACAGTGTAATAATATTGTATTCAGTATAGTCCGGCCTCCAACCAGTAAAGACCTGTTGAATTTACTCTTGTGGTCTGTGTAGTAATTCTCACTATAACACACAGACTTAACAGTGGCGACGAGGATGGGATTCTTACCCTGCTGCAGTAATTTCCACGGCGACTTCGTCCACAGACAGGACGTCGAAGAGAGGTTTCCACCCTCATCACCTACGGGAAGACACGTCGAGCGGCAGGCATCGAGCAACCGGAGTGCAGAAGACATCCTGACCTCGAAGCCTTCATCAGCGACTGTCAGCTTCTCTACTACCTCGTGGTGGGTAAGCCGGGCAGCGACGCGACAGAACGTCAACCGCGTTGGCTGTACAGACGGGGCTGGGAAGACGGAGGAATAAGGGCGGTGAGGTCGATCGCGACCAGAGATAAGGGCCGGGCCGCTTTCGAGCGAGAGGCGCAGCGCGGGACATCGATCGCGACCGGAGATAAGGGCCGCATTCGGGCTAAAGGCGCAGCGTCTGGGGAAACTGAAGGCGCGAGAGCCGCGGTGAAGCGGAGACAGCATCGGGGGATGGGTGAAGACCGCCAAGCGCGGGAAAACCGCCATTTTGTGGGCGGAGGACGACGGCAAGAGCGGGAAGCCGCCATCTTAGATAACATTAAAAATACGATAAATTGCTACGATGCCTAAACATGGGAACATTAATGCCTTCGACAGTGATATAGAAGACTGGGCTATGTATATAGAACGCATACAAAACTATTGTAAGGCAAATAAAATTCCTGAGACAGATAAAGCACTAACATTACTAAACTTAATAGGTGCGAAGACATACGGGCAATTGAAACTCCTGTTATCACCAGATGAACCGGCGGATAAGACGTTCGAACAGATTGTTACTGTCCTAATAAATCATCTTAGCCCCACGCCGCTGATGCTAGCGGAACGATTTAAATTTTACGATAGAAGACAGCGGCAAAATGAAAGCAATGCTGAATATTTGATGGAATTACGTAAGCTAGCAAAATATTGTCAGTTTGGAACGGGACTGACAGAGGCACTTCGAGATAGATTTGTGTGTGGTTTATTTAAACAGGATACACAAAGGCGAGACCAGCTGTCCATCTGCCATGGTACTTTGATGTACGGGACAAGAGTGATTATTCCTCCCAAGTTAAGGGAAAGAGTTTTAAAAGAACTACATGAAGGTCATCTGGGGGGAGTTAAAATGAAAAGTCTTGCTAGGGCTTACGTATGGTGGCCGGGTATTGACCAACAGATTGAGGAGTTAATGAAAAGCTGCGCTGGGTGTCAAAAAGTGCAAAATGCACCTCCGATAGCACAGCTACACCCATGGGAATGGCCTTCAGCCCCATGGCAACGCGTACACATTGACTTTGCTGGTCCATTCATGGACTCCATGTTCCTAATCGCGGTGGACGCACATTCCAAATGGCCAGAAGTCATCAAGATGAATACCACTACTTCAGAAAAGACAATTGCGGTGTTAAGAACAATATTCGCAAGGAACGGATTGCCAGAACAGATCTGTTCGGACAACGGACCACAGTTTGTATCGGAAGAATTCCAACAATTCTTAAAGAAGAATGGAGTTAAACATTATACCTCTGCCCCATATCATCCGGCGACAAACGGGTTGGCTGAAAGATTTGTCCAGACATTCAAAAAGGCTATTAAGGCCATGAATGATGATCAGATTCCGCTGCAACACAAGGTCGATAAGTTCCTGATGTCATATAGAAACGCCGATCATGCCGTGACTAACCAAAGTCCTGCTATGATGTTTTATAACAGGAGGTTGCGGTCCAAGTTGGACTTGTTAAAACCAAATGTGCGGAGGGAAGTGGAAAACAAACAGTTTCGGCATATTAACAGCAAGACCACTCGAACTTTCGACGTAGGACAACCAGTGATGGCAAGGGGCTATGGAAACGACAAATGGCAGTCCGGAACAATCTGGGCCAGACAAGGACCTCTGATGTACACCGTAGATATTGGTCATAATGTGATAAGGCGTCATGCGGATCAACTGGTAGAGTCGAGAGCAAGGGTCGAACCCATGGTTGTGACAGAGACAGCTGTGGAAGACGTTCATGAACCTGAAGCATCTACCTCGGCCGAGAATGTATTTGATGATGATGACACCCAATACATTGGCAACCAACTAGAGGAGGCACCTCAACAACAAGAATCAGAGACCACTGAAAGGCGTTATCCAAGCCGAATCAGAAAGCCGCCTGAGAGACTGAACCTTTGAACTGTTATACCTGAAGTTATATTATGTGTATATATGTTATGTTTATTTGGGGATATGACTGTTAAGCTAAAAAGGGAGGATTGTGGTGTATGTAACCTGTTCCACCTTAAGAGAACTTAAGCCTGGTCCACCTTAAGAAAGGTACTACTTTCTTTGGCTGCTGTATACGTAATACCGGTGGTGACCACACCGGTATATAAGCACAGTGTAATAATATTGAATTCAGTATAGTCCGACCTCCAACCAGTAAAGACCTGTTGAATTTACTCTTGTGGTCTGTGTAGTAATTCTCACTATAACACACAGACTTAACAAGAAGAAATGTCAAAATCGCACGATTAGATTTGAAAAAAGACTCGAGAAAAGGGTAAGAATGAGCAATAATAGAGTTATGGGGTAAAAGTGGAAACTAAATGACTGAAAGGAGGGACTTTCTGTGCTGAGAGCTGTCTCACATGTCAGCTTGAAAGAAGGTGCTTTGTAATAAATTGAGTTTTAAAACACACATGTTCTTTCAGTGAAAATTGTTCAATATTTTCAACCAACATCATCACTGAAAAATACCACACCTCAAGGACAACAGTGTGGTTTTTTTCTTAAAAGGACACGGCCAGAATGCAGTAATCTTCTCTGAAGCTAAGGGACTGTGTATTCATCTCTGCAGATGCAACTTCTATCATCAATGAGCTGTGGCGTTATTCTCCAAAGAAGAGGCATATCAATCAGAGTGGCAGCTTTGATGTCACAGTGATAACCTCCCCCACCTAACCTCACTGCCCTCCGTCCTGAAAGTTAATAAGAAAAAAAAGCAGATACAGCAAAGACTTAAAAACAGATTAAAATTGTGCTGAATCCTCAGGATGAGTGACAGAACACCATCTTGATGAAACCCATTAGGCCGACCTTTTTTTAATCAGTACAAACACATACAAGGATGTCAATTGCATTGAGAGGGGAACAGTAGGGGTACAGCATAGAAGAAACTTTATAGGGAGCATAAAACAGTGGTAAATTTTAGGTGTTTCATGCAGACACAATATATAATGTTAGAGAGACAAAGAAAGTAGAACATTTTTCAGAGGAAATGTAAGAGAATTTAAGAAATATATTTGACACAATGCTCCTTGTGAAAGAATAACTCGTCATACAAGATGCACTGCAGCAACTCACCAAGGCTTCTTCGGCAGCACCTCCCAAACCCGCGACCTCTTCCACCTAGAAGGACAAGGGCAGCAGGCACATGGGAACACCACCACCTCCAAGTTACACACCATCCTGACTTAGAAGTATATCGCCGTTCCTTCATCGTCGCTGGGTCAAAATCGTGGAACTCCCTCCCTAACAGCACTGTGGGAGTGCCTTCACCACACGGACTGCAGCGGTTCAAGAAGGCGGCTCACCACCACCTTCTCAAGGGCAATTAGGGATGGGCAATAAATGCTGGCCTTGCCAGCGACGCCCACATCCCATGAACGAATAAAAAAAAAACTATCTTGAATTTTCATTAACTGCATTTAAATTTAATTTTGAACATGTATATAATTATATTCAAATGTTGCTAAATCCAATTTTCTCGAGCATACTCTGATCTCAGCCACAATGTAGTATTTGTGTGACTCTTTGGGGGTAATTTTCAACTTCACTACCTGTGCAGTAACCTTAAGGAGCACATTGTCCACCAGTTATGCACTCTTGCATATTTTAAATTTACTGGTTTCATTGATAGGCTTTTGTTAGGCAAGGGTATTTGGGTTACGGAACCAAGTCGGGTAGCCAGAGTTAAGATACAGATCAGCCATGATCTAATTGAATGTTGGAACAGGCTCGAATGGCCTACTCCTGTTCTGATGCTGTCTAAATGTTTAGGAGTTCTTTCAAACCCATTCTCTTAAGCATTTAGAAATGAGTTAGATTTGATTCAAAGCCCCTGTTATTAATAAATTACAGTCAAGCAGTAGAAGCAATAGTATATGGCCCAGACTATCATGGTTCAGAGTAACTCTCAGGGCTGGATTTTCTGAATGGGAAGCTTTTGGAGGTGGGACTGCTGCTTGCCGGGTCTCAGTCCCGCCTCCATCAGCTTCTGGCCAACCAACGGGAATTTCCCCTGATTGACCTTGGCTCAGCAGGCCAATTAGGGGGAAGTCAGTGACAGAGCACGTCAATGTATGACGTGTCATCTGTCAAGAACTTTTGAAAGAAGAAATGTCATAATTTGACAGCTCTGTGAAGCTGTCAAACACTGACATTCTGTATAGTTTGATGAGTTCTTGTGTTCAGGACTCATCAAATCTTTCTACTTTGCAGAAATCAGCTGGCTGTTGGATCGGAGGATGGATGATGTCGGGGACTCCAGCTCCACAGCGGCTGAAGGCTGTAGGTAGAAACAAAGGTAAGTTAACATTTTCTAACACATTACACTCACCTCACATACTTACCACTCCACACTTGCACCCATCACTCACCTCTACATCGCACTTTCAGACCCCTCCGACCCCCTCCGGCCTCCTACTCACCTCCTACACCCCGGTGGGGTTCCCCCAGGTCGGGAAGCCCGCACTTCAGCACAAAAAATGGGGATAATCCTATTTTCTGCCTGTTAACTACCTGTTGCCATTTTTCTTTTGGCCGACTGCCAGCACCTGCTCCTTCTTACCTCTGTAGCCGGGGTGCCGGCCGCGACCGCTCAGCCCGGCATTCCTCGTGCTGTTTTCCCGGCACCCCATTCCTCGGTGGTCCAGCAGGGCCCTGGTGCGCGCAGCACTAGGTCCCTCCCCTTTAATCGGGGGGAGGAGGCCTGCAATGATGCAACGCTACATGTCACCGCGCGTGGCGCTGTTGCAAGTAGGGCCGCGAAATTCACTGGTAGCGCCCCAAGAAGGAGGGGGAGCGCTTTCCAGTAGCGCCCCGCCTCCTGCTTGGGATGCTACTACTGAATTTACGACGCAGGGGCACTAACTTTTTCGGGACGCTAATTCGTTAATGCCCCAAAGGGGGTGCCACTGAATTTTTCCCCCTAAGTGTGGTCTAACCAAGGTTCGATACAGGTTTAGCATAACTTCCCTACTTTTCAATTCTATCCCTCTAGAAATAAACTCTAGTGCTTGGTTTGCTTTTTTTATGGCCTTGCTAACCTGTGTCGCAACTTTTAGTGATTTGTGTATTTTTACTCCTAGATCCCTTTGTTCATCTACCCCACCTAGACTTGCACCCTCCAAGTGATAAGTGACATCCCTATTCTTCCTACCAAAATGTAATACCTCACATTTATCTGTGTTGAACTTAAGTTGCCAATTATATGCCCATTCTGCAAGTTTATTAATGTCCCCTCTAATTTGTTACAGTCCTCCTCAGTATTGACTATCACCCCCCCAATTTGGTGTAATCCGCAAATTTAGAAATTGTGTTTTTGATTCCTATGTCTAAATCGTTAATGTAAGTTGTGAACAGCTGTGGCCCCAGCATCGATCCTTGTGGAACGCCACTACCCACCTTCTGCCACTGTGAATAGCTACCCTTTACTCCTACTCTCTGCTTTCTGTCCTGAAGCCAGCCAGCAATCCATTCTGCTACTTGTCCCCTGACTCCACATTCTCTGACCTTGTTCGTCAGTCTATTATGGGGTACCTTATCGAAGGCCTTTTAAAAATCCAGATAAATTCCATCTACTGCATTACCATTGTCTACTATCTCTGTTACCTCTCCAAAAAATGCAATAAGTTTGGTCAAGCAAGACTTTCCCTTTTGAAATCCATGTTGACTATTCATTATTATATTTTTGGTTTCTAGATGCTCTTCTATTTTCTCCTTTAGTAGGGATTCCATTATTTTTCCTACCACCGACGTTAAGCTGACTGGTCTATAATTCCCTGGACATGTTCTATCCCACTTCTTAAATATAGGTATTACATTAGCTATCCTCCAATCCTCTGGTACTATACCTTTTTCTAATGAATTATTAAATATGCGTAGCAATGCCTCTGCTATCTCTTCCCTAGATTCTTTTAAAATGCGTGGATGCAATCCATCCGGACCAGGGGTTTTATCCTCTTTGAGTTTGATTAATTTATTTAATATATCCCCTTTTTAAATTTTAAATGCACTTATCTCATTGCTAATCTCATCATCCAATGTCATGTCTACCTGTTCTATCTCCCTGGTAAATACTGAAGTAAAATAATTATTTAATATTTCTGTCATTTCTCTATTATTACCTGTGGTATTATCCTGACTATCCCTTAATGGCCCTATTCCCATCCCAACCTTCCTTTTTTTATTGATGAGCCTATAAAATATTTTACTGTTTTGTTTTATGTTCCTTGAAAATATAATTTCATAGTTCCTTTTTGCCTCCCTAATCTTTTCATATTCTCTCTGATCATGCACTCCCCTGTTGTTTATGTACTTAATGTATGCCTCTTTCCTTAAGCTCAGTTATTCCCTTGTGGCTTTATTCATCCATGGAATCTCTTATCTGCTCTGGTTCATTCCCCATCACTCGATCTAATAGCGAATCCTCCCTTATTGGGCTTTTTACATATTGGGTTAGAAAGGAGTCCTGTACGCATTATCCCCTTTACCTACCTCTTCTGTCCACTTAATAGCGGGGTAGTTGAAATCCCCCAGATTATTATTCTATGTTTTTTACACATTTCCCTAATTTTTCTGCATATTTCTCCCTCCACCTCCCTTTGTGTAATACTTGAGAGTGAACATATCAGCTCAATGCCAAATCCCAATCACTGATGATATTACTACATCATTATCCTACTTCATTTTTTGAAAGGTAAAGATACATGACTATTCCCTAGGATTGATCCATATCAATTTACTGTAGTGTAGCCCACTCTGCACCAAGTCAGATTAGAACACTGGTAATTTCCTGTGTAAAGGTAGATGCAATGGGCAGGATTTTCGTTCAGGAGTCGGGTGGGAGGCGGGACTACAACTTTTGGGATTGTAGTCCCGCCTCCATCGAGATGTGGCCAATCCACGTGATTTTAACTTGATTGATCTTGTTGAGCCTGCCCAGCGGGCTCAGCAGGCCAATTAAGGGCCACCCAGCAACAGGTGACGTCACAGACTGAAATTTCATCTGTCAAGAGGTGAAATATCAGCGTTTCACAGCTGTTTGAAGCTGTCAAACACTGACAGTCTTACTTCTAACCTGAGTCCTTCTCCACAGACTCAGTTAGAAATCTCTCCTGCACAGTAAGCTGAAGGCTGTCACTTTTGACAGTTCGCAGCCATTCTGCTTTCTGTGCCGGTGAGATGAGGGACTCCCGGGACCTAAAGGAAGGAAGGCTGAAAAGGTAATTTAAACTTCTTTAATCACTTTAGACACACCAAACACACTTACCTTTGTACTCATGCACACATCACTCACCTGAACACCGACATCTCGACCCCTCCAAGTCCTTCAACCCGACGGCCCACCTTCTCTAACTTGGCGTGGTTTGAAGCCGTTGGGAATCCCACACTTCAACCTTAAAAATAGGGATTAGGCTAAAAACTGCCTGTTAACTACCTGTTAACAGGCAGTTAATTGGCACTAATCCCTTCCCGCCTCGGGCAGGTGGGTCCCAGTGCAGGGCGGGTACCTGCCTCCTTTGAAACTGGCATGGAGGTGGGTTTGGGTGCGGGATGCGGTCGGGACCCCTGATTTCGGGATTTTAACCCCCCGCACGCCTCCAATCCTGACTCCACGGCACAATGAAAATCCTGCCCAATGTGTTCACTTGAGGGCTCCAATACAGTGATCAATTTAAAGTTGGAAAGGCAGACACATATATTTGCACATGCATTGATAAGCATCAGATTGCTGATATATCTTTTACATGCTGTATCTATTATTTTAAAAAGGAATGAAAAAAAGTGTGAATTATAAGAATTAAATATTGTTTGATTAATATGAAAGGTACATGACACTTGGATAAGTGTTGTACTCACGAGACTTGATACTTCACCATAAATGAAAGACCACCAGTAATGGCCCATTTATTATGCAAGATCCTAATTACTTCACATCAAGCACTTTAGGGTTTTAATTTTAATGTTTTGATGGATCAGAGAGCTAAGTGAATTATCCCACTGTTAGGCCCATGAAAAGATCCCTAACTAATAAGCATTATTACAGCAATCCATAACAATGTTTTTGGGGAAAGTTACAGAGGTAGGGAGGGGCGAGTCCATGGAGGGATTTGAAAACAAGGATGGGAATTTTAAAATTGAGGCATTGCCAGATCAGGAGCCAATGTAGGTCAGCAGAGGGGTGATGGATGAACGGGACTTGGTGCGAGTTAGGACACGGGGCAGTGAGCACAGGGGGTGATGGATGAACGGGACTTGGTGCGAGTTAGGACACGGGGCAGTGAGCACAGGGGGTGATGGATGAACGGGACTTGGTGCGAGTTAGGACACGGGGCAGTGAGCACAGGGGGTGATGGATGAACGGGACTTGGTGCGAGTTAGGACACGGGGCAGTGAGCACAGGGGGTGATGGATGAACGGGACTTGGTGCGAGTCAGGACACGGGGCAGTGAGCACAGGGGGTGATGGATGAACGGGACTTGGTGCGAGTTAGGACACGGGGCAGTGAGCACAGGGGGTGATGGATGAACGGGACTTGGTGCGAGTTAGGACACGGGGCAGTGAGCACAGGGGGTGATGGATGAACGGGACTTGGTGCGAGTTAGGACACGGGCAGCCGGATTTAGGATGAGCTCAAGTTTATGGAGGATTGGAACAGTCAAGTCTAGAGGTAACAAAGACATGGATGAGGATTTCAGCAGCAGATGAGCTTAGGCGGGGCGGAGTCGGGCGATGTTACGGAGGTGGAAGTAGGCGGTCTTGGTGATGCGGAGAAGATGTGGTCAGAAGCTCTATTTGGTGTCAAATACAACACCAAGGTTGCAAACGGTCTAGTTCAGCCTCAGAGAGGGATGGAGTCGGTGGTTAGGGAACAAAGTTTGTGGGGGGGACCAATGCTTCGGTCTTCCCAATATTTAGTTGGAGGAAATTTCTGCTCATCCAGTACTGGATATCGGACAAGCAGTATGACAAATTAGAGACAGTGGAGGGGTCGAGAGAGATGGTGGTGAGGAAGTTCTGGGTGTTGTCAGCGTACATGTGGAACCTGATGTTGTGTTTTCAGATAATGTTGCCAAGGAGCAGCATGTAGATGAGGAATAGGAGGGGGCCAAGGATAGATCCCTGGGGGACTCCAGAGGTAACGGTGCGGGAGTTGGGAGAGAAGCTATTGCAGGTGATTCTCTGGCTACGACTGGATAGATAATAATGGAACCAGGTGAGGGACGTCCCACCCAGCTGGATGACGGAGGAGAGACGTTGGAGAAGGATGGTTATAGGAGCAGACTAACAGAACTACGATAGATTCATGGGCATTTGACTGCAAGACACAAAGAGCCCGACAATCAACAGGTTGCTGTCTCGGCACTGGGATTGTGCCCACTGGGATTGCGCCTGCCGATGCCCTCCAGTGCTGACCCCGCCAGAGTTCACGGGATCAGCAGGAGTGCACCACACTAGTATGGGGCCAGTGGGAGCATATCCCACTATGGCTGCATCTGGGCGCACCCCTGGCACAATTGGCTAGAAAATCTGTCACCTGCCCGCCATCAGAGGGCGTATCCAGGCCCTTTCCCGACAGCCCGCCCTCCCCCACCACCCCAAGAATCCAGCCACTTACCCTTTGGCCTCCTGTGTAAGGGGGCTGACACAGATTTTTGTGAAACAAATAATTTGTTTTCATCAGGTGAACTAGGCCACTCCCCTCACCTGGATCCCTCCCCTTCCTCTGGTGGGGCCCACTTGTGCCTCATCTCTCTCAGCGTATTGGCCTCTAGAATTACGCCAGGTCCCATGTGTGCCAGAGAAACAGGAAGTGCTGGTGTAGGGAGACCCCACTCCCCTGGCTCCGTCCCTTGGTGTTACCGCCCTTGTAAGGAGCTGACCGAGAGAACCCAGAGTTAATTGAAACCTGGCATAACTGGGTCGCTGCCCTTGTTCGCTTGGTTCTGCCGTAACACCACCAAAGTTACAGTGAGAGTCTGGGAGAACCCTCAAATAAATCCGGGCCCAAATTATCTTAAGCCCTGCAACGCGGTGGCAAGGCCACATTTTGAACGCTGTGTGCAATTTTGGGGATTGCAGCAGGTCAGGGCAGTAAGTGTGGGTTGTAAGAATAGATTATCCCGGAATTCTGCTTGACTACTTTTGGGAAAATCAGGTAGAAATTTTCACAGAGCTTTTATTTCCTTGGCGGTTTCACCTTGGAGTTCGCCCTCAGAAGATTGAGCAGGTAGGGTAGAGTTTGTGGCTTAGGCTGGGTAATTGTAACACAAGCCGTGGCAGGCAGGGGCTAGATCATGGCTATACCTTGCCCTATAGCATTTTTTATACATAAAATGGCAGACAGGACAAGACCTACTGGGCCATCCAGCCTGTTCCATTTAATTGTCATGCCTTATACATTACAATACATACAATCCCCACCCCACCCCGAGCCACATAATCTCCTGGGAGAGACGAAAAACCAGGTTAGAAACCCAGGACAATTAGGGGAGAAAAATACGACAAATTCTTCTGTGAGGAATTATGTTCTTATTCTCAAATGCTCTGTGCTATGAATACATGAATTTGATTAATGCCAAACTTTCATTGTCTTTTATGTACTTGTTGTGGATGGTCATATGTTTTAATGCAAGAAACAGGAAGAAGCAGCAAAATATTGGGGAACTCACATTATTTTCACTTGCAATAGAAACCTAGCCCTAAAGGGTGAGATAATCAGAGGAAGGGGAATGTTAAAGAAAAGCTCCTTTATTTTCTCTGTTGACATACAATAGAAGCTTACCCATGCTGTTGCTGTCAGTAAATAGAACTGCTTTTGATTTTGAATTAAAATATACATTTACATTTATAACAACACTTGGAATTTTTTTTTAAAGATACCCCGGGGCTGATACTGGTCTCAGGCGGTTAGCGCTAAACGGGCGCCAGCGAATCAGCAGCCCGCTTTCTACCCCGCCCGATTTTCTTTTCCATTGACTTCAAGAAACTCGGGTGAGGTGTAAAACGGGTGGCCGATTCGCTATCAGCCGCTTTGCGCTTCTGGCCGAGACTAATTCCACTCCCGTAAAATCAAGTACAGGACCTTTGTGTCGTTGTTGGTGAGGAGTTCAGAGAAAAATTAACCTCTACACTGCCACCAGTAGGAACACAGCGGTACTGCAGAGATTGGCTGCAAACACACTTGGCCGCCTTGGTTGTCTACAGAAGCTGAGCAGTTGCCATGTTATAAACTAGGTGTGCATGGCTGCATACGATTAGTAGAAACTATAAAATAAAAAGCAAAGTCTGGAAGCAAGATTCAGTGGCCTTATAACAGAATTAGTACCATTAGTACCATTTTAGAACAAGATGGAATCCGTGGCGGTCGCAGGGTAAGCGCTCTCCCTGAGTCGGTCAGCCCACTCCCGCTACAGATGCTGTGCATCGGCGTTGATGAGTTTGGCGTGTCGGCGAGTCAGTGGGGAGGCAGCAGAAGCAGCGATGGAGGCCACGACGACCTGCTGTAGCACGGCGGCCGGCAGCTCCTCGGCGGGAGGCTCGGAGGTTGAACCGGTAGGAGGGGAGGCGGCCAGCGGACCGAGGGCGGGAAAAGCAGGCCCTGGAAGGTCGGACACCGCGGGAGGCTCGGAGGTCAGACCGGGTGGAAGGAGAGCCAGGGAGAAGCAGGCCCCGGGACGTCGGTACCACAGCGGCTGAAGATTGTGGGGCAGGAGTGCAGGAAAGGCGGAGCGAGGCGAGAGCGGACCCTATTGTGATGGCGCCGATGAAGATGGCTGCCGTCCTTGCGGGATCCGTGCGTACCAGGCAGCTAAGTGTCCTTTGCTGCTTGGTGCGCTCGGCTCGTTAAGAAAAAAACATTTCACTGACTGGATTTCACTTGTTGTATTTGGTTATGTGACAAATAAAATTGAAATTGAAATTGAAATTGTTTTCCTTTGCCCATTTCTCCGAAGGTGCTGACGGGCACCAGCGTCCCTTGGCTACCTAAGCTCAGTGGGAGCTTTTCATGTGTGAGCCTTAGACAAAGAACCTCAGCAGGCTTCCCGTCTGTGAAGGGTGTCACCACTGAACACATTCCTGCTCCCACCTGCTGTCCACGCATTCAATTCCAGCAGAGGTCACTGGATATCCACCGGGAGTGGGATCCCAGGCTGCAGAGGTGTACTCACAGCTCCACAAACCCCCATACAAAAAGAAAATACTGCAGATGCTGGAAATCTGACATAAAAACAGAAAATGCTGGAGATACTCAGCAGGTCAGGCAGCATCTGTGAAGAGAGAAACAGAGTTAACGATTCAGGTCGATGACCTTTCGGCAGAACTGGAAAAAAGCAGGAAATGGAACAGATTTTTAAGCAAGTGTAGTGGCTGGGAAATGGGGGAGGGGATGAAAGATCAAAAGGGAAGGTCTGTGATAGGATAGAAGGCGGAAGAGGTTAAGAGGCATTAAGAGATTCAAGGCAAAAGGAGATGGTAATGGGACAGGTTAAGAAACAAAGGATGGCTCTAGATGAGGTGTAGATTGTGCTGGCAGAATGAAAGACAGCTGCCATGTGGGGGAGAAGAAAAAAAGACAGAGCGTGGATATAGATATATTAGATGTATAAAAAATAGGGGCCGAGGTTATGATCTGAAATTGTTGAACTCTATGTTGAGTCCAGAGGGCTGTAGAGTGCCTAATCGAAAGATGAGGTGCTGTTCCTCGAGCTTATGCTGAGCTTCCGTGGAACAATGCAAGAGGCCGAGGACGGTGAGGTCTGAGTGGGAATGGAGCGATGAATTAAAGTGACAGGCGACCGGAAGCTCGGGGTCACCCTTACGGACTGAATGGAGGTGTTCCGCAAAGCGGTCACCCAATCTGTGTTTGGTCTCCCCAATGTAGAGGAGACCACATTGTGAGCAGCGAATACAGTATATTAAATTGCAAGAAGTACAAGTAAATCACTGTTTCACCTGGAAGGGGTGTTTGGGGCCCTGGACAGTGGGAAATGGGGAGGTATAAGGGCATGTGTTGCATCTCCTGGACTTGCACGGGAAGGTGCCGGGCGAAGGGGAAGGGGTGTTGGGGGTGATAGAGGAGTGGACTAGGGTGTCACGGAGGGAGCGGTCCCTATGGAATGCTGAAAGGGGAGGTGAGGGGAAGATGTGTTTGGTGGTGGGATCACATTGGAGGTGGCGGAAATGGCAGAGGATGATCCGTTGAATATGGAGGCTGGTGGGGTGAAAGGTGAGGACAAGGGGAACTCTATCGTGGTTCTGGGAGGGAGGGGCAGGGGTGAGGGCAGAAGTGCGGGAGATAGAACGGACATGGTTAAGGGCCATGTCAACCACTGTAGAGGGGAATCCTCGGTTGAGGAAAAAGGGAGTCATGTCGGAAGCACTGGTATGGAAGGTGGCATCGTCAGAGCAGATGCGGCGGAGATGGAGAAACTGGGAGAATGGAATAGAGTCCTTACAGGAGGCGGGGTGGGAAGAAGTGTAGTCCAGGTAGCTTTGGGAGTCAGTGGGCTTGTAGTGAATGTTTGTCAATAACCTAGCCCCAGAGATGGAGACAGAGAAGTCGAGGAAGGGAAGGGAAGAGTCGGAGATGGACCATGTGAAGGTGAGGGAAGGGTGGAAATTGGAAGCAAAGTGAATGAAATTACCTAGTTCAGGGCGAGAACAGGAAACGGCACCGATACAGTCATCAATGTATGGAAAAAGAGGTGAGGGAGGGGACCTGAGTAGGACTGGAACAAAGAGTGTTCCACATATCCCACGAAAAGGCAGGCATAGCTAGGACCCATGCGGGTTCCCATAGCAACATCTTTGATTTGGAGGAAGTGAGTGGAGTCAAAGGAGAAGTTGTTCAATGTGAGAACAAGTTCAGCCAGGCGGGGGAGGGTGGTGGGGGATGGGGACTGGTTGGACCTCTGTTCAAGGAAGAAGTGGAGAGCCCTCAGGCCATCCTGGTGGGGGATGGAGGTGTAGAGGGATTGTACGTCCATAGTGAAAAGGAAGTGGTTGGGGCCAGGAAACTGGAAACTGTTGAAGTGGCGGAGGGCGTCGGAAGAGTCACGGATGTAGGTGGGAAGAGACTGGACAAGGGGAGAAAAAATAGAGTCGAGATAGGAAGAGATAAGTTCCGTGGGGCAAGAACAGGCTGAAACAATGGGTCTACCAGGGCAGTCCTGTTTGTGGATCTTGGGAAGGAGGTAGAAGCGGGCTGTGCGGGGTTGGGGAACTATGAGGTTGGCGGCCGTGGGAGGAAGATCTCCAGAGGAGATGAGGTCAGTGACAGTCTTGGAAACGGTGGCTTGATGTTCGGTAGTGGGGTCATGGTCCAGGTGGAGGTAGGAGGAGGTGTCGGAGAGTTGGTGTTCAGCTTCCGCTCGGTAGAGGTCAGTTCGCCAAACAACAACAGCACCACCCTTGTCAGCAGGTTTAATGACAATGTTGGGGTTGGATCTGAGAGAATGGAGTGCTGCAAGTTCAGAGGGAGGTAGGTTGGAGTGAGTGAGGGGAGCAGAGAAATGGAGACGGCCGATGTCACGCCGGCAGCTTGCAATGTAAAAATCTAGAGACGGTAAGAGGCCGGAGGGAGGGGTCCAGGTAGAACGAGAATTCTGAAAGCGGGAGAAAGGGTCAGCCGTGCGGGGGGAAGACTCCTGGCCAGAGAAGTGGGCACGGAGACGAAGGCGGCGGAAAAAGAGCTCAGCATCGTGCCGAGCTCAAAATTCATTGAGGTGGGGCGTAAGGGGATGGAGCTCAGGCCTTTGTTAAGGACTGATCGTTCGGGGTCAGAGAGGGGAAGGTCAGAAGGGATAGTGAAAACGCGGCAGGGGGTGAGATTGGGAGAAGGGGGCTCAGAGGAAAGTGAAGGGGAAGAAGGTTCCAGAGGGGCGTTGGTGTCCAAGAGTTGTTGAAGCTTGCGGTCCTTGACACTTGAAAGGAAGAAAAAAAGTTTTTTGTTAAAGCGCCGGATGAGGCGAAGGATGAAATGGAACTGCGGACCAGGACACAAACCAGGTCACAAACCCCAATATGTGCAAAGTTACAGGGGGTGAATCTCCACCGGGGATCGGGTTTACGCAGATTTTTACGGCTTTTCACAGCTGTTCCGACGACGTTACAGTGGGAGAACCCACAGGAATTCACGCCCGAATCTAATCTCTATCATTTGAATAGCAACAGCATAAAACGTGATAAGCATTAACTTTGCCTTCTAACAAGTAGCGAGCAGTACAGAGCAATGGCTGGTAGGAGTTTGCTGCCATTCTCCAGTGCAGCGATATTTAAACAGAAACATGACGATTTCTGAACCAACAAAATCTCCCAGTTAATATGTCAGTGTTGAGGATGGAGCTTGCTATTCATTCATGTCTTCATCTCAAGTATCAAGCGTTAAGTGTAGTGTATGTACTTTGCAGAAGGAACTATATTCTGCAGCCCCTGTATACTGCAGTACCAGTAGTGACCACCCCTGTATATAAGCCTGTGTAGTAACTTTGCATAGTAGTTCCAGTTTTGTCTCCACTCAGTAAACACCTGTTGTAACCTACTCCTGCAGTCCGTGTCTCAATTACACACAGACATAATACTGGCGACGAGCAGATCCGAACTTACCTACAGTTCTGCACCACCTCATGGGGATCCATCCCTGAAGCAAAGTTGTTGGAGGTCGAGGCCAGAAGGAAGAAAGAAAAAAAACAAACAGAAGAAATGGGCGTCGACCGTGGACAACCGCCTCTGATTCATCGGAGTTGAAGATTTGCAGGAGAGGCTGTCGAGAGCGGGGCTTGGTTATCCTGTCTATGGTGTTACAGCTATTCGGGCTGGTGGCAGGTAGTACACTGATCCTTCCTGGGCTGCGGCGGGCTGGAGCTCGATCGGGTGGCTTTTCAACGGGGCTGAGCAGCATTGTCGGGAAGAGGAGAGAGGGAGAGAGAGAGAGGGTGGAGCACACAGGGCGCGGCCGGTGCTACGAAGCCGGGCAGCGTACAGACCCGAGAAGAGGGAGGAAAGTGTCCCGGAGGGTTTGCTCTGACGACGGGAACAGTAATTAAAATAAAAGAAATTAGAAGCACAGAAAGCCGCGAGGAGCTGCAGTTTGCCACGGGGACCGCGGAGAGCGGCGTTAGCAGCAGCGCGGGGGGGAAGTGCGCGAAGACCATAGGGCGTCACCATCAAGGCATAAAAACGCCAGCAACAGCGCTAGCAGCAGCGGAGAAGACAGAAAGCGCGGGAGGCACCATCTTAATCCAGCGGGGAAGAAGGCAAAGCGCGGGAGGCGCCATTTTGTTCAATCGGGGAAGAAGGCAAAGTGCGGGAGGCGCCATCTTAGATTTCCAAGATGCCGAAGACTGGCAATATCACTGCCTTCGATAATGCAATAGAAGACTGGACCACGTATGTGGAAAGAGTCGAAGTATATTGCAAGGCAAATGAAGTAGCCGATGAGAAAAAGGCATCGGTACTACTAAACTTAATGGGCGCAAGAACGTACGGCCTATTGCGGAACCTGATCACTCCAGCCAAACCGATGGCGAAGAGTTTTAACGAAATTGTTGATATCCTACAGGAACACCTAAATCCTACACCGCTGCTGATAGCAGAAAGAATTAAATTCCACAGGGGAAATCAGCATAAAGATGAGAGCAATGCTGATTACCTTACGGAACTACGCAAGCTATCAAAGCACTGCCAGTTCGGAGCAGAACTGACAAGACACTCTACGGGACAAATTTGTCTGTGGACTCCTGAGTGAAGGAACCCAGAAGAGGTTACTCTCAGAGAAAGAGCTGACGCTGGATGAGGCTTTCAGCTTGGCAGTATCGTACGAAGCAGCAGCAAGGGGAGCTGCAGAAATACAGCAAAAGCCACAGGAATATGGCACCCATGAAATGACACGGGGATTTGAAAAATGTTATCGCTGCGGCAGAACCACCCATGACCAGAAGGACTGCTGGTCCAAGGACAAAATATTCAGGCAATGTGGAAAGATGGGACACATTGCACGAGTTTGCAGGTCTGGAAAGAAGACTAACGACAACAAAAAGGCTACTAAGGAACAGTACAGGAAAGTACAAAAGATGACGGACAGTAGTTCCGAAGACCAGAAGAGTGATAGTGAATCTGGGAACAAGAGACTAAGCTGTCTCAAACTTCACAACATAATCGCAAAAGAAGATCACCGAACCATTTGGGTCACCCTCATGATAGCAGGGTCCCAAGTCAAAATGGAATTGGATACAGGATCAGCCCTGACCATCATGAATCGATGAGACTACGAGCGGCTATTCTCACACATACCCTTGAAAGAGACATCCATTGTCTTGAAGACGTATACAGGGCAGAAAGTATACCCCAGAGGGAAAATAAGGGTGCCTGTCGAATACAATGGCAAGGAAATACAGAAATTGTATCTGTACATACTGCAAGATGGTGGACCACCGTTATTGGGACGTGAATGGATCAGAAAGATAAGTTTAGACTGGCACTCCATTCAGGCACTGACTGTGGCTGGTAAAAAGGATGACGACGTCACACCTGGACGATTGTCAACAATCTTAGCTAACGCCAAAGAGGTATTTCAACAAGAACTGGGCACTCTTAAAGGCGTAACCGCCTCGATAAAAATAGAAGAGAATGCAATCCCCAAGTTTTTCAAAGCAAGACCGGTACCGTATGCAATTCGCCCAGCCGTCGAGGCAGAGCTGGAGAATCTGGAGAATGCAGGCATGTTATCTAAGGTAGACTGGAGCAAGTGGGCGACACCCATCGTTCCTGTCATGAAGAAAACATTAAACAATAAGTCTGAGGAGCCAAGGAAGGTTCGCATCTGTGGGGACTTCAAGGTGACTGTGAACCCAGTCCTTCACACAGTGCAGTATCCTCTCCCGAGGATAGAAGACATTTTCGCCTCACTATCTGGAGGGAAGCGTTTTACAAAAATTGACCTAGCACAAGCATATTTGCAGATGGAGGTTGAAGAATCCTCTAGGAAGTATCTCACGATAAACACTCACAAAGGTCTTTACCAGTATAATCGACTGGTATTCGGAGTAGCATCAGCTCCGGCGATATGGCAAAGAGCGATGGAACAAGTCCTGCAAGGGATTCCGGGGACTCAGTGTTACTTGGGCGACATCCTAGTGACAGGTGAAGATGACAGTGAACACCTTGCCAACCTAGAGCAGGTGCTCACTAGACTAAGAGAACATGGGCTACTAACCAATCGCCCCAAGTGCGAGTTTTTTAAGAAACAGATATCGTATTGTGGCCACGTGATTGATGAAGAGGGGTTACATAAGTCCCCTGACAAAATTGAAGCGGTAGTTAAGGCTCCAGCACCTGAAAATGTGTCGCAACTGAGGTCATTCCTCGGATTGATGAATTACTATCATAAGTTTTTGCCGAATTTGTCCACAATTCTGCACCCACTGAACGCCCTACTACAAACTGGAGTAGCATGGAAATGGAGCGATGAATGTAAGCGGACCTTTCAGAAGAGTAAAGACCTAATCACTTCAAGAGAAGTATTGGCTCACTACAACCCATCACTACCGATAAGACTGGCGTGTGATGCGTCTCCCTACGGCATTGGAGCGGTACTGTCACATAAATTCCTTGATGGTTCAGAGAGGCCGATAGCTTTTGTGTCACGCTCGTTAACTTCAGCCGAGCGTAACTACGCCCAGATTGACAGAGAGGCCCTCAGCCTGGTGTGGGGGGTGAAGAAGTTCAATCACTACCTGCACGGTCAGAAATTTACTCTACTAACTGATCATCAACCTCTTGTCTCCATTTTCAACCCTCAGAAGGGCGTCCCGATAATGACAGCACAGCGGCTACAGAGGTGGTCCCTTTTCCTAGGGGCACAGCAATATGACATCGAGTACAAAGGAACTAAACAGCATGGGAATGCTGATGGATTGTCGCGCCTACCATTGCCGATGGTGGAAGAAACACCTGCAGTGGATCCTGTGGAGATATTCCACTCGACCATAGTCGAATGTCTACCTGTGACGAATGCAAACATAGAAAAGGAAACACAAAATGACCCGACACTCTCCTGGGTCTATGATTTAATGGTGAAGGGATGGCCAGCACATGGCGAACCACTGTTGCCAGCATTCTCGCCGAGAAGAGAACAGCTGTCAGTGTACAGAGGAACCTTGATGTGTGGATCCAGAGTAGTAATTCCAGCCAAATTGAAGGATAGAGTGCTCAATGAGCTTCATGAGGGTCATCTGGGAGGAGTAAAAATGAAGAACTTAGCCAGAGCGTTTGTGTGGTGGCCGGGAATCGATAGAGAAATCGAAGAGATGACCAAGAGCTGTGCAGGATGCCAGAAGGACCAAAACGCCCCACCACAAGCCCCTCTACATCCATGGGAGTGGCCCTTGTAGTGTATGTACCCGTCTACCTTTAAGAGAACTATTGTATGTAACCGTCCACCTTTAAGAGAACTACTTTCGGTGTTGCACTACTTTGTTGGCTTCTGTATACTGTAATACCGACGGTGACCACACCGGTATATAAGTGCTGTGTCAGGAGTTATTGGGCAGATTCGCCCTGACCTTCGAATAGTAAAGTCCTGTTTTAAGTTACTCTTGGAGTCTGTGTATTAATTAACTAAACAACCCACAGACTTTACAGTGGCGACGAGTCCGATCGTACCCTGCGGCAACAATACTTCCGAAGCAGTTAACGAGCGTCGAGAAGAGGCAACCGCCCTCGTCATTCTGCTGGGAGAAAACTCGAGTCTGCAGAGCTGGAAAGGAGGAAGAATTCAGAGACAAAGACTTCCATCAGCAACAGGCACTGACTGTCCCTTCTGCCACGGTGAGGAGTGAGCCGATCAGCACGAGAAGCAAGCCGGCCACGGTGACTGTGAGTAAGGGAAAAGTAAAAAGAATAACCGGAGGATAAGGGCGGTGCACTCGACCACGGTCGAGGGGGAAAGGAGCCGGACAGAAGTCGGGCCCAGAGGCGCTGAGACTGGGGCAGCGTGGAGCAAGGAAGCCGCGGTACAGACAGGCTGGGGACGCAACGGCGTAGTGAGACAGCTAGACCGCGACCGGCGAAAAAGGCCGGGCAGCGACCGAAGCCACGAAGCGCTGCGACCAGGAGCGTAGGCGCGGGAAGATATAAAAACTCAGCTGCAGCCGGGGAGGGAAGCACCGGACTGCGAGAGGGCTGGGAGGCGCGATTGGGAGCCGAGCGAGCGGGAGAGGCAGAGCCGACCAAGGGAGACTGAGCGAGAGCCAGTCCAGCGGCTGAAACTGTTCGCCGTCAACGGGGTGTACCCAGCGCCGGTAGAGCCGAGCGAGCGGGAGAGAGACAGAGCCCGAGCAAGGGGAACTGAGCGAGAGCCAGCCCAGCGGCTGAAACTGTTCGCCGTCAACGGGGTGTACCCAGCGCCGGTTGCCCTGCCGAGAAAAGGGAAAGCACTGAAGCCGACGCGCAGGCTGTGAACCTGAAAGCCAGCAGCCGTCGCCCGTGGGGAAAGTGTACCCCTCCCGCCAGGGGAAGAAACGCGGGAAGCCGCCATTAGGCGGAGAAGACGACAGAAGCGGGAAACCGCCATTGAAGTGGGCGGGGAGAGAAGATAAGCGCGGGAAACCGCCATTTTCGCGGGAACCGCCATCTTGGAAAAAAAAAGAAAATTTAAAGAAATAATTCGTGGTGTTATCAGGAAGAGAGGAAGATGCCTAAGCGTGGTAACATCAACGATTTTAATTCCGAGGTAGAAGACTGGGCCACGTATGTGGAACGCATTGAGATCTATGGTGAGGCCAATAAAATAGAGGAAGATGACAAAGCTATAACCTTGCTAAACTCGATGGGCGCGAAGACATACGGGCTCTTGAAGCATCTACTATCACCAGCTAAACCGGCGGATCAGACTTTCGATGATATTGTGGCTGTTCTGAAGGATCACTTGAACCCCACACCGTTGATGTTGGCGGAACGATTCAAATTCTATGCGAGAACGCAAAGGAAAGATGAAAGCAACGCAGAATACTTGGTCGAACTGCGTAGACTAGCGAAACACTGCCAGTTTGGAGGGAATCTGACAGAGGCCTTGCGAGACAAATTCGTGTGTGGAATGTCGAAGGAAGAAACACAAAAACGACTGCTCGAAGAGAACGATCTTACACTTGAGAAGGCTGTCCTTATTGCTGCATCGAACGAAGCCGCAGCGAAAGGAACGGCGGAAATGCAGCTAAAGGCAGCGGCACTCAGGGTGCAGCAAATTACTTCGGGTACAACGAAATGCTATCGTTCTGGGAAGACAACACACGATCAGAACCAATGCTGGTTTAAAAACCAGGAATGTAGGAAATGTGGCAAGCTCGGTCACATAGCTAAGGTATGCCGGTCAGGAAAGAAGACCAACAATAATGAGTCACCACAAAAGAGGTACAGAAAGGTACATGAGGTGACTAGGAAGAGTCCGGAAGAACAGAATTCGGACTCACACTCCAACTGCAAGGAACTGGATAGTCTGAGAATTCACAATGTGAGTAATGAAGCTGACCGACAAGCTATCTGGATCACACTACAGATTGCAAAAGTCCAAGTGAAAATGGAAGTGGACACCGGATCGGCGTTGACGGTCATGAATAAGCATGATTATAAAAAGTTATTCAAGCATATTCCCCTACGGGATACGGAACTAGTATTGAAGACATACACGGGGCACAAAGTATACCCCATCGGAAAGATAGAAGTCAAGGTGAGATACAAGGACAAAGAGCACCAAAGGATGGACCTGTATGTGTTGCCTGAGGGAGGTCCACCACTTCTGGGACGGGAGTGGATCAGGAAAATAAAGATAGACTGGCATTCACTAAACATCATGACGGTAGATTCCGGAAAGGAAGATGTCAAACCTGAACGGTTGTCCAGAATATTAGACGAAGCTAAAGAGGTATTCCAGCAAGGACTGGGAACACTGCGAGGAATTAAAGCAAAGGTTAAGATTGCAGAACATGCAAGCCCAAAATTTTTCAAAGCCAGATCGGTACCTTAGGCGATACGACCTGCTGTGGAGGCAGAACTGGAAGAACTTGAACGATCAGGGGTACTGTCAAAAGTGGACTGGAGTGAGTGGGCCACGCCCATTGTTCCCGTCATGAAGTCTTCACCAAGTGACAAGCCAGGGGGACCGGGGAAGGTCCGCATCTGCGGAGACTTCAAGATCACAGTGAATCCGGTGCTTCACACGGTACAATACCCGCTTCCGCGGATTGAAGATATCTTTGCTTCGTTGGCTGGAGGGAAACACTTCACCAAGATAGACCTGGCACAGGCATACTTACAAATGGAAGTCGAGGAAGAGTCGCGTCAGTACCTCACCATCAACACACACAGAGGCTTGTATCGTTATAATAGACTGGTTTTTGGGGTAGCTTCGGCTCCAGCAATTTGGCAGAGGGCCATGGAGCAGGTATTACAAGGAATTCCAAGCACGCAGTGTTACTTAGACGATATCCTGATTACGGGAGAAGATGAGGAAGAACACCTCACAAATTTGAAACTGGTGCTCACTAGGTTGAAGGAATATGGCCTTCGAGTTAATCGCAAGAAATGTGAGTTCTTCCAAAAACGGATCTCGTACTGCGGTCATGTCATTGACCGAGAGGGGCTGCACAAGTCACCTGACAAGATAGAAGCAGTCGTGAAGGCCCCCGCTCCGGAAAACGTATCACAGTTAAGATCATTTTTGGGTTGATTAATTATTATCACAAGTTTCTGCCGAATCTATCCACGGTGCTGCATCCGCTGAATGCTCTGTTGCGGAAAGAAGTACCATGGAAGTGGAGTGAGGAATGTAAAAAGGCCTTTCGCAGAAGCAAGGCGTTGATTACCTCTGAAGAAGTGTTGGCTCATTTCAACCCAACGTTACCTCTTCGTCTAGCTTGTGATGCTTCCCCCTATGGAATTGGAGCAGTACTTTCACACAAGTTACCAAATGGCTCGGAAAGGCCAGTGGCATTCGCGTCCCGATCATTGACCTCCGCGGAGCGAAATTATGCTCAAATAGATAGGGAGGCCCTCAGCCTTGTGTGGGGCGTAAAGAAATTCAATCATTACCTGCAGGGCAAGAAGGTCACACTACTGACAGACCACCGAGGCGTTATCCGGACAGAGTCCGGAAACCTCCAGAGAGACTGAATCTGTGAACTGTCTTGCATAAAGTTGTATATATGTTATAATGTATGTTTAATGGGGAATCAGTATGTTGTAAGCTAAAAAGGGAGGATTGTAGTGTATGTACCCGTCTACCTTTAAGAGAACTATTGTATGTAACCGTCCACCTTTAAGAGAACTACTTTAGGTGTTGCACTACTTTGTTGGCTTCTGTATACTGTAATACCGACGGTGACCACACCGGTATATAAGTGCTGTGTCAGGAGTTATTGGGCAGATTCGCCCTGACCTTCGAATAGTAAAGTCCTGTTTAAGTTACTCTTGGAGTCTGTGTATTAATTAACTAAACAACCCACAGACTTTACAGCTCTCATCTCCATGGCAAAGGGTACACATTGATTTTGCTGGTCCATTTATGGACTCGATGTTTTTAATTGCGGTGGATGCACATTCAAAGTGGCCAGAGGTGATAAAAATGTCCTCAACCACCACAGAAAAAAACTATCACAGTCTTACGAACCATATTCGCCAGAAATGGGCTGCCTGAACAGATTTGCTCTGACAATGGACCACAGTTTGTGTCTGAAGAGTTCCGGAGGTTCTTAAAGAACAATGGTGTTAAGCATTACACATCCGCCCCATATCATCCAGCCACCAATGGATTGGCCGAGAGGTTCGTTCAAACATTCAAGAAGGCTATCAAGGCAATGTGTAATGAAGACATACCCCTACAACACAAGGTGGGGTTTGCCTACCGGAATGCGACACATGCGGTTACCAACCAAACTCCAGCCATGATGTTCTTCAATCGAAGACTACGATGCCGCTTGGATTTGGTTAAGCCAAACATCAGAAGAGATGTGGAGAACAGGCAGTTTCAGAACATGAATGAAAGGCCGACCAGGAGTTTTAAGATAGGTCAACCAGTTTTGGCCCGGGACTACCGCACAGAGAAATGGCAGCCAGGAACGATCTGCACACGGCAAGGACCTCTAATGCATACCGTGGACATTGGAGAGAGCATTGTAAGACGCCATGCTGACCAGATTCTAGAGTCACTGGAAAACGTCAATTCCACACCACGATCCGATACACCTGGTGATGAAACCGAAGTACCAATTGCATCTACCTCAGAATCGGTGATATTGGAAGCAGACGAACCAAACAACGACGTTGATCCCAAATCAACTTTGCCAGAAGAACCTGATACCCCAAAGAGGCGTTATCCAGACAGAATCAGGAAGCCTCCTCAAAGACTGAACTTATAATTGCTTAACTTCAGCTGATGTATATAGCAACTGTAATTGTAAATATGTTATTTGATTATTGATCGAATGTTATGTACTGTTTAGCTAAAAGGGGAGGAATTGTAGTGTATGTACTTTGCAGAAGGAACTATATTCTGCAGCCCCTGTATACTGCAGTACCAGTAGTGACCACCCCTGTATATAAGCTTGTGCAGTAACTTTGCATAGTAGTTCCAGTTTTGTCTCCACTCAGTAAACACCTGTTGTAACCTACTCCTGCAGTCCGTGTCTCAATTACACACGGACATAATATTAAGCATAAGTTGATTGTAAGAAAATAGGTTATTTGGCATCTACATACCTCATCAGCCCACCAATGCAGATTTTTCAAAATGTTTTTTGCCTCCTGGAGACCTTCTCTGATATTATCACTGTTCAACTCCTCTTGCAATATAGTCACCATTTCAATGATTTGTTTTCTACAGCAGAGAACACGTTTTATCATTTTAAGTATATTCCTTATGACACTGGTAAATATATGATGGAGCTAACCTACAGTACAGCCTTTCAATAAATCTGTGGGATTAAAAAGGTCACAAACGTCGACATTCGACCCTTGCCCTGCAGTATTGGGCGAGTGCGGCACTGGCGGAAGTGCCGTCTTTCAAATGAGCTGTTAAACTTACAGAGCAGCTCTGATTTGCATTTAGCGTGTAATGTTCCAATAGCATTAGGCATCTGTGTGTTTCAAAGATGTGTTCAAATCCACAAAGATTTGCCGAAAGAAAATTGCTCACAAAGGACACAGTCATTGATGCTTGCCGTTTACAGTCCAGTTCTGTGGGTCTTGTCATTGCTACTTTGTCTAAAATTGCAATGAATTGTCTATAAAAATGAAAACAAAATTCTGATTTATAAAGCATAAATAAGATGAATAAACTTGTCAATAACTGGAAAAATATTCGTATATTCATCCCACAACAGAGTACTACTGTAGTGATCAGTTTGCAGCTGTGAGATGTAACTGTGCAAGCAAAAAAAGTTTAAAAAAATTATTCCTCCCCCTGAAGTCCCATCAAGCTAACTATCTTCCCCTCCGAGGATGGGCTCTGAGAACGTCAACAAAGCCTGATAGGCCACTGGAATGTGCTGGAGACTATATCTGGATGTAGCAGGTTGGGCCTATACTCATTGGAGTTTAGAAGAATGAGAGGGAATCTTATTGAAACATATAAGATACAGAGAGGATGTTTCACCTCGTGGGGGAATCTAGAACTAGGGAGCATCATTTCAGAATAAGGGGTCGCCCATTTAAATCGGAAATGAGGAGGAATTTCTTCTCTCAGAGGGTCGTGAATCTTTGGAATTCTCTTCCCCTGAGAGCTGTGGAGGCAGGGCCATTGAATATATTTAAGATGGAGATAGACAGATTTTTGAACGATAAGGGAGTCAAGGGTTATGGGGAGCGGGCAGGAAAGAGGAGTTGAGGCCAAGATCAGATCAGCCCTGATCTTATTGAATGGCGGAGCAGGCTCAAGTGGCCAAATGGCCTACTCCTACTCCTACATCTTATCTTATGTTCTTATGTAGTTCACTTGTAGTAAAGGACTGTTCCATTTTCTATTAGGGGAAGATTGATAATGAACCCAACCCACACCAGCCTGTAGTTGCCCTAATATCCATTGCATTACCACAATGGAGCTTAAATGTAATTTGTCACTAGCATCCACAGCTGCACCATAAGAAATGTTCTCTTTTCTTATAGGTCAACTCTGTACCCTGCCCTGTGCATCATCATGGCAGTGAGACTGAGAATAGGAGCTCAGCATGCTGAGGAATTACGGGCACAAGCCTGCATTCGAGCACTGTTCACTGGAGTGTATTGAAGCTCCAATTTGCCAATTCAACAAAGAATTGATATATTTATTATTCTGTTTTAATGAGAGCGGAATTTGTAGTTAGATACAGGTCCTGAACACAAGTTTAGCCACAATTATTTCAACAAACTTAATAGACTGTAGGAAAGTGAATAAAACAGTGGGGGTAATTTTCATCTTCACCGCTTGGGCAGTAAACTTCAAAAAGTAATTAAATGGTTGAAAACCACTTTGGAACATCTTGAGTGTGTAATCAGGCGCTAAATAAATACAAGTTTGTTCTTCCTTTTTTTCAGAAAAAATACTCTTTCCATGTAACTGTATTCTGGACTCATTTTTACCGAATGACGTTACTGCTCAGCAGACATCAATTTAGTCAAACTGGAACACAGTCCCAAAAATTCCTTATTATATTTATTATTCTTATGCTTTTTGTAAGAGAAACTTAAGGGCCAATTTTAACCCCTGCCTGCAGGAACAGTGTGGGCAGGGAGAGTAAGATGGTGGGTCAGGTTCACATTTCATTCCTGACGCATTCCTGCCTCCCATCATGTTTACTAAATTGTCTTCAGGCACAGAGAGGCCGACTGCCCTGAACAGCAAGGGCTTAATTTCAATGTCAGTGTTGCATCCTGATGGGGCCATCACACTCCATTTTAACCACGGGCCCGACTATGACCTTTGCAGTCTCCGACCTGGCAGCAAGGATCCAGGACATGGAAGCATAGAAAAATAGGAGCAGGAGTAGGCCATTCGGCCCTTTGAGCCTGCTCCGCCATTCCATATGATCATGTCTGATCCTCTATCTCAATACCATATTCCCGCTCTCTCCCCATACCCCTTGATGCCTTTTGTGTCTAGAAGTCTATCTATCTCTTAAATATATTCAGTGACTTGGCCTCCACAGCCTTCTGTGGTAGAGAATTCCACAGGTTCACCACCCTCTGAGTGAAGAAATTTCTCCTCATCTCAGTCCTAAATGTCCTACCCCGTATCCTGAGACAGTGACCCCCTCGTTCTAGACCCCCCAGCCAGGGGAAACATCCTCCCTGCATCCAGTCTGTCTAGCCCTGTCAGAATTTTATACGTTTCCAGGTTCCAGGACGAGGTTTCTTTTTAAAAATTTTTACATGTTCCTTGTGGGCCAAAGGAATTGGAGTGCTTCTCCTGACTCTATATGGATTCCTTGGGACTCCCCTAGAGTGGGCTTCCCCCCACCCTCCCCTGATCGCCGACTTGTTGCTCCCCTCCCCCAGTCCCTACTTACCTTGCCAGGGATAATTTCCATAGGTCGCCGGTAGCAGCCTGACCTCCCGCAATTAGACTCCCGTCCATCAGCGGTGACGTAATTCCCGTCGGCTTTGGATGGGAGTCAGACTCACAGTGCATAAATGAGGCTTGGGGGTTAAGATCTCCTGACCCTCATGCTCCTTCACGGCCTATGGGGGTATTTTTAACTTCACTGCCTGGGTGATAACCTGGCGGAGCGGATCACCCGTCCATTGTAGCCCTCGCTCAACTTTTATCCCATTGATTGCAATGGAACGAATACCAGGCGGGTTCGACAATGGGCGTATGACCTGCTTGCCAGGTTACCACCCAGGCAGAGAAGTTGAAAATTACCCGCTATATCGTGCACCAATGTGGCTTAGCGTATTAAGTCGGCCACAGAAGGAGGCCGTAGATCTACTGGTCTGACTTGCAATCCAATTTACACAGGTCAGGTTGTTTTTCTTCAGGAGTGCTGTCAATACATGTCAACAGTCACTCACTTAAAGTAAAACCGCCTTCAATACTGGTTTCCCTGATAGTCTTGGGGATGTTTATGTGAGTTAGTTTCCCGGTTGATCTGGGACACGGTTCCAGTTGTCTCAAAGAACTCTATCTTTCAATGTCTTGTTACTCTACAGTGATTAGTACAGACCTGTACATTATTTGCAGTGCCTCGAGTGTTTGCCGCCATCTCTCTTCTGTTTCTGGTTTCTCTTTTCTCATCGTTGTTTCAACTTCTTGAATATCGTCCTTTTGCCAGGAAAATCAAACTCACACTAACGCAAGGCCTCAGGAATGTAAGAACAACAGTACACCATCTTGGTTTCTCTGCCATTTTGTGAACGATGGTAGCCGTTTATCTTTTTAATCCCATTTCCCTGCCCTTTTTCTGTATCTTGTAATACTCTTCCAAAGGAATATTTATCGCTCTTGTCGACACCTCAAATGTTTCTGGCTCTAGGACCTTCTGGGCTGCTGCATTTCACATTCTCTCCAATCCTCATCTGAAGACTGATTCCTTGGATTCACTTGTAACTGCTTTAGTTTGAATTTTAAGATTACGTCCCCTTGTTCTGGACTTCACCTCCAATTTGGTTTATATAGAATTTGGCCCATTAGCAAAGAGAATTCCTACTTATTGAACTGGACACTGAACTGATTTGCAAGAAATTCTGCCTAGTACAACAGCCTAGTTAATACAACTGTTTTGGTAAATGGTAAAAATTTGAGCTTTTTTTTCTGTCAACGGTTACTTCCAAATTCTACTTTGCAGTTTGCTCCCCATCAAGAAAACTGTTGGAGGATAAGTTGGAAGGTCCTATAAAATATCCAATTACAGAGTTGTAGGTACAAAAGGTTTAGTTTTAATAATGCTCTTATTATATAATATATTAAACTTGAAGTCAACCAAGGAGGGAAAAACAGCCATGTACTATTGTATTACTCATCACATGACTGATATCCTATATTTGCTTCTGCTGCAACCAGCAATTAATGTCATAACTGGAAAGAGAGAAACAGAGTTATTGTGGGGAATTTTAACATGGGTGAGTGCGTGGGATTGGGTGCGGGTGGGGGATTAAATCGGGAAAATTTTTACCCCTATGCCTCTATTTATAAATCCAGGTAACCCATATGCTTTTTTAACCACTTTATCAACTTGCCCTGCCACCTTTAAGGATTTGTGTACCAGGGTCTCTCTGCTGATCTACATTTTTCAGAATTGTGCCATTTATAGTGTACTGTCTTTCCATATTAGTCCTCCCTAAGTGCATCACTTCACACTTCTCCGCATTGAACTCCATCTCCCAGGCTTCTGCCCATTTCACCATCCTGTCGGTGACATCCTGAAGTATATAACTATCCTCATCACTATCTGTTATGGTGCCAAGTTTCATATCAGCTGCAAACTTTATAATGCTGCTCCCTATACCCTAGTCTAGGTCATTTATAAAAATTGAAAATGCTAATGGACCCAAAACTGACGGCTTCATTAAATTAGCACACATAAAGATTTTACCTGAATGTGTCAGCCATGCAATTAAAAATAACACTGAGTAATTTCAATCCATAATTGGCAAATCCAGCTCAGAGAGGCGCTCAGGATGGCTGGCAAGGAGAGTGCAAAACATTATATTGGTGCATTAGGGGATGCATTCCTGAGGCTGGGGTTAAGGCACATAGTTGTGGGGCAGGCTTGTGGGAGCTTTACTCTGTAGATGGGTACGATATATCTGACAAGGGAGAGTGCTTGATGCTGGCTCTGGATGGCCAAAATAGGAAATGCTCCAAACCCAATACTAACATCCCTTTACTTGATCAGCACAAAAAAAATCACCAATAAATGATTAAAAACAAGTCAAAACAAAACAAAAAATATATTTCGCTAATAGAAAACACAAACACAAACACATTTGCATTTTAGTTCAATATTCACTTCTACTGCTCCCCCCCTCAAAAAAAACAAATTCAAAGAAGAAAATGTTAAGTTTTAAAGACAGGGCAAACTTTAAGGGGGCTAAATTCAGTTGATTTGCGCCTCCCGTGGGTGCAAAATCAACTAGCGCCTGGGTGCAGCGCCGCTAATGCCTCCCGCAAAATTCAGCGAAATTCAGCGTCATCGCCGTGCGCAACGCCCCGGCTGTAATATTGGGTGGCGCCCCCCGACTTACCGCTGGACGCTATGTCCACGGACCTGTGGCCGGGGCGGCGCTAGTTAAAGGGGAGGTGGCAGGCGGCCATTTTTGTTGCTGGCTGCCTGCCAGCACTTGCCCCCGTTGCTGTCCCCGGCCCCCGTGAAGCCTCCCCGCGGGGTGCCAACTGCTCTCCGTGAGCCCAGCACTCCCGATCCCTGGTGGCCCAGCTGGGCGCCGGGACACGCTGCGCCAGGCCCCTCCCCTTTAATAAGGGGAGGAAGGCCTGCAGTACCGCGGCGCGATGTGCCGCGGCGCCACATTGAGCCGCAATATTGGCTCGCAGCGCCCCAAGAGGGACGCGGGGCACTTCCAGTAGCGCCGCTCCTCCCTCTCGGGGCACTACCTGGGAAAATCGGCCACGGGGCCCCCAAAGGGGGCGCTACCCAATTTTTCCCCCTAAATACCCACTAACCAATACATCTGTGATCTGTGTGATTGCATTTGAGATGTGCAACTGCCAGCAGTGGTTTCCCAATAGCTCCATATAGACACAACAGGGTTTTCCATCTTGATATGGGATGCAGTACAAAGAGCTGAAAATAAAAGGTTAAACTGTTTGACTGTATCACATAACGGGACACTAATACAAGCTTATTATGGGTGTTTTTTGTACAAATTAAAATGTTGTATAAAGGTAACGTAGACCAACTTAGCAGCCAATTTGTGCACAAGTTCCCACAAACAGCAATGAGGTCAATGGCCAGATAATCTGTTTTAATGATGTTGGTTAAGGGATAAATGTTGGCCAGGAAAACTCCCCACCCCCCCGCTTCTTCGAATAGTGCCATGGGATCTTTTACAGGGCCTTGATTTAATGACTCTTCTGAAAGACAGCATCTCAGACAGTGCAGCACTCCCTAAGGACTGCACTAAAGTGTCGGCCTAGATTGTGTGCTCAAGCCTTTGGAGTGGGGCTTCAATCCCCGACCTTCTGACTCAAAGGTAAGAATGCTGTCATTGAGCCAAGGCTGACACCTTTACTAAACATTCCCGAAGTTTCAAGCCAAAGACATTTTTGATAAAATGGTTCGGGTGCAAAGCTCTGCCAGTCACATGGGAATAGGACAGAAACTGAAATCTTCCAATGTTAGGACACCATAGCATATTAATATATACTTCAGATTCAACTACAGATTAGACAGAAACCCATGACTGGTCCATCTAGGTGTAAGTTTTGGACAGTTATGCAACTAAACATTATTTTTATTGGCAAAATTATGTTTTAAAGGGGACGTAATGTACGTTGTTAAAAAGCTTAGAGGAATAGATAACATACAAGTTTATTTAGTATAAATGTAGTGGAAATATGGAGCAGACTTCTAGCAGAAGCAGTTAATGCCGTGCAAATTCATTTCTTCATAAAAGAGAGAAATAAATATCTTTTTGGAAATTATATTAAAGATATGTATAAATAGGGATTAAAAACATACTGGGCTGTGACGACTGATGACTTTATAGAAAGCAAGCAGACACGGTTGAATGCCGAGATGTGATGATGGATAGCTACTCTGTTATTTTTCTCGATTTGGGGGTTGGGAAGAAATGATGCAGAACTTTCCCTCAGGAGATTAAAAAAGTAGGTAAAGCCCATGATTAATTATTTCTACATGGTCTGAGGAAGAAGCGGGCTTGATGTGTCAACCAGCCTTTTATCATTCTATGGTTTCTTGCATTCTGAACCAAAACCTTTGACGCTACCTACAATCTGTCTTTCCACTGACACGGAGTCCTTTTAATACTCATTAGGATTCACCTCAGTTCTCCTTTTACCCAGAGAGTGGCTAGAATATAGAAGTAGTTGAAGTGACGAGCATGGATGCATTTAAAGGGAAACTGGATAAACACATGAAGGAGAAAAGAATAGAAGGATGTGTTGATGGAGTTAATCAAAGAAGGGTGGGAGGAGGCTCGTGTGGAGCATGGACAAGTTGGGCCAAATGGCCTGTTTCTGTGTTTTAAGTACTGGAATACTATGCAATGTTAAAAAGTTAAAACTTGTTACTGACCTCTGAAAACCCCCAAAACCTGAGTGAAAGGAAGCATGCCCTGTGCACGTGTCCGCTCAGTGCAGACGAATTTCCGGGAGGGGATCTTAAACGGGCGTTATGCACCTCATTAACATATGCAAGGAGGGCTGATGAAGGCGGCTGCCAGGCTCACTTGAATATCACCTGAGCCAACATGTCGGAGGTATTTCAGGCACCCTTGCGACGTAGGAAATTGATCCTTTCTGCCCCTGTTTTGGGTCCGAAAAACAGGAGCAAGGTCCAATTTCCTCCTTGTATTTTCTCCATTTTCTCACAGAGACATGGTGGGGGGGGGGGGGGTGGGGGGGGCGCGATATATAGTCCGTGCAAATCTTTTAAAATAACCTTAAAAATAATTCAATATTTCTTTTTTCATTTTACTTTTTAGTTCTGTTTCCCATTTAATATTCACTTGAACTTTTTTTTTTAACATCCCAAAGATTGCTATCTCCAACTCACACACAACTGTGTTTTTTGCCTCCGATGTTATTAATTTGGGTAGCTTGTGGCACAGGAATATTTTGCTCAGGCATCTTTCATTGTGTTTCCTTTAAAGCAGAATGCGTGCTCACAAGGTCGGGAAGTATTACAGCTGAGCCAGTTTTCATTTAATCCTCCAGGCGACAAAGGCAGTTTGATGGTTCTGTTTTGTTTCAGATTCCGATGTCTCAGCAGCTGATTCTAAGGGCAGCAACTGCCCAAACAAAGTCACTTGACTTTTTAAAATATGGTTCATATACTGGCAAAATGAAATGAACATGAAATGTAACCTTTCATCTTTAGTATCAATTGGGTAACAAGGTGGAGTCATGGAGAGACAGGGCAGAGTCTCTTCAGTGTCGGTCCTCTGGTCTTCCTCTTCAGATTCGAGCAGCATTTTGGGCCTAGAAATTCAGTATAGCCACTTTTGGGGCGGTAAAGTCGGGCGGCCGCTAAAGTTTGCGCCCGGTGCAAAGTCGCGCCCCCTTCGCCGATATTCAGTCGCATCGCCCCAAGAGGCTGCTGCTGCGCTAAAACAGGCGATGCATGACTATCTTTAGGCGCTAAGCCGGCGGTGCTGAGCGATACCCCCGAGGCCGGGCGCAGCGCAGGTGCGGCGAGTTCTTGATTGACGGCAGACACTCTGGCGCTGGTCATCTCTTAAAGGGGGAGGGTGGATTTGTTTGCCTGCCACGCCCTGCACACTGCAGCCCTCAACCTAGGCCTGACCACTTCAGCTTCACCTGTACAACGCCCAGGACTATGGAGAAGGCCAGGGAGAGAGCGCAGCGCTTCAGCGACGGAGACCTGAGGGTGCTGGTTGGCGGAGTGGAGCGCAGGCGCCATGTTTTGTTCCCAGAAGGTGGCAAGAGGCCGCTGCCCAGCGCCTACCGGAAAGCCTGGAGGGAGGTGTCCAACAGGGTGTCTTCCAACAGCGTGGTTGCCAGGACTCCTGTGCAATGCCAGAAGAAGTTCAACGACCTCACTCGGGTTGTCAGGGTGAGTACCCTTTCCAGTGTCCTCCTCATCCTTGCATGTGCACCTCACATTATGGGCAAAGGGACCTGAAAGCCCTAATGGCCAGCCCTCATCCAGCAGCTATGGGACTGGCATGAAAATCAATTGCACATTCAGCACTTTACACACTGTCCAAGCTATTCGACCATGGGAGGCATTGCAGACAAGACCAGGGCTACACACTGTCCAAGCTATTCGACCATGGGAGGCAGTGCAGACAAGATCAGGGCTACACACTGTACTTAGAGGCCGTCCTTTCTCTTGCAGGCCAAGGTTGCGCACAACCGGCGCAACCGAACTGAGACCGGCGGAGGCCGTCCTGACCTCAAAGAGCTCTCCGACCTCGACCAGCGTGTGGAGCGCATTATGGGAGGCCGGCTGATTGGCCCTGTCACCAGTGGAGATGCCGACCCTGTTCTGGGCACCAATGGTAAGGGCATCACCTTTTGGACCTCTCTCGTTTCACTTGCGCATCAGATCAGCATCCTTTGCCACTGTCCGACCAATGCGGTGAATGGCACCACTCATGCCTCCCTCACTGCCCTCACTCTAAAGCTACTCTTGTGCCTTCCTGCTTTCAGATGGTGAATCGCCAGGTGAGGAGGCGGGCCCTCAAGCTGCCACTGTCAGCCCTTCGGAAGACGAGGAGGAGGAAGAGGAAGCCGGCCCATCAGTGCCACCCTCAGCCGCGCCAGCCCATGGCGATGTAGGGGACACGTCTTCCCTGGAGGGGAGCCGGGGGGAAGGGTCGGAGGAGAGTGAAGCTCCGGGGCCCAGCGGCCTGCAGCAACGCGGGAGGGGTGGGGAAGCTCGGCGGACTTCTCCCCAGAGGGTGAGTGCGGCCTCCAGTCCTGCGACGGTCAGCGCAGAGGAGGTGCGCCTCCTAGAGGAAATGGCCGTCCAGGCTGAGCGCAGGCACACTGAGCTCATGGCTGCAGTGGCAAGGATGCCTGACTCCATAGAGTGTCTGTCAAGGAGTGTGCAGGAATTTGGAGCAGCACAGGCCAGGAGTCTGCAACAATTCAGTGCAGCACAGGCCAGGAGTCTGGAACTATTCAGTGCAGCACAGGCCAGGAGTCTGCAGGACTTCGCGGCAGCACAGTCGGCTTCTAGCCAAGTGCTCAGTCGTGCCGTCCATTCACTGGCTGGTGTCATGCGGACACAGACCAGAGCCACACGGGCACTAACTGCTGCCACCCTCGCTGGATCAGCCAGGCATCACCAGGGCACTCGCCGCGCAGCAGCAGCCCAGCAGTCTGTTCTTCAGCTGTTTGCTGCGCATGCTGCAGTGCTGGCCCGTGCGAGTGCCAATGTCTCAGGCGACCAGCGAGCACCTGTGATCTGCCAGGTTGCCACCATTCCTGCAGCCGACACTGCCACTCCGCCATTGCAGCTGCCACGAGCTGCTGGACAGACTGCTGCTGCCCAGCCAGAGTTGGAGCAGTCAGCAGCCGGATACTCCTAGGCCAGAGCTGGTGCAGGCCGACCCCCAAGGGCATCTGCCGTCTCGCCATCTGCCCCTCAGCAGCCTTCCCCCAGCCTTGCTGCAGCCACTGGGCTCCCATTGAGGAGGAGCAACAGGGCGGGCAGGGGCCAGGCAAGGATGCGCAAGGCATCGCCCTCGCAGGGCAAAAAGTAGAGGTATGCACAAATGCCTGGTGCTTGTTGTAAGGCCGACACTGGTGCAGTTGTTTTTGTGTAAGGCCGAGACTGGTGTCTTTCTTTCTTTGTGTAAGGCCGAGACTGGTAGTTTTGTGTTTTTGGAGGGGGCTTCTCCACATGAGCAAGTAATGTGGGAAGGGCAGAGGTTTTCAATAAATTATTGTTGTTAAATTGCAGTGTGCATGGTTTTTTGGTTAAGTCCTGGTTGCCCTGCTCGGCTGAGGGCTTGTGGAGTGGCTACATTCATCTGCTGACATTGGCACAAGCCAGTCCCTGAGAGGGGGCCTAGAACCGACGTTCAATAAGCCGGCGACGGGCGGCCCTTGCACTTTCTGCCTCCCTCCTGTGCTGGTCCTCCTCCTCCTCCTCCTCAGGTGGTCCTCCAATCTGTGGTGGCAGTGGCTGAGTCCTGCGGATAGCCAGGTTGTGCAGCATGCAGCAAACGACCACGAAATGGGAGACTCGCTCCGGCGAATACTGGAGGGCTCCACCGGAACGATCCAGACAGCGGAACCGTTGCTTCAGGACGCCGATTGTTTATTCGATGATGTTCCTGGTCGCTTGATGGCTCTCGTTGTATCCCTCTTCAGCAGGGGTGCTGGGCGCACGGAGCAGGGTCATCAGCCAGGTACACAAAGGATAGCCTTTGTCCCCGATAAGCCATCCTCGTGGCTGAGGCTGTGCCTGGAACATGTCTGCCACAGAAGTCTGGTGCAGGATGAAGGCATCGTGGCTGCTGCCTGGAAAGCGGGCATTGACAGCTAGGATGAGCTGCCTGTGGTCACACACCAGCTGGACGTTCAGCGAATGGTAGCCCTTCCGGTTGCGGTAATCCTCGGCATTCTCCAGAGGTGCCCGCAAAGCCACATGCGTGCAGTCAATGGCGCCCTGCACCATGGGGAAGCCCGCGAATGCTGCAAAGCCCATTGCACGCTGTTGCTGCTTGGCAAGGGCCATGGAGAAGGAGATGAACTGACGTCTCCTTTTGAAAAGGGCATTGGTCACCTGGCGGATGCAGCAATGCACGGCGAACTGGGAGATGTTGGCAATGTCCCCAGTAGCGGATTGGAAGGAGCCGGTGGCATAGAAGTTGAGAGCCACCGTCACCTTCACTGCCACCGACAGAGACGTCCTGCTCCTCAGCTGTGGCTGCAGATCACCGCCAAGCAGCTGGCAGATCTCTGTGACCACCTCCCTTCTGAATCGCAGCCTCCGAACACACTGCTCCTCAGACATGTTGAGATAGGAGAACTGCTGGCGGTATACCCTGGGTGGGTAAGGCCTCCTTTGCCAACGCCTGTTGCCCCCTCTCCGTCTAGCCAGGGCTGCCACTCTCTCACGGCGTCTGGAAGCCCTTTAGATGTAATTGAGAAAGCCAGCGTTGACACCCATTGCAGCCCCCATAATATGCTGGCAAACAATGAGATGTCAATGAAGGCAAAGACTAGTGGAAAGCTGTGGCCTGAAGCCAGAAGTACCTGTCCGAGTGTTGGGCCAAAGCAGAAAGCTATCTACCTTGGTCTCTCTCCAAAGATCCATTTCGCAAGAAGGTGTGCTGCGAAATGGCAGCCTTTTATATTGCAGGAGGAGTGCCCTTTAATTTGCGCCCCCCGCGCCCTGCATCGGCTGAGCACCGTTCCACTCTAACAGTCGCTAGGGGCGCCAGGCGCACAATGGGGCGTTGCCACTGAAGTTCCGGTGGGGGGTGCACAAAGGGCGTTGCACGAGGAAATGACGTCATGATCTGCGCGCGCAGCTGAGCGCGCGCAAAGACTTTGCGCCGCCGCTAAATCTTGAGTGAAGTTGGGGCGAGGCGCAGATCGCGCTGCGCCCGGGCGCTACCCGCCTAGCGCCCGACATCTACTCCTCCTAAGGCGCTAACGGCTGGCGCAACCAACTGAATTTCTAGGCCTTGGTGTCTTCACTTACAGCCTGCACTTTTTTCCTTTTTTCAGCTGGTGCACTGAATTTCCCATAGTTGCCTTTGGAAAAGGGTAATGTTTAAAATTGACATTATTTCCTTTCCTTTTCTTCTTCTTCCCTTGGTTTCATCCCCCAGTTAAGTCTCCCACTAGTGCCTCTAGTTTCTTGGGGCGCTACGACACTATTTCAGCTGCGGGGGCGCTAATTTTTCCAGGGAGTTAGCGCCCCAAAGGGGGCGCGACTCAATTTTCCCCCATAGAGTCATAGTCATAGAGTTGGATTTTCCAAGCCCCGAGGAGGCGGGCATGGAGGCTGGTCTGCCGGTAAACTCGGAGAAATTGGGGGCGGATGGCAAACCCGCCCCCACCCCGCCTCCGTGCCCTTTTGCCAGGAGGCGGGAGGATGTGCAGCTTCGGGTCCCGTCTCCTGGAGTCGGAAAAGGCTTTTAATCCTGTTAACAGGCAGAAAAAGGGATTAGTGCCATTTTATCTTCACAGGTGAAGGCTTCCTGATCTCGGAGAACCCCGCCTGGTTGGAGGAGACGTGGAGGAGGTCTGTGGCGGTCGGCGGCACCTGGAAGTAAGATGTAGAGGTGAGTAATGGGTGCAAGTGTGGAGTGGTAATTATGTAAGGTGAGTGATAAGTTTTTAAAAATGTTCACTTACCTTGTTTTCTTCCTACAGCGCTGGATTGGGTGACCCGACATCCTCCTTGTCGATTTCACAGACTGGCTGTTGGAACCTCCGAACCAACAGCCATGTGAAATCAACAAAGTTGAAAGGTTTGATGAGTCCTGAACACAAGGACTCATCAAACTACAGAGAATGTCAGTGTTTGACAGCTTCACAGAGCTGTCAAACGCTGACATTTCTTCTTTCAAGAAGTCTTGACAGATAGCACGTCTGACGTTGACGTGCTCTGTCAGTGACTTCCTCCCTAATTGGCCTGCTGAGCCCGCAGGGCGGGCTTAACAAGGTGAATCAGGGGAAAATCCCTCTGGTTGGTCAGGCGAGGATGGAGGCGGGACATTGACACGACAAGCAGCAGTCCCACCTCCAACTCGTCTCCATTCACAAAACCAAGCCCATAGAGTCATAGGGGGGAATTCTCCCAGCCCTGGGGAGGTGGGGATAGAGGCGGGACTGCTAGGAAAATAGCAGAAACTGGGAGTGGGTACCGACCCTGCTCCCAACCCGCCTCCGTGCCATCTTCCCGGGAGGCGGGTCCCTGACTCGCGTAGGGACCCGTCTCCTCGAGGCGGGAAAGGGATTAGAACCAATTAACTGCCTGTTAACAGATAGTTAACAGGCAGTTTTGAGGTGTATCCCCAGTTTACCCCTGCAAGTGTGAGCTTCCCGACGGCTGCGAACCTCGCCAGGATCAGCAAGGCGAGCAGTGGGTCTGCGGGGGTGAGAGGGGTAGGAAAGTCCACTGTAGAGGTGAGTGATGGGTGCAAGTGTGGAGAGGTAAGTATGAGAGGTGAGCGTAAAGTGTTAGAAAAAGTTTACTTACCTTTGCTTCTTCCTGCAGGCTTCAACCCTTGGGGATCCTGAGGTGCCTCATCTCAACGGCAGAGATTACAGAATGACTGCTGCATTCTCAGATGCAGCAGCCATCTGCTTTCTGCTGAGGAGAGAGGTTTTGATGAGTCTTTGTGCAAGGGCTCACCTTAGAACAGAGATTATCAGTGTTTGACAGCTCCTCAAAGCTGTCAAATGCTGACAATTCATCTGTCAAAAGATTTTCGACAGATGAAACGTCATACGCCGACGTCCTCTGTCACCGGCTTTCCCTTAATTGGTCGGCTAAGGGCTTAACAAGGTCAATCAAGGGAAAATAGCGTGGGTTGGTCAGACATCATTGGCGGTGGGACTGAAACCCGAAAACCAGCAGTCCCGCCCCCAACGACAAAATCCAGCCCATAGAGTCATAATGGCACAGAAGGAGGCCATTCCCCTGCTCTATCCCCATAGCCCTGCAAGTTTATTTCCCTCAAGTGCCTATCCAGTCTCCCCTTGAAAACATTGAGGGGTAGATTTTCCCGAACCTGTCGGGAAGAAGGCGGGACTTCCCCTTTCGGGTTTTTGACCCGCCTACTTCGACGTCCGGCCAATCCACGCGATTTTCCCTTGATTGACCTTGTTGAGCCCACCCAGCGGGCTCAGCAGGCCAATTAAAGGCAACCCGGCAACAGGTGACGTCACAGACTGAAATTTCATCTGGACGAAATATCAGTGTTTCACAGCTGTTTGAAGCTGTGAAACACTGACAGTCTGAGTTCTGACATGAGTCATTCTGCACAGACTCAGTTAGAACTCTTACCGGCACTCAAAGCCGAAGGCTGTCACTTTTCACAGATCGCAGCCGTTCAGCTTTAAGTGCCGGCTGAGTGATGCGCTCCCGACGGCTACAGGAAGAAAGGCTGTTAAGGTAAGTACAGGTAGGTAAAAGTTCTTTACACACTTTAGACACACCAAACACACTTACCTTTACACTCATGCACCCATCACTCACCTGAGCGCCAACATCGCGACCCCTCCAACTCCTTCAACCCGATGGCCCGCCTGCTCTAGCCTGGCGTGATTTGGAGCCGTCGGGAAACCCACACGAAACCCCTCAAAATAGGGATTAGGCTAAAAACTGCCTGTTAACTACCTGTTAACAGGCAGTTAATTGGCACTAATCCCTTCCCGCCTGGTTTCGGCGGGTCCCAGTGCAGGGCGGGTACCCGCCGCCCCTGAAACTTACGTGGGGCGGGGTTTTGAGCGGGATGGTGTCGAGACCCCCAAATTCGGGATTTCCCCCCCCCACACACCTGAAACCCCGCCTGACGGCTCCACAAAAATCTAGCCCTGAGTGTCTCTGCTTCCACCACTTCTGTCAGCAGCGAGTTCCAGGTCCTCACCACTCGCTGCGTAAACAAGCTTTTCCTCACGTCCCCCCTGTATCTCTTGCCCAAAACCTTAAATCTGTGTCGCCTAGTCCTTATACCATCAACTAGTGAGAACAGCCTTTCCCTGTCTAGCCTATCCAAACCCGTCATAATCTTGTACACCTTTATCAAAGCTCCCGTCAACCTGCTTTGCTCTAATGAAGACAAATCCAGCTTCCCCAACCTGTCCTTGTAGCCAAGATCCCCCATCAGCCCAACTTGTCCACGCTCCACACGATCTCCCATCCCCGACACCATTCTGGTAAATCTCCTCTGCATCCTCTCAAGGGCCTTCACATCCTTCCTAAAGTGTGGTGACCAGAACTGGATGCAATACTCAATTTGTGGCCTAACCAGCACTTTATAAAGGTTCAGCATAATTTCTCTACTTTTGTATTCAATACCTCTATTTATGAAGCCCAAGATCCCATATGCTTTGCTAACCACTCCCTCAATATGTCCTGCCTTCAGGGACCTATGCACATTAACTCCCAAGTCCCTCTGTCCCTGCACACTTTTTAAAACTGAGCCATTAAGTGTATATTGCCTCTCTCTGTTCCTTCTGCCAAAATGCATCACCTCACACTTCTCTGTATTAAATTCCAACTGCCACTTCTGTTAGCCTTTCTATGTCCTGCTGCAATCGATGGGTATCATCCTCACTGTTTGCCACACCCCCAAGTTTGGTGTCATCAGCAAATTTAGAAATTCTACTCTGTATTCCTATATCCAGGTCATTTATATATATCACAAAAAGCAGTGGCCACAGCACTGACCATTGGGGAACACCACTGTCTACCATCCTCCAGTCTGAAAAACAGCCATTTACTACAACTCGCTGTTTTCTATCCTTAAGCCAATTGCTTATCAAAGTTGCCACTGACCCACCTATTCCATGAGCCTCAATTTTGTTAACCAGCCTTCTATGTGATATTTTGTCAAATGCCTTCCTAAAATCCATGTAGACAACATCCATTGCATTCCCTTCATCAATCCTCTGTTACTTCATCAAAAAATTCAATTAGATTAGTCAAACACGATCTACCTTTTACAAATCCATGTTGGCTCTTCTTAATTAGCTTAAACCTCTCCAAGTGCCTGTTAATTTTTTCCTTGATTATTGTTTCTAAAACTTTACCCACCACGGATGTTAAACTGACCGGCCTGTAGTTACTAGGATTGTCCTTACACCCTTTCTTGAGCAATGGTGTCACATTTGCCACTTTCCAATCCTCAGGCACCTCCCCCTCATCTAGGGAAGATTGGAATATTATGGCAAGCTCTTCCGCTATCTCCTCCCCAATTCCCTTAGCAACCTGGGATGCAAGCCATCTGGACCAGATGACTTATTCACTCTAGGCATACCCAGCCTTTCTAGTATATCCTGTCTTATCAGTTTTCACCCCTTCCATTGCTTCTACCTTTTCCACTTCTACCGATATTTTGTCAGCATCCACCTCCTTAGTAAACACCGATACAAAGTACTCATTGAGTATTCTAGCCTTGCCCTGCACCTCTAAGCATTTATCACCTTCTTTGTCCCTAATAGGCCCGACCCCGCCTCTTACTACCCGCTTACTGTTTACATGCCGGTAGAAGATTTTTGGGTTCCCTTTTATGTTAACCGCCATTCTACTCTCATATTCTTTCTTTGCTAATCTTATTTTCATCTTCACTTCCCCTCTCAACTTATTGTATTTGGTCTGGTTCTCCCTTGAAGAATTCACCTGACATGCATCATGCACCCTATTTTTTTGTTTCATCATCTTCTCTATTTCCCTCGTCATCCAAGGAGCCCTTGCTTTGGTTCCCTTACCCTTCGCTCTAGTTGGAATGTACCTAGCCTGTACTTGGAACATCTCCTCCTTAAAGATCACCCATTGTTCCGTTACAGTTTTTCCTGTCAGTCTCTGGTTCCATTTTACCCTGGCTAGATCCTTTCGCATCCCACTGAAGTTAGCCCTATTCCAGTTTAGAAGTTCTACTCTAGATTGTTCCTTGCTCCTCTCTATTGCGAATCTAAATCTTCTGATACGATGATCACTCGTACCCAAGTGTTCTCCCACAGACACTTGGTCGACCTGGCCCTCCTCATTCCCCAGCACCAGATCCAGCAATGCCTCCTTCCTAGTTGGGCCAAGAACATACTGGTCAAGGAAATTTTCCTGAACACATTTCAGAAATTCCTCCCCCTCCTTTCCCTTTACCCTAGCATTATCCCAATCGATATTTGGGTAATTAAAGTCCCCCAATATCACCACTCTATAGCTCTTGCATATCTCTATGATTTCCCTGCAGATTTGCTCCTCTACCTCCCTCTCACTATTTGGAGGCCTATAGAATACCCCCAATAGTGTGATCATACTCTTTTTGCGCCTCAACTCTAACCAAATGGATTCTGTCCTTGTCCCCTCAAGAACATCCTCCCCTTCCAACACTACAACGTCTTCCTTAATCAGCGCTGTCACCCCACCTCCCTTTTTCCCTTCCCTATCTTTTCTGAACACGTTGTACCCTTGAATATTAAGTGCTAATTTGTGCTTGTAGCTCACCAACCTTATTCACCACACTTTGTGCGTTTATGTACATGCATTCTAAACCCATTTTTGAATTTTCGTAGTCTTTCTTAGTCTGCTCCTCTCTAATATGGTACTACTTTTGCCTCTAATACTACTTTCTTCTCTATTGTGATGGAATACTCTCCACATGCCTGGATGTTGCAGCCACAACAACACTCAAGAAGCTCGACACCATCCAGGACAAAGCAGCCCGCTTGATTGGCACCCCATCCACCACCTTAAACATTTACTCCCTCCACCACCAGCGTACCATGGCTGCAGTGTGCACCATCTAAAAGATGCACTGCAGCAATTTGCCAAGGTTTCTTTGACAGCACCTCCCAAACACATGACCTATACCACCTTGAAAGACAAAGGCAGCAGGCGCATGGGAACACCATCACCCCCAAGTTCCCCTCCAAGTTACACACCATCCTGATTTGGAAATAAATCGCTGTTCCTTCATAGTCGCTGGGTCAAAATCCTGGAACTCCCTCCCTAACAGCAGCATGGAAGTACATTCACCACACGGACTGCAACGGTTCAAGAAGGTGGCTCACCACCACCTTCTCAAGGACAATTAGGGATGGGCAATAAATGCTGGCCTTGCCTGTGGATACATTGCTTCCACTTCACAACCACAATGCTTGTGTGTTCCCTGTCTCACGTGCAGATCGTTCTTACTGTGAACATGAAACAAGCTTCTCCTTTAGGTAACTTTCAGGAATTGAGAGAAGCCTTCACTAAAATATTGCACCGACATTGTTTCATTACAATTGATAATAAAGTCCCATCTCTTTGTAAAAGACTAAGGCCTAGAAATTCAGTATAGCCACTTTTGGGGCGGTAAAGTCGGGCGGCCGCTAAAGTTTGCGGCCGGCGCAAAGTCGAGCCCCCTTCGCCGATATTCAGTTGCATCGCCCTAAGAGGTTGCTGCTGCGCTAAAACAGGCGATGCACGACTATCATTAGGCGCTAAGCCGGCAGCCCGGGGCGCTAACACCGGAAGTTGGGCGCAGGGCAGGTGCGGCGAGCTGCTGATTGCCGGCAAACACTCTGGCTCCGGTGAGCTCTTAAAGGGGGAGGGTGGATTTGTTTTTTTGACAGGCCGAGACTAGTGTATTTGTGGGGAGGGCTTCTCTCCATCAGTTTGTTCCTCCTCCTCCTCCTCCTGAAGGAGTGTTGCAAAACGGCTGCCTTTTCTACTGCAGGAGTGCCCTTTAATTTGCGCTCCCCGCGGCCCGCCTCGGCTGTGTACCGTTCCACTTCACAGTCGTTCGGGCCGCCAGGCGCACAATGGGGCAGCGCGAGTGAAGTTCCGGTTCCGGGCGCACAAAGGGCGTTGCACGACGAAATGACGTCATGATCTGCGCGCGCAGATGAGCGCGCGCAATGACTTTGCGCCGGCGCTAAATGTTTACTGAAGTTGGGGCGAGGCGCAGATCGCGCTGCGCCTGGGCGCTAAGCGCCTAGCGCTCGAGATCTACTCCTCCTAAGGCGCTAACGGCTGGCGCAGCCAACTGAATTTCTAGGCCTAAATCTCATTGTGGATCTTCTCCACATCTCAGGAGCGGCTTATGGCTAGCACACTCCATACCTGGAACAAGGCAGCGTGGACAGGTACTACTGCTACTGAAGCCCTCGATTTTCTCCCGAATCCTCTTGGTCTCCCTGGTTCCTGCACCACCTCGTGTTGAAAAGGCAGCCAATGCTGCTCTTGGCCGAGCCATAAGAAAGCACATGACTGTGATTTGGGGGTGACTCTCTCTGATTTCCCGGTTCCTCTCGGGAGGTGCCTGGCCTCAACTTGGTGTCTCCTCACAGCAGCTTGATTGAGATTGGCAATTCAGCAACGTAAGGCATCGAACCTGCCTTTCTGACTGCCCACTGCACCGCACCAGCATATCGGCACAAGTCAGCGCACTTAACTAAAGTTTGCGACCCCATCTCAAACAAACAACAGCGCTATCTTAGCTGCTGCAAACAAATCCCATTGTACTTCAGAGGAAAGAAATATTCTTTTAAATACAATTAACTATTTTTTTCCCCCCAGGGAAATTCAATAACTCTCACTCAGTGAAATAATTGGTTACTTTTCATAAAGCATTGCTCCCATGGTGCATTCTCTCTATATTTTTATTTTATCAGTTAGTATATTTAAAAATTTACAGGATATTGGAAATAGCTCCCCAAAGCAGAAAATACAGCAAAACCAAATATTTCTCCTTTGCTAATAGTTTGTGATCAGACTGACTTTAGGATCCTATTCCTAACAGAATTCTCTTGCTTACCTTTCCTTTTCTCACATCATTCACATTGTAAGTTAACATTTTTATGGCAAAATAATTTTCATGCTCCATTGATCTTTCACAGATAATTTGTGTGCTTCTCACTCGGGCGGTGGGACAGAGCTGCGTTTTCCCACTTTCTATACCAGTGACAACTTCAAAGAGGTAATACCAAGTGAGCCACATTTTCTTAACACCATCCCAGAGATTTCACTCAAATGCCTTCTGAATCGGGATGAAATTGGACAGAATTTTATCTTCTTGGAAGTTTTGCCTGAGGTTATTCCCATCCTTCAGGGGAAGAAATAAGTTGGGGAGAATCAATAGATTTCCCAGGGCTCTGGAAACGCGGTAGCTAAATGGAGATGGGGGCTGCCTGCTCAAACAGTTAAGGGCTTTTTAGAGCACTGTTTGTGAGCCAGGAGGACAAGGAGTGCGTTTCCTGTCCCCTCAAATAAATGTTCTGCTGATCGCAGCCTCTCCTTACTGCCGCGATCGGCCAACACACTCCCTGAGCCCGCGATCCTGAGCCTCTCTCCCTGTGATCTGCTGACACCCCCTCCCTCTAAACCCCTGATCTTTACCTCCCTCCCTCCCTCCTCTCTGCCCCGCTCTGAGCCCCCACACCAATGTTCCCTGTAATTTAGTTTTTGGTGCGCGGTCCATTCAATATCTTACGCATGCACGGTTATTTCAATTGTAAAGCTTAAAAAGTCAGAATAAAAGCAACTTCTTCACTTCCTGGTTACCTGTCTGTGAGAATTCTGCATTGTGATTGCCTGCTTAGACAGCCTTTTGTGGGCACAGCAGATCGCAGTAGGGATTCCCCATTATACAGCACTGATCTCACTAATGCGTTGAAAAAGGTAAACACCTCGCCACAGAGATTGCGAGATCTTTGTGGGCAGTTTTCTTCGGAGCCAACGGCGAACGCCTTTGCTTCGCCGCTGACCGCAAATTCCGGGCCAATGATTACACCGTGAACACACTAGGGATCATTTTCACCTTCACCGCTCAAAGTGGTAAACTGGCAGTGAAAATCGGGCAGGTTCTATAAGAGGCGGGCAATCCGCTCTGCCAGCTTACCACCCAAGTATGACAATGAAAATCACCCTACTTTAACTCTGTAATTGGGGCTGTGTTATTTAATTTTTTTTAATTTATACCTTCTAAAATCTATGATAGTCATTTGCTAATTAAATGTGGGCTATTTTTGATACGGATTCTTCAATCAGAGCACCATCACTTATTGCATTATTGTACTTACATGTGGAGCCTCCATTTTTTGAGACATACCTCAGGAAGAGGATGATGTTTTCAATTTCTGTGCCTACAGAAGTCGGCTGCTCCCGTTTATCAATGTTGTCCTCAGTGTCAGTGGCTGTGTTTCCGGTTTTTGCTTTCTTCCTGATTTTTCCAAAGAAGTTTGGGGATTTTTTAGGTTTGATTTTAGAAGTCGCTATACCCAATATCCTCACTTCCACAGCTAACAGAAGGCTGCCCCTGCAGTATGTCCCTTCCCCCAGCCCTTTGTTGAGGTTTTGCTACTCATCCTCCACTGTAAAGTTCTGACCAGAACCATTGAGGTTCACCCAGGAAGGGCCAAAGGTTGGAAGGAAACCTGTGGATACATTGCATCAGTCAACATAGCAAGACACCTTCATTAGAGTATCCTTACATTAAAGTACTGTGACATACCATAAGACAAATAGTATTTTGTTCTGTCACCAGATTACAGGCAGGGTTCATTAACCAGAAATGGATATTTTTACAGAAAGTTGGAGTTTTACAGAAGATTTTGGTAAATGCATTTGGGAACTTCTGCAAAATGAGATTAGTGGTGAAACAGCAGAAAGGGATGTCAAGCCAATTCAGCTGAGAAACACTGTGGGTACAAGAAGGTTTGCCCATTTTGGCATTCCAAGGTATTCTTCCCATAATATAGTAGTTGACCACTCCACCCTTCTCCAACATCTCTCCACTGTCGTCCAGCTGGGTGGGACTGCACTCACCTGGTTCCATTCTTATCTATCTAATCGTAGCCAGAGAATCACCTACAACGGCTTCTCTCCCTGCTCCTGCATTATTACCTCTGGTGTCCCCCAAGGATCTATCCTTGGCCCTCTTCTATTTCTCATCTACATGTTGCCACTTGGCGACATCATCCGAAAACACGGCGTCAGTTTCCACATGTACACTGACGACACCCAGCTCTATCTCACTAAAACTTCTCTCGACCCCTCCACAGTCTTTAAATTGTCAGACTGCTTGTCCGACATCCAGTTTTGGATCAGCAGAAATTTTCTTCAATTAAATATTGGGAAGACCGAAGCCATTGTTTTCAGTCCCCGCCACAAACTCCGTTCCCTAGCCACTGACTCCATCCCTCTCCCTAACATCTGTCTGAGGCTGAACCACACTGTTCGCAACTTTGGTGTCATATTTGACCCTGAAATCAGCTTCTGACCACATATCCGCAGCATAACTAAGACCGCCTATTTCCACCTCTGTAACATCGCCCATCTCCACCCCACCTCAGCTCATCTGCTGCTGAAGCTCTCATCCATGCCTTAGTGTATAAATTAGAACAAAACCACCCATCCTGCAGTCTATCACCAACTCTGGGACCCTTGCAGACCCATGGTCCGTTGGGAACATAATCCCAGGGCAACATAAAATTGGTGGAGACCAGGTTCTCTGGGTCTCTGCCTCTATTTTGCGGCCTGCCTGCATCTGCCCACTGCCCCCCCCCCACCCCTGCCCCCGCCACCCATGGAACTGAGTGTTCAATGGGTCAATGATCAGGAAAATCAGCATTCTCATTTCTTTCAATTCTTCATGTCTCTCGCAAGTCTAACAGCTACAACCCCTTACATTTAAGAGCTCTACCCTTGTCTTTCTTCATCTGTCAACACTCTCACTTTCATTACCTCCTCTGACCTCAAGTGGAATTCCCACATCTCCTTTGCTAAAACTGTTTCCAAGAAGCTTGATATTATGCCAAATACTTCCTTGCCCCTCAACAATTCTTAACTTTCTGTGAAGTTGAAGTCCATCCAAGATTTGAATACTGCTCCCATATCAACACCTCTTGTACCCATCAGCAGAATACTGGTCGTCTGATCAGCAATCTCTCTTTCACTTCTACCCTCCAACTTCTCTCGATCTGCCACAATCTTTCTACATTTACTATGGTCACTGCACCACTACACTTACTTCTCTGTCTCCTTCTGACTCTAAATATGCTAGTCTACTTGCTCCTCCTTCTCTCTACACCTGCACCAAGTTGAAATCAAAACGGACTGTAGTGTTATTCTCTAACTGATTTTTAGCTGATCCTCAAAACTGCAGAACTCCTTACCACCCTCAGTCTTTCCCTCCCCCTACAACCTTCATACTGCTGGAACCCAAGCTTGCCATCACTTCCTGATTTACCGTCTTCTCTTTTACTAGTTTGAACTCCCTGCACGATGGACCTTTGCCCAGCACTTAGGTGTGTCAATAACAATAATAAACAAAACTCATCTAACTTCATCAATTGGCTCAGGTGTGTAGTTACGGAGTTTTCTTTGGATGTTTTACACAAATAGATGCATACTGACGTCAGATGGGTACGTTAGGAGGTGTCCTAAATTTTTAATATTTCCCCCTTATCTGATGCAAATATACCCCAATCTTCATTTTATAATGTGGCTATATTATACACAATGGATTAAATCTGGATTCCCTTTGTTAGTCAAGTTTTACAAGACTAAGTTAATCATTCCCGGTGGCATAGTGGTTAGCACTGTTGCCTCACAGCGCCAGGGACCCGGGTTCGAATCCGGCCTCGGGTGACTGTCTGTGTGGAGTTTGCACATTCTCCCCGTGTTTGCGTGGGTTTTCTCCGGGTGTTCCGGTTTCCTCCCACAGTCCAAAGATGTGCAGGTTAGGTTGATTGGCTATGATAAAAATTGACCCTTAGTGATAGGGGGATTAAATACGTGGGGTTACGGGGATAGGGTGGGATATGTGTCGGTGCAGGCTCGATGGGCCGAAATGGCCTCTGTCTGTACTGTGAGGTTTCTGTGATTTCTGTGATTCCCAATTAACTGAATCCTACAGTTACATACAGATATATTGGCCTAGAAATTCAGTTTGGGGCGGCCAGCGCGCTCGCGCCCAGAAAGTACCGCTGCGCGCAGAGCCACTTGCGCCCGCCGGAAATTCAGTTTCAGCGCCCCAACTCGAAGGCGGCCGCTATTCAAGGGTTTCGGCGCCCCCGCTTGGGGCGCTGAAACTGAATATCGGCGCGCTAGGTGCCGCAGCGCCACCCGCTGCGGAGCGGCAGGCTGCGGTACTGCAGGCCTTCCTCCCTCTCTTAAGGGGGAGGTGCCTGCAACAGCGAGATCGCCGCTCGCTAGTGCCGGCAAATGAGCCCGGCACCACGGAGAAGTGCCGGGCTCCCAGAAAACAGCCGGCAATGCCGCGGGGTGGGTGGAGGAGGCCGGGGAAGGAGGTGCGGGCAGGCGGCCGCCGAAAAAGCGGCCGACCGCACCTCCGCCTTAACTCGCCCCACTAACGCTACAGGACGGCCCCGTTTTCTGATCGCTGTTTGCGGCCGCTGCGGAAGAGGCGGCCGCAACTAAGTATGGCGGTCGGGCCGGTAGCGGGGCGATAGCGGGGCACTGCGCACACCGATGACGTCATCGGTGGCGGCGCAGCGCTACTGGCTAACGCCGCCATTACCGCAGCGCTGAATATCGGCGAAAGCTCAGCAAGTGGCGCAAAAGCCCTCTTTGGGCGAAAACTGGGTGCAAAGCCTACTGAATTTCTAGCCCATTGACTCATACTACTGCCTCAGGGAGGCCTGATGAGCTTAGTTCTGCCACCATGCAACATGTGGGCGGGAGCTGGGAAATTGGGCATGGAATCCCTTTCACGGGATCTCCATCTGACCCACGTATGATGCAATCTCCTGGCGGGTCTTAAGTGCTTTGCATAGAATGTGTTTAAAGACATTTAAATGCACAGTATTATGCGGCATTTGTTTTTCCATCCACTATTTTTTGCCACCCCATTTATTTGGCCCCATATAAAACAGTTGCCAAAAATCAGTGGCTGGAAAAAGAACTTCCAGAGACTGAAGAAGAATTTGTCCCCACACTCTATTACTTAACTTAATCCCTTTAATTCTGGTGCACGGCTCTTTAAGGGCTGATGAGATGCCAGATTTCCCACTGCCCCTTTGGCATACTCCCAATGCCAAGTGCTCACTTGAATATGAAATACGGGGAACTCCAAAAGATCTGCAGGGTCAACTCTTCATGAGTTGAAAATCTCATCGCATCTGGTCTCACTGCCATAGCTCTGGGACCGGAAAACATACTCTACTGCTGCAAGCCAAAGTTATCCAATACTTCTGTGTGCTCTAGCTGATCTGTTAATTCCAATAATCCATCATTCTGATTTTCTTTCATCCATTCTGTGTAATCTTGAGCTATTGTTATCTGTGATTTCCTGCAGTTTATTGCTCGATCATTCTTCTGCATCATGTCAAGACCATCCCTGATTCACAGAGTGTAAATTTACTATTGACTTAGTTGTCAAGAGGATTAAATAAGCAGAAAACTAGCTGTAGCTCATAGATGCGTTCTATCAAGGTTCATTATCTCACTGCACCATATTGGATTAAATGTGGGATGTTCACCGGTAATTCATTAAACTAACTTTTCTCAGGTTATGGACAAACAGACTCCAACAAATGTAACCAGTATTTTTCCAAGCCCACTATCTATAACATGCATTAATTATTAAGTATGTATTACACAGAGATTATTTTACCTGTTGATCAACAAATGTTACGCATAATTTGGGATCAATTAAAACTTTGCTGATTTTTATCAGTTTGCCCATAATCCCAGAATTCATCTTGGGAAGTCACTCTGCCTTGTAAATCTTAATGCTCCAAAAAGACCAAAATCATTCTGCTGGAATTCCTTTGGGAAGCATGAGGTTTCTGGAAGAAGAATTCATTGAAAGGCACCAAACACAACCTCAATAATGCTTAATAAGAAAATGTAGGGCTGGATTTTCTCAATGGGGACGAGTTGGAGGCGGGACTGCTGCTTGTCGTGTCAATGTCAATGTCCCGCCTCCATCATCCTCTGACCAACCAGAGGGATTTTCCCCTGATTGACCTTGTTAAGCCTGCTCTGCAGGCTCAGCAGGCCAATTAGGGAGGAAGTCACTGACAGATCACGTCAACGTCTGACGTGCTATCTGTCAAGACTTCTTGAAAGAAGAAATGTCAGCGTTTGACAGCTCTGTGAAGCTGTCAAACACTGACATTCTCTTTAGTTCGATGAGTTCTTGTGTTCAGAACTCATCAAACCTTTCAACTTTGTCGATTTCAGATGGCTGTTGGTTTGGAGGATCCAACAGCCAGTCTGTGAAATCGACAAGGAGGATGTCGGGTCTCCCAATCCAGGGTGGATGAAGGCTGTAGGAAGAAAACAAGGTACTTACCACTCCACACTTGCACCCATCACTCACTTCTACATCTTACTTCCAGGTGCCTCCGACCCCCGCAGACCTCCTTCACGTCTCCTCCAACCCGGCGGGGTTCTCCGATGTCGGGAAGCCTTCACCTGTGAAGGTAAAATGGCACTAATCCTTTTTTCTGCCTGTTAACTACCTGTTAACAGGCAATTAAAAGGATTTAATGCCTTTCCTGCCTCCAAGAGACAGGACCTGAAGCAGCACATCATCCCGCCTCTGGGCAAAAGGGCACAGAGGTGGGATGAGGGCAGGTTTGCCATCTGCCCCCACTTTCTGCTATTTTACCGGCAGTCCCGCCTCCATGCCCACCTCCTCGGGGCTTGGAAAATCCAGCCTGTAGACTCTGTTGTTCTGGGTTTTCTATGGCTTTTCCAATGAAATTATGCCAGACGGGTGGGAGAATCCGAGCAGAAATGTGACCCCATAAAGTCTGACAGAGTTTTTGCATAATGGTTTACAATGAGAAGAGGTCATTTGGTCCATCGAACTCATCCTACCAATTCATTAAGCAATCATACTATATTTCCCATCACGCTTTGTGACAGTCATGAGGTAAGTTAGTGGTGAACTGAATTTCAGAAGAAGTATTTATAACTAAAAAATGTCACCCTCTGGAAAATTGTCGATGATGACACCTGCGTAACATGCATCACATCTTGTCACATAACAGGCAAAACTAAGAGATTTGTTCGCCTATGCCACAGAGATTGTGATGATTGGCTCAATAAATGGATGCACATCAACTCACTCGTGTCTCGCATGTGACACAGATTTTTCTTTAGGTCGTCCATTACCCCATTTTATTTTCTGTGACTGCCCCTCACATGACAAACTGGTTCAATTGCATCTGTTCAGTCTGCTATTGGTGAACATATAGCCCATTAATTAAATTACTTTTACAGTATTAGTTGGGTGTAAAGAGGGACAGTCCAGGGTACAAACTCTAGTATCTCAATTTTAGCATAAATGAATGAGGGCAAAATGTATTTTAATTTTCATATAAATTATGCAGATAAATCATCACTAAATATTCTTGATACGAGAAGATTTAAAATGCCTTGAATGGTTGCATTTAATACACTCCCCACTAAAAGGGTATTCCACATCCCCAAGCCTCTAATTAAAAACTAGGCAGTGAAGACTTTACATAGGTTTCTTTTAACAAATATAAAGCATGTTATTTGATACTAGAACCTATGAATTAATTTCAGTTAGCAAGCACTGCCTGTTAATTCCGATGACTTTTGAAGCCCAGATCAGACTCAATTTTTCTGATTAGTCAAGGACTATAAAAATATGTACCTCTCAATATAATTCGAATGAGCTGAACCCCTGAGCTTTCACTGTGTTCCCTTTCTGTGAGACAGCAGTGTCACACTTTACATAACCTCTAATTGTTGCTTCAATATCTTGGGGATCTGTTAAAACGGCCCATTTGTAATGAAACATGTGACCTGTGGGGGTGGGTGTCAGGGGTGGGGGGGGGGAAGGAAGACTTGTTAAGGACACTGGGGGCTGTAAATGAAAGGGTTAATGAGTGCTTTGTCATTCATTTTGGCAATGGATTCCTCTGGAGTCACACTGCACCTGTCACATGAAGTAGTATCATTCACCAGATAAATGTGTTGTCATGTGTGCCCACAGTTCTCCCCCACTTATAATCACTGATATCAAGGAAAGATTATAAAACATTCAGATCTGAGGACATGAAAAGAACATTTTAATTGATTTTAGAGTGTGCCAATGTCTGCCAAAGTGATATCTCCCATATTTTAGTTATTTATCATCACTGTGAATGATGACTCCACGGGCCAGTGACATTGATTGCTCGCACACTGTAAACACACATGTGCTGGTACAGTTAATTTCACCACAGGTTGCAGGCTGACTCGTAACAGTGCTTATGATCAGTATATCTGTTGAATCTGATGAGTTCCCACCAGTTGCTTCATGGGGAACCTGGCTGGTGACAAACTGAACATCCTGGAACTGCAGTTGATGAACAAGTTATCTTCTCTCTAATTCTCACCCAGGAGTCTGTGAATGTGTCAGAATTATTAACGCTCAGAGCCTACACTCTCATAAGAACATAAGAAATAGGAGCAGGATTGACCATTCGAACCTGCTACGCCATTCAATAAGATCACGGCTTATCCTCAACCTCATCACCACTTTCCTGCACTATCCCAATATCCCTTGATTCCCTTAATATTCAAAAATCTACCGATCTCTGTCTTGAATATACTCAATGACTGAGCCTCCACAGCCCTCTGGGGTAGAGAATTCCAAAGATTCACCACCCTGTGAGTGAAGAAATTTCTCCTCATCTCAGTCCTAAATGGCCGACCCCTTATTTTGAGACTGTGACCCCTGGTTCTAGACTCCCCAGCCAGGGAAACATCCTCCCCTGCATCTACCCTGTCAAGCCCTATAAGAATTTTGTATGTTTCAATGAGATCACCTCTCATTCTTCTAAACTCTAGAGAATATAGGCCTAGCCTACTCAATATGTCCTCATAGGACAATCCCCCCATTCCAGGAAGCCATGTACTACTCCCTAAAATTATGTGGCAGAGGAACATTAGTGTGGCTGTCCAGCTGTTGGAAATTGTTACCTCTTCCTCAACTAGCTGAAGTGAATAAAAGAAATTAAGTTACAAACAACTCATTGAGTCGTGCCCCCTTTGGGGCGCTGACTTTGCTGGGGCGGTACTTTTAGCGGCCCCGCGGCTAAAATTCACCAGTAGCACCCCAAGAGGGAAGCGGGTTGCTACTGGAAGCGCCCTGCCTCCCTCTTGGGGTGCTGTGAGTAAATATTGCAGCACATCACACCGCGGTACTGCAGGCCTTCCTCCCCTTCTTAAAGGGGAGGGGCCTAGTGCAGCGCGACCCGGGGCCCAGCTGGGCCACCAGGGATCGGAGTGCCGGCAAAAGAGCCCGGCACTCAAGAGAAGTGCCGGGCTCATGGAGTGCAGCTGGCACTCCGCGGGGTTGCTGCAGAGGAGGCCAGGGACGGCAGAGGGGGCAGGTGCTGGCAGGCGGCCAGCAACAAAAATGGCCGCCTGGCACCTCTCCTTTAATGTGCGCCGCCCCGGCCGCAGGTAGGCCCCCCTGACCCCGTCGGACATAGCGTCCGGCGGTAAGTCAGGGGGCGCTACCGAAGATTGCGGCCAGGGTGTGAGCGGGGCGCTGTGCACAGCGATTATGTCATCGCCGGCGGCGCAGTGCCACAGGGCGCTAACGGTTACCGCCGTCGCTAACCTCCCGCTGAATTTTGTGGGAGGTGTTGGCGGCACTGCGCCCAGGCGCTAGTTAGGGCGCTAACGGGAGACGCAAAGCAACCGAATTTCTAGGCCATACTATATTGCTCATCACAGCACCTTCCTTTGCATGAGCTTCTAGGTCTTATCTTCAGTGAACATTTCCTATGTCATTCATCTGTTTAGCTGACTGCATCTACCATAAAACATGATGGAATGGATCTATCATAAATCACGGAAGGGGTGTGAATAATTACACTATAGGATTGTGCTCAACAGGAAAGTCAAAAAGATTTATGAACAAAATAACTCAGATGGCTGATGAAAGCCTTATATTCTCACTTTGCTCATAGTCAGCTGGTGGAAAATGTATTTTTTTTTAAACTAGTTCATTTTCCGTGGTGTGCACATGGAGTTAAGATCTCATGAGGGCTTGAAGAGAAGCATGGGATAATTGGAGGAGAGGAAAGGGGGAAGAGGAAGTGGGGGAAGGGGGATAGAAGGGGAGAGGGAGAATTGGGGAGGAGGAGCACGAGAGGGTGCGTAAGGTGAGGAGGTGGGGGGTGGGGTAAGAAAGTGGAGGAGGGCCAGGGAAGGGGAGTAAGGGAAAAGGAGGGGAATGGGGAGAGGAGGCGAATGGGTACGGGAGGGAGCCAGGGGGAAATCAAGAAACTAGCTCAGCATAGGCTGGGGCAAGCTGGAAAAATATCTCAAGGGGAAAGCTGAAAATACTTTCAGTATGTGGGGGAAGGATTGCTTCAACAGGTGGAGGCCAGGAAAATATACTCAGAAACATGAGGGGTGGCTAAGGAAGAGTGCTGGGTGGGGGAGAGCCATGTTCATGCGAGGGTGGGGTGGAGAAGTGATGCTCAGCAGGTAGAAGGTACAAGGATTGGCATGGAAACCATGACCAGCAGGGCGAAGGGGGCAGCAGACAGCATGGGGGAAGGTCAGATATATTTTCAATTCACCTAAAGCTGCATTGCATACTAACTTTGTGTGGCTCTAAACTGAGAATATTCACAGCTCAGGTACTTCATGACTAATTGATGTCTCGATGATCAAATTTGCAAGGGACACAAATAATTTTCAGGGCAGGAGGGAAAGAACACTAATCATCGAAAGCGGAGAGTTTAGCAGACAAACTATCACGGGGAACATCATATTCTAAAAAAATCACCTCAAGTTGGCGATTTTGGTGACACATGGGGAAACAGGGTAACCAGGGCCAGGTGCAACCCATGCATCAGGGCGAGAGAGCTGTTGAGTATGTTCAAAACTGAGATAAAACTGAAAACAGAAAAATCCATAGATTTTTGGGCATTAAGGGACTCAAGGGATATGGGGATAGTGCAGGAAGGTGGAGTTGATGTGGAACATCAGCCATGATCTTATTGAATGGCGGAGCAGGCTCGAGTGGCCGAATGGGCTACTCCTGCTCCTATTTCTTATGTTCTTAAAAATTGACACAAAGAAGAAGCTATTAGGAGGGGTGACTAAAAACTTGGCCAAAGAGGTAGGTTTTAAGGAGCGTCTTAAAGGAGGAGAAAGAGGTCGCGAGGTTTAGGGAGGGAAATCCAAAGCTTAGGGTCTAGACAGTTTAAGACCTTCCACCAATTGTGGAGCGAAGAGGATGGGGGATGCAAAAGAGGTCAGAGTTGGAGGAACCCTGAGTACTTGGAGGGTTGAAGGGCTGGAGGAGGTTACAGAGATAGGGAGGGGGCGAGGCTATGGAGGGATTTGAACACAAGCGCGAGAATTTGAGGCATTGCCAGACCAGGAGCCAATGTAGGTCAGTGAGCACAGGGGTAATATGAGAATGGGATTTGGTGCGAGTCAGGTTATGAGCAGCAGAGTTTTGGATGAGCTCAAGTTTATGAAGGGTGAAAGGTGGGAGGTCAGCCAGGAGAACATTGGAACAGTTGAGTCTGGAGGTAGCCAAAGCAAGAATAAGGGTGTAACTTAAATACATTTCCTGCATGGTTTGAGGCTACTTTGTCGGAATTAAATCTGTACCTTAGCGACAACATAACCTTCGATAACGCAGTGGCCCAGTAATTCGATTGCACGCGAAAACAGGCCCACAGGGAGCTGTACCCGCCTGATCACATGTGAAATTGATACTGGGACCTCATTAAAATGGTGTGGAGATGCCGGAGTTGGACTGGGGTGGACAAATGTAAGAAATCACACAACACCAGGTTATAGTCCAACAGCTTTATTTGAAATCACAAGCTTTCGGAGCGCTGCTCCTTCTTCAGGTGAAGTGGAGAAATGCATAAAGACACAGCTTATATAGTCAGAGAATCATGTCAGATGTTTACAGGTAACCTTTCCAACTGCCATTTATCACACCTCGGCAGAGAGATAATCACAGCAGTCAAAGGTGTGAATGGTGTCCAAACAGGTCAGTCAGGGAAACAGTACATCAAAGAACAATGAGGTGGGGCCACAAGGGGTCAAATATTGCAGATGCTGGGGTCTGTATGAAAAACAAAAAAAGACAAAAAACATTTTTTTTGGCTGGAAATCACAGCAGGTCTGGCCGCATCTGTGTAGAGAGAACAAGCCAATGTCGACTCGAGTCTGGATGACCCTGCATCAGGTGGGGTTACATGTAGCGTGACATGAACCCAAGATCTCGGTTAAGGCCGTCCTCATGGGTGCGGAACTTGGCTATCAGTTTCTGCTCGACGATTTTGCGTTGTCGTGTGTCTCGAAGGCCACCTTGGAGAATGCTCAAGCTGTCAGGAGATGCATCAATGCCAGATTCATCAGCCGCACTCACAAGACAGTCCAGAATGTCACCCGAGCACAACACAACGCCATCCACGCTCTCAAGACCAACTGCAACATCGTCATCAAACCAGCAGACAAAGGAGGTGCCATCGTCATACAGAACAGAACGGACTATTGCAAAGAAGTATACTGACAACTGGACAACCAGGAACACTACAGACAGTTACCCGCAGATCCGACCAAAGAACACACCCGCCAACTCAACAGACTGATCAAAACCTTCGATCCAGACCTTCAAAGCATCCTACATGCTCTCATCCCACGTACTCCCCGCGTGGGTGACTTCTACTGCCTCCCAAAGATACACAAAGCCAACACACCTGGACGTCCTATCGCATCAGGCAACGGAACCCTGTGTGAGAACCTCTCTGGATATGTCGAGGGCATCCTGAAACCCATCGTACAGGGAACCCCCAGCTTCTGTCGCGACACTACAGACTTCTTACAGAAGCTCAGCACCCACGGACCAGTTGAACCAGGAACACTCCTCGCCACGATGGACGTCTCGGCACTCTACACCAGTATCCCCCACGATGACGGCATCGCTGCGACAGCCTCAGTACTCAACACCAACAACAGCCAATCTCCAGATGCCATCCTACAACTCATCCGCTTCATCCTTGACCACAATGTCTTCACCTTCGACAACCAGTTCTTTACCCAAACACACGGAACAGCCATGGGGACCAAATTCGCACCCCAATACGCAAACATCTTCATGCACAAGTTCGAGCAAGACTTCTTCGCTGCACAGGATCTCCAACCAACGCTATACACCAGATACATCGACGACATTTTCTTCCTATGGACCCACGGCGAAGAATCACTGAAAAGACTACACGATAACATCAACAAGTTCCATCCCACCATCAAACTCACCATGGACTACTCCTCAGAATCAGTCTCATTCCTGGACACACGAATCTCCATCAAAGACGGACACCTCAGCACTTCACTCTACCGCAAGCCCACGGACAACCTCACGATGCTTCACTTCTCCAGCTTCCACCCTAACCACGTTAAAGAAGCCATCCCCTATGGACAAGCCCTGCGAATACACAGGATCTGCTCAGACGAGGAGGAACGCGATGGACACCTACAGACACTGAAAGACGCCCTTGTAAGAACGGGATATGGCGCTCGACTCATCGATCGACAGTTCCGACGGGCCACAGCGAAAAATCGCATAGACCTCCTCAGAAGACAAACACGGGACACAACCAACAGAGTACCCTTCGTCGTCCAGTACTTCCCCGGAGCGGAGAAACTACGCCATGTTCTTCGCAGCCTTCAACATGTCATCGATGACGACGAACACCTCGCTAAGGCCATCCCCACGCCTCCACTACTCGCTTTCAAACAGCCGCCTAACCTCAAACAGACCATCGTTCGCAGCAAATTACCCAGCTTCCAGGAGAACAGCGACCACGACACCACACAACCCTGCCACAGCAACCTCTGCAAGACATGCCAGATCATCAACACAGATACCATCATCACACGTGAGGACACCACCCACCAGGTACATGGTACATACTCATGTGACTCGGCCAACGTTGTCTACCTCATACGTTGCAGGAAAGGATGCCCCGGAGCATGGTACATCGGCGAGACCATGCAGACACTGCGACAACGGATGAACGGACACCGCGCAACAATCACCAGGCAGGAGTGTTCCCTCCCAGTCGGGGAACACTTCAGCAGTCAAGGACATTCAGCCTCCGATCTTCGGGTAAGCATTCTCCAAGGTGGCCTTCGAGACACACGACAACGCAAAATCGTCGAGCAGAAACTGATAGCCAAGTTCCGCACCCATGAGGACGGCCTTAACCGAGATCTTGGGTTCATGTCACGCTACATGTAACCCCACCTGATGCAGGGTCATCCAGACTCGAGTCGACATTGGCTTGTTCTCTCTACACAGATGCGGCTGGACCTGCTGTGATTTCCAGCCAAAAAAAATGTTTTTTGTCTGTTTTTTTGTTTTTCATACAGACCCCAGCATCTGCAATATTTGACCCCTTGTGACCCCACCTCATTGTTCTTTGATGTAATGTTTCCCTGACTGACCTGTTTGGACACCATTCACACCTTTGACTGCTGTGATTATCTCTCTGCCGAGGTGTGATAAATGGCAGTTGGAAAGGTTACCTGTAAACATCTGACATGATTCTCTGACTATATAAGCTGTGTCTTTATGCATTTCTCCACTTCACCTGAAGAAGGAGCAGTGCTGTGATTTCAAATAAAGCTGTTGGACTATAACCTGGTGTTGTGTGATTTCTTACACTCATTAAAATGATTCAGGCATTCACCATATCACGTAAAATTATAATGACACAACGCAGGAAACAAGCCTTATTATTCACAGGATCTGACGTTCATGGCAGTTCAGACGACATACACTTACCCGGCTGATTGTAAATAGTTGCCACATCTATCTTGAATATTCCTATCAGAGTTTTCTTAAAAGGGATTTTGTTGGTACTGAATACCTATGTGATACAACGGAGGAGAAGCATCATCCACAAATTCCCTTTTGAAAGTTATTATTGAATTTGCTTCCACCACCCTTTCAGGCAGTGCATTCCAGATCACAACAACTCGCTGGGTAAAACAATGTTTCCTCATGTCGCATCTGGTTCTTTTGCCAATTACCTTCCATCTGTGTTCTCTGGTTACCAACCCTTCTGCCACTGGAAACAGTTTCTCCTTATTAAAACCTCTCATGATTTTGAACACCTCTATCAAATCTCCTCTCAACCTTCTCTGCTCTAAGGAGAACAACCTCAGATTCTCCAGTCTATCCACGTAACTGAAGTCTTTCATCCCTGGTACCATTCCAGTAAATCTCCTCTGCACCCTCTCTAAGGCCTTGACATCCTTCCTAAAGTGCGGTGCCCAGAATTGGCCACAATACTCCAGTTGAGGCCTAACCAGTGATTTATAAAGGTTTGGCATAACTTCCTTGCTTTTGTACTCTTGCTTCTATTAATAAAGCCAAGGATCCCATATGTCTTTTTAACAGCCTTCTCAACTTGTCCTGCCACCTTCAAAGACTTGTACGTACACCCCCAGCTCTCTCTGTTCCTGCACCCCCTTTAAAATTGTATTATTTAGTTTATATTGCCTCTCCTCATTCTTCCGACCAAATTGAATCACTTCACACTTCTTTACGTTAAATTTCATCTGCCACGTGTCTGCCCATTTCACCAGTCTATCTATGTCCTCCTGAAGTCTGTTACTATCCTCCTCACTGTTTACTGCATTTCTGAGTTTTGTGTCATCTGCAAACTTTGAAATTATGCTCTGTATACCCAAGTCCAGGTCATTAATATATATATCAAAAAGAGCAGTGATCCTAATACCAACGCCTGGGGGCCACCACTGTATACTTCCCTCCAATCTGAAAAACAACTGTTCACCACTACTCTCTGCTTTCTCTCCCTTACCCGATTTTGTATTCATGCTGCCACTCTCCCTTTAATTCCATGGGCTTTAATTTGGCTAACAAGATATGATGTGATATTTTATCAAACGCCTTTTGAAAGACCATGTACACAACATCAACCGTACTACCCTCATCAACCCTCTCCTTTACTTCATCAAAGAACTCAATCAGGTTAGTCAAACATGATTTTTATTTAATATAATAAATTCATGCTGAGTCTCATTTATTAACTCATACTTTTCCAAGCGACGATAAATTTTGTCCCAGATTATTGTCTCTAAAAGTTTCCGACGTTCGGCTGACTGGCCTGTAGTTACCGGGTTTATCCCCCTCCCCTATTTTGAACAGGGGTGTAACATTTGTAATCCTCCAGTCCTCTAGCACCAGCCCCATATCTAAGGAGGATTGGAAGGTTGTGGCCAGAGCCTCCGCAATTTCCACACTTACTCCCCTTGTAACCTAGGATGCATTCCATCCTGGCTATCCAATATCACTACTATCTCCTCCTTTACTGCTACATTGGCAGCTTCCTCTTCTCTAGTGAAGCCATACAAGAAGATCTCCTCCATAACCAGCCCCACCCTTCCTTTGTCTACCCTATTACTATTTATAAGTTTATAAAAGACTTTTGGGTTCCCTTTTAGGTTAGCTGCTAATCTGTTCTTATATTCTCTTTTTGCTCCTCTCATTCTCTTTTTTTGGATCTCCTTTGTACTTCTTGGAACAAAAGCTGCTACCATGGTGACATCTGTGAATTCAGAAGGAGAGCTGGTTTTGGATTGCTCAGTAAAATCAAAGATAGTGGCAGAATGCGAGAACTAATCAGATATTTCAACAAAAGGACTGCCTGGTTGGGGATATGTTGAAAATCGTAAAATGATTAATTGTTAAGAAAAAAAATACACAGCAAATTCATACTTGGTGAGGGTACCTTCAAGCTGTGAACTGCACCGTAAAGAGCATGATCTTGTGAGTCAGCCTCGGTGCATAAAGGGGTAAAACTTTGTTGGCCCTCTCATTAATATATGCCTGTTTTAGCCAGCCATCTCAGATGCCTGAAAATCACCTGAGGCCAATATGGCATTAGACATTTCTCAGGCACCCTTGGGGTGCAAGGCATAGCCTTACAAAATTGGTAATTTTCCCACATTACAACAGTGACTACACTTCAAAAATACACCATTGGCTGTAAAGCGCTTTGAGATGTCCGGTGGTCATGAAAGGCGCTATATAAATGCAAGTCTTTCTTTTCTTTCTGTCCCACATTTTTCATCTGGAAAACAGGTGCAACGATGGCCAATTTCTACCCCAAATGTTGTAAGTGTGATGTGTACCAAACAGAACTCTAAATCTCAGGTGACCCGAATTGAAGCTCATTTGCTGAATGGTCCCTACGTTGTCCTGCTTCCACTTGGCGACAGCAGGTGCTATGGTTTCCCTCTAAAATACAGAGTCCCACTCCACGTCTTCACCAATCTACATCTTACGCCGTGCATTTCCACTCCATGTTTTGGAGGAAGCGGCAGCGCTCCAGCTGCGAACATGCTGGGGCTGAAACTCCCCGAGGATTCTCCTGCCTTGTTCGCAATAACTTCGGCGGAAGGAGCCACGTAAATCCTGGAAAAAATACAAGGTAAACAGCGGATGAGCGGGAGAACCCTGGCGGAGATCCACCCCCATTGAATCTACTTAACCAGCGGAAATCTACCAATTTGAGGGCGGTGCCGGAATCAGGCACGAGTGATCGCCATGCGCTTCATGAGCCACATTGGAATCTGGCGGCTTTGTCAGTTCTAATCCCGTTCTGAGCCATAATTCAGTAGGTCTTGGAAACAGAACAGACGACTCAAGTGGAATTCACTGCTCTGTATTATAGGTTTTGTGCCAAATTTATGCCACTCTGTGACATACATTTGGTGTGAAGTTCTTATTACAAGAGTAAGCTAAATCAATATAATGCTGATTCTACCCATGTTGTGTATAAACAGTTTCACCTCTGCTAACGAATATGAATAACTGCCGTATAGGCCAACATTTTGAACGGCAGTTTCCAAACAAATGCTCATCCCCGGGTTCTAGCTGGCAAGCCAGCAACTCCAATCAGATAATGGGGATTATTTTGGCCAAAGGATGAAAACAGGTGTAGGAACGTGGGTTCCTAACTAAAAGACTGAGTTCTGCTCAGGCAATCAAACAAAATGAACTTTAATGAAATAAATAGGTTTAAACAAGAAACTGCAGGATAACATCGAATGTAAGTCTGCTCTCTTCAGAGGCTCCATGAGGACTGCCTACGGCGGTCCTGGGCTGACGTCATGACGTTCTTCCCGCCAGTGGGGGATCACGTGATGAACGGCGTGACGTCATCACGTTTTAACTGCGCTGTTAAAGTGACCACGCTCTGTACAGTTAAACAGCATAAATAAAGATACAGACTCAGGCTGTAGCTAACATGTTGTTAAAGGAATTATATACAAACGATCTGAATCCTTTGGTGGCTCCGCCACACAGGCACTAAATGGGTGGAGTGTTAATAAGAAACGTCGGTTTGAAATTCCGGATTTAGCATGCAATTTTTGGGCTAATTGATGATTACTATGATTTGAATGTGCCTGCAGGTATTAACCAGAAACCTACAGGTTTAGCTCTCAAATGCTGATTAGAAGCAATTTTCGTGGAGCTGTATATGTAGCCTGCACTCACCCACTTCCACTGAAGGTGTGGAGCGAGATGTCTGAGAGTGGAAGGATGTCGCAAGGAGCAAGACAGAGGGCGGCCAAGTTCTCCGATGTGGCACTGGAGGTCCTGGTGGAGGAGGTAGCGAGGAGGAGGGATGTCCTCAACCCGCATGGGGGAAGGAGGCCACAGAGGCAGCTGATGCGCCGCTTGTGGGAAGAGATCGCCTGGGCAGTCACAGCCAGGAGCTCTGGCCGCAGGACATGGCTCCAGTGCCACAAGAAATGTAATGATTTGACACGAGCGGTCAAGGTAAGATCCCATTTCACAAACGCACTTCTCAATAACTGCACCACCAACATCACAACACACTGCATCCGCCATCTAACTATACACTGACATTCACACACCACACACTATTGTGTCCTTCACAGGCACTACTCACACCTCAGACACATCTCCACAGCTATTCAACTGTGCAAGGCATCACACACACAAATACCCCTGCCAATACACTCATTAACAATCATCACTCTTTCTCATCCAGAAAAAATTAGCACATAACAGGCGGCAGCAGGACCTGACCGGGGGAAGGGCAGCACGAATTCATGATGTCACTCCATTGAGGAGGCAGTGCTGGCAGTGATCGGGAAGCGAGTAGCAGACTCTGTGGCCAGAGGCAGAGCAGGGGGCATCCCGCATAGAGTAATGTAGCCACTACAGCTTCCTTGCACATGCTGAACTATTCCTGATCCCTACACCCAAAGCTATCCTCACTCCTAAGCTCCATATGGTCTCATCACACACACCCTCCTATAGTGGCCACATGTGATGCTCCCTAACCCTTCCAGCTTTATCACTGCAGGCTCCCAGGAGCAAGATGCACTTCGCCCCATGGAGCAGGTTCAGCAAGAGCACCAGCCACCTCGGCCCCTGGAGGAAGTGGAGGAAGATGGGGAGGAGGAGGAGGAGACCGAGGATGAATGCATTGCGTCAATGGCTACCACTGTCGCAGGCACCAGCTCAGAGACTGGCACCACACGCAAGTTAGAGGCTAGCTTAGCAGAGGGATCTTCACAGTGGAATGCACCGGGCACTAGCAGACAGTAGCCATGCCAAGTAGAAGGGACACCACAGGTGTCACCTTTCCAGGGGGGCAAGGTCACATATTAGATCTGCTGCAGAGGAGACAGATTAAGACCCCACAGGGCCAAGCTTCAGAAGAAGGATGATGGGTGTGACAAACCAAATGCTTGGTGCAATGGACAACCTGCTTGAAAGCCTACAGGTCGTGGCTAGATGGATGGAGGAGTCCGTTTCCACCTTGGTCCATGCTTGGATGCAGAGCCTGGAACCCATCCTCTCCAGTGTGGAGAGGCTTGTGACTTCCAGCCAGCGACCGGTGGAGCCAGACGTCTTGCAGTCTCTTATGACTGAAGTTGCAGCTTTCATTGCAGTCATTGCAGCCTGCATGGAGCTGCAAACTGCTGCAATAGAAGCTCGGGCAGCTGCCATGGTGGCTCTGGGCTCCTGGGTTGAAAGGGGCTTGCGGGGTGTCTCGGCTGCCCAGAGATCTGTCCTCCAGATCATCACTGGGCGGGCTGAACAGATGCCCTGAGGTAGTGGCGTGGGAATCATGGAGCAGGAACCTACTGGCCTCTCTCCGGATGGCAGCATTGCTGCTCCCTCCCCCGCCACTGCACCATTGCCCTTGCCGTTGCCCGTCAGCCAGACGGCCCTGACTGCTGAAGTCCATGCTGAGATGGTGCAGTCTGAGGCTGGGCCATCACGGCCCACAGCCACTCGAGGGCAACCCAGGAGAACATCTGAACTGCCCTCTTCAGACTCTCAGCAGCCATCCACCTCGCCAGCAGCTTCCACTGGGGTTGCACCGTAGAAGCACCAGAGTAGGTGAGGGCACTTGTAGATAGCCACCAAGGGTAAGCACCAGGGTGCATCATTGAATATTTGTAAGTGATGTTGGTTCTGTCATTTGTTTCTGATGTATATAAACAGTGATGATGGTAATTGGGTAGTGGTGGAATCGGTGGTCTTTTTTATTGTGATCTGCATGGGGAAGGGGCTGAAAGGATTGAGTGCAGATGTTGGACTGCCTCTGGTCTTTTCTGGCAATAGGGAATGATATGTAGTCATTCCTCAGAGCATATAGAGCCTTACTGACCTCCCTTATGCAGAAGTGCACAGAGGATTGTGAGATGTGACTTATATCACATATGGCAGCCTGGAAGGTTCCAGTAGCATAAAAGTTAAATGCTACTGGAGCTGCCTTGACTGCCACAGGCAATGCCGTCCTCGCTGTGCTGCAACGTCTGAGCCTTCCTTCCACGAGGCCACAGATCTCTGTAATGCCCTCCTAAGTAAAGTGCAGCCTCCCACAGTCAAAATGGTCTGCTGTTAGTCACTGTCTAGGCTCACAATTCAACAATGGCCATTTGAGCAAGGTTGCCAGAGGGTTGACAGTGCCCGTATAACAGGATCTCAGCTTAAGATGGGAGGAAAACTGGGGGAAAATACAGGTGGTGGCCAGGAAATTGGTCTTGCACTGGAAACCGGTGCAAAGTGGGCGGTGCTCACTGGAATTTGTGCCTTGGATCTCATCTACATAATACAACAAAAGCCAATTGGATGTCCTGATTCGGCTCGTTTTTCAGGGCTCTGGAAGTTCATAGGTAAGTCCTGTGGGGGAGACAAATGGGAGGAGGTGCGAGCACGGACTGGCAGCAGCCGAAGTATTCTGCTCCTCCTGACTCCACATTAAGGTAAGTAAAAAAAACTTACATGTTCTTCAGTGGCTTCCATCAGTCCCTTTAATGACCTCTGGTTAGGCTGCTGCAGTCTGGAAACACTGAGTGAAGCTTGCACGGTGCATGCTGTGGAAATTGACATTATACTTAGCATGCTGGGTAGAATAAAATGGCCAAGTAAAAGAACAAACTTGCTTAGGTTGTAGCTAAAGCAAGAAAAAGTAGATATGTCACAACGTGTCCAGGACCAAGAGATCTCTCATAATACCCACCCACATTGAGGATGTGATAACAGCTATAATTGACTCACTAGCACAAGGGAGGCATAAGGCTATAGAATAGATAAACTATGAATGATTGTCGCTAGACAAAGAAGCAAAACTATTGAGTAAGCCAATCATCTTGGTAACAAGATGATCAGACATGAGTAAGTAAATCATCTTGGTAACAAGATTCAGACAGAACCTCCTGACAGAATATATGATTAACTAACCTTGTCTGGAGATATTTCTGTCCTGCTGACCTTTTGATTGTCCTTGTGCAAACTAAAATGATACAATACCATTACACGTGATTTATGGAACGCTTGCTTGTTTGAGTGTATAAATATGCTGCATTCGCTGATGTCCTTGAGAGATGTTGGCCTAGCCTTTGTCCAGGCAGCTCTCTCCTTGTGCAAGTAAAAATTAAACTAACAATCTGACGGTACTGCTTGTGTTTTAGAGTCTTACTCGGAGTCGAGATTTCGACAATGCACTGCCCAGTTCTTGTTGAATTTGCCATCAGGGTCTTAAAACAACCATTCGGTCCTTGATTAGCATATTAAAGAGCCTATCACCTGTTTCAGGTGGACACAGCGGGCACCTGGACGTCTCTGGCTGTCATATTGGCTGCCGTTGCACTTTATGGGAGGATGAGTCGCAGGGAGATGGCGAGGACCAGAATTAGTTATGCATTACTACAGCAAGATTATTTAGTAGTTACCTCATTGAAGGATGGACAGTTAGTCGATTTCTGTGTCGATGTCAGCTTCCTCTTACCATCAATTTCTACTTGCACCACTGGATCAATCTCCACTCTAGCCAATTGGCAGGCTTCATATACAGTTAGAATGATCTTCACAAAACAGGAAACAAGATGGATTTGAGGAGCAATAGATAATGATGCCTTCGAGCTATTGTTTAAATATAACTATTGTGGAATGACTATGCTGTTTATTTGCAGGCAGCTACAGAACATAAGAAAGCAAGCAGTGAGAAAAGGCCATCCACCCCTCAATATCCCACAGTTTTCCTCCAAGATCATTCTTTAGAACCGCCAGTCACTACACATCAATGGCGTGCTGCACACTCCATGTTGAATCTGGAGAAGCTCTGCAGTCTTGCTGCTGATTCGCAGGGCTGCAGAGGATTGGGCAGCAGAGGGAACATTTACTCATTGCCGGCACTACAAGATACCCTCTACTGCTGCCAATCTCGGAACAAAACTAAATACATTCTTATAAAAGGTGGACTCAAACGAGAGCAGGTCGTACCAGTGGCCAATGCAAGCCAAACTCATTTGAGGTGATTTCAGGGGAGTGTTATTCTATTGCCAGCTAAATATCCTGATATCAAAATACCCAACACCCACTACATCAGTTTGTATAAGTATAGCAAGAAATCCAGTGGGGTAAAGTTTTGCTTCAGTGTCCCCAGTGCAGAGCTTTGTGTGCTGGCATCTAGATCAGAAAACTGGGGCTTGTACTGCTCATGATGCTGCAATAAGCGCTCCTGAGGTGTGAAACTCTGCATCGGGGCACTGAAGAAGCAAATTTTCACCATTGTGCTAATGCAGAATCTTTCAAATGCCATGTAAGCACAACGCAGGCTGCACCAATACACAAGGCAGTGCAAAACACTCAAAAATAAAATTCAAATTTTGAAATGTCACCAGAAAGTGGGGAAATTTCCACTCTTCAAAGCTTAGGTAACAGATTTATTTACCAAAACAAAATAAAAAGTCCGTCTTTAAAAATATTGGTGGTTGCACAGGATTTAAATCACGCTTCCCCGATAAATGTGATCTTGTCATTGAGGAGGTGTGGGCGCTACCAGCCTAACCTAACCCTTCAACTACTTCATTGTCCAACATCACTTCAGACATGAGGCTGTGTGTTACCTGTTGAGGTTGGAAGATACTTTGGTCTCTGTTTGACGCAATCTTTAATCATCTGGAGAGAAAAAGACAGAAGACAAATCTCTGTAAATTCAGTTTACATTACTGGTAAATTTTCTCGTCTTGGAACTAAACTTAATTATTTTGTGTAAGTGCTGCTTGAATTAAACTACAGTAAAAAGCTGATTTCCACCTTTAACAGCAGTGGTATTACAGTACTCATAATCTGAGGACACGCACCTGAGAGTAAGACTACAGGATGCTGTCAACATTTATAGTGATTTATAGCATTTATGGAGAAAATACAAACTCTTCAAGACATTTGGAACTGAAACAGATCCTGTATTTGGGTCTGTTATCCAGAATTGCATTCTTTATTGATAAGCTATGCAAAAGAGGGTGGTTTTCCTTATTTTTGCAGTTTTCTATTTGAATGTGCCCACAATTCAAAATTATGAGAGGTTTTGACAGAGTAGATAAGGAGAAACTGTTTCCACTGGCAGGAGGGTTGGTAGCCAGAGGAAACAGATTTAAGATAATTGGCAAAATAACCAGAGGGGAGATGAGAACTTTTATGTACCAAGTTGTTATGATCTGGTGCACTGCCTGAAAGCTTGTTGGAAGCCAATTCAATAGTAACATTAAAAAGGGAATTGGTATATACCTGAAAAGGAAAAACTTGCAGCACTGCGGGGAAAGAGTGGGACTAATTGGATAGCTCTTTCAAAGAGCTGGCACAGGCACGATGAGCCGAATGGTCTCCTTCTGTGCTGTATCATTCTATGATTCTATGATGTTATAATTGATTAATCTCTTAGCACTAACTGTATATTCCCATTTGCAGGCCTCTCTCACACATTTTGGTACGACGTGCTACATGCAGTGTCAGCAGGTTGGACCTGCAGGTGAAGTTAGGAAGGGTCAGACAGTAACACGTAAGAAATGGCAGCACTGTCTCTGGCTGGAAATCACATCAGAGAACGCGAGGACTGTGCTCTCATGTAACGCCTGCTGAAAGGCTCAGTGGGTTCCAGGATTAAAGCAGCGGTATGAAAGAAGGAAGAAAAAAATGAGAGAAAGAAAGAAAATCCTGACTGGTACTCTTTCCACGTACCTGTGCCTGTGTTTTATTATGCAAATGAAAAATTAGCTATAAAGGTGTCATTAAAAATAACAAATTTAAACTGCTTGATTTCTTTAACTTGAGATCTGCTCCATCCACGTCTTGGGGAACGGTTAAACACCAATGAACCCTCATGTATAATTCCCTTGAGTTCATAGAATCATAGACATTGGATCAGACGAGGCAATTTGATCCAGGGCCTGTGCCTGTGCTCACTCCACGACTGGCGCTATCAGCTTGGGACAACCCCCTAAGGGTGGAGCAGAACTTCTACCCATCCCATGGATGCATCCCTGATCCCTTATCTTTGGCAGGCGCCCTCACCATTTATGGCCCGACTGGAGTGCCCCGCCCCCCTCAGCGGGGAGAAAGAGGCGGGGGAAGGATATCACTGCAGCACCTTACCGTAGGATAAGTAGGGCCACTCTGCCAGCCAAGGCTTGTTTCAGATTTTTTTTTTAAGTCTAATTTTAAACCTGGGTTGGGGTCGAGTGGGATCAGACCCGGTCAAAAAAATATATTTTCCCACCCGACCCACCACCGAACATGCCCGCTGCCCACCCGCCCCCCCGAAAAATTCCCCCATTACTTCAGAGACCAAAAAAAATCAGCAATATATCAAGATTTCAACAAACGCAGAGAAACCTGTTCAAATTGTGAATTTGGATGACCTCCTGCCGGACATTGCCTCTCCTTTCTATTTTTTATTTTGCACTTTATAGACACACCCATTTTTCTACTCTTCAAAGAAAAATGTCTTTTTAAACCATACTAGGAAATGGAAATATTTCATCTGCGATATACCCAGTAATTTGCGTGTAAACGTGTCGTATTCCAATATTGCAGAACATGTTTCACTTAATTTGTCAAGAGGACAGTTTCCATTTTTCTTACCTGCAGCATCTAAAGCAAAGAGGGATTTTGTTAGTTTCAGCTGTCCTTTTACTAGATCTCTAAAAGAACAGGAGTAAGATAAATAGATTAATAGACTACCACCATTCGGCTTTCGAGGTATTTTCAGGGTCTGCCCCTCCCCCATTAAATGCAGTGAAGTAGACTCCGTGTCACAGGAGCAGAATAATACCTCTTCAGTTCAAATTCATTTTAATTATCCATTTGATTTTCTTGGCGATAGATTCATCCATAAAATTTCTTGCAGTCAAACGATTCCGTGACTTTTACAGCAGCCGAATGTATCTGTAACATCCAAGTCCAGCTGGTGTAGTGAGGCCAGTGCAGCTGTTCATTTAGTTCCATGCAGTTGTCCACCTGAGGACCTTTGTGACTTACTGGGTTTTGTGTGCTCAAGTTTTCTGGTTTCAACTAAGCATACCAGACGGTTTCTTAAAAAAAAATAAGATAGAAACTTCAAAGATGTCAGGATCTAAATGCTAGGTGCATCTGAAATATCCTCTCTATTGCAGTTCACATGAACATATAATTGAAAACATTTAGCAAAACTGCAAACAGGCTAATTAGAAGAGAGGCATAAACCAACAGTGCTGCTTAGAAAAGGAGGGGCTATATCTATTCAATAATATTTGTGTTTTATGTTTTTTCACCACCACGTATCCCACTCCACTGAGCAGGATGGACAGATTCAAGACAGGCAGCAACCTGTGACCTTATGGATGGAAGGCAAACATTCTATTTGCATTGTATTTTAAACAGTATAAATCCTCTTCATTCTCATTGTGTTGAAATCAAAACAGATCACACCATTTCAAGGGAACGGTAGCGGAGTGGTAATGTCACTGTGCTAGTAATCCAGAGGCCGGGACTAATGATCTAGAGATGGGAGTTCAAATCCCACCAGCTGGGGAATTTAAATTCAGTTAATTAAATAAATTTGGAATAATTACTAGTATCAGTAATGGTAACCAGGAAACTATCGGATTTTCATAAAACCCATTTGGTTCACTAATGTCCCTTCAGGGAAGGAAATCTGCTGTCCTTACCTGGTCTGGCCTATATGTGACTCCAGACCCACAGCAATGTGGTTGACTCTTAACTGCCCTCTGAAATGGCCTAGCAAGCGACTCAGTTGTAACAAACCGCTATGAAACACAATAATAAAAATGAAACCGGACGGACCACCCGGCATCGACCTTGGCAACGGTACACCCTGCAAAGTCCTCCTCACCAACATCTGGGGACTTGTGCCAAAATTGGGAGAGCTGTCACACAGACGAGTCAAGCAACAGCCTGACATAGTCATACAGGTAGACTATCCTTTATCCGAAATCCTCGGGACCAGCCGTGTTTCGGTTTTCGGAGAATTTCGGATTTCGGAAGGTGGGTCGGCGGGGGTCCGCGGGGGGGTCGGCGGGGGGTCGTGCGCACGACTTACGCTGATGCGCAGCGTAAGTCGTGCGCACGACCCCCCCCCCGCGGACCCCCGCCAGCCCCGACCCCCGCCGACCCCCCCGCGGACCCCGACCCCCGCCGACTTACGGTTGGGGTCGGCGGGGGTCGGGGCCGGCGGGGGTCGGGGCCGGCGGGGGTCCGCGGGGGGTCGTGTGCACGACTTACGCTGACGCTCAGCGTAAGTCGGCGGGGGTCCGCGGGGGGTCGTGCGCACGACTTACGCTGGACTTACGCTGAACGAAAAAACCTTCGGTTTTTAGAGGGTTTCGGTTTTCGGAAGTTCGGATAAAGGGTAGTCTACCTGTACTCACAGAATCATACCTTTCAGCCAAAGTCCCAAACTCCTCCATCACCATCCCTGGGTATGCCCTGTCCCACCAGGGGTGGTGGTATACAGTCGGGAAGGAGTGGCCCTGGGCATCCTCAACATTGACTCCGGACCCCATGAAGTCTCATAGCTTCAGGTCAAGCATGGGCAAGGAAACCTCCTGCTGATTACCACCTACCGCCCTCCCTCAGCTGATGAATCAGTACTCCTCCATGTTGAACACCACTTGGAAGAAGCACTGAGAGTAGCAAGGGCACAGAATGTACTCTGGGTGGGGGACTTCAATGTCCATCACCAAAAGTGGCTCGGTAGCACCACTACTGGCTGAGTCCTGAAGGACGTAACTGCCGGTCTGGACCTGTGACAGGTGGTGAGAGCCAACACAAGGGAAAAACCTACTTGACCTCGTCCTCACCAATCTTCCTGTCGCAGATGCATCTGTCCATGACAGTATTGGTAGCAGTGACCACCGCACAGTCATTGTGGAGACGAAGTCCTATTTTCACACTGAGGACACCCTCCATCGTGTTGTGTGGCACTACCACCGTGCTAAATAGGATAGATTCAGAACAGATCTAGCAGCTCAAAACTGGGCATCCATGAGGCACTGTGGGCCATCAGCAGCAACAGAATTGTATTCCACCACAATCTGTAACCTCATGGCCCGGCATATAACTCACTCTACCATTACCATCAAGCCAGGGGACCAACCCTGGTTCAATAAGGAGTATAGAAGAGCACGCCAGGAGCAGCACCAGGTGTATCTAAAAATGAGGTGCCAACCTGGGGAAGCTGCAACACAGGACTACATGCATGCTAATAAGTGGAAGCAGCATGCTATAGACAGGGCTAAGCGATCCCACAATCAACGGATCAGATCAAAGCTCTGCAGTCCTTCCACATCCAGTCGTGAATGGTGGTGGACCATTAAACAACTAACAGGAGGAGGAGGCTCCATGAATATCCCCATCCTCAATGATGGCGGAGCCCAGCACGTGAGTGCAAAAGACAAGGCTGAAGCGTTTACAACCATCTTCAGCCAGAAGTGCCGAGTGGATGATCCATATCGGCCTACTCCTGAGGTCCCCACCTCCACAGAAGCCATTCTTCAGCCAATTCGATTCACTCCACATGATATCAAGAAATGGCTGAGCACACTGGATACAGCAAAGGCTATGGGCCCTGACAACATACCGGCTGTCATGCTGAAGACTTGTGCTCCAGAACTAGCCGCTCCTCTAACCAAGCTGTTCCAGTACAGCTACAACACTGGCATCTATCTGACAATGTGGGAAACTGCCCAGGTATGTCCTGTCCACAAAAAGCAGGACAAATCCAACCCGGCCAATTACTGCCCCATCAGTCTACTCTCAATCATCAGCAAAGTGATGAAAGGTGTCATCGACAGTGCTATCAAGTGGCACTTACTCACCAATAACCTGCTCACTGATGCCCAGTTTGGGTTCCGCCAAGACCACTCGGCTCCTGACCTCATTACAGCCTTGGTCCAAACATGGACAAAGGAGCTGAATTCTTCGGGACACAATCCCAGTGGTTACACCAAGATCACACTCGCTGATGCCTCCCAGCACTGACCTCATTGGAATTTGCAGGGCCAGTGGGTGGGCACCTAATTGGCATGAAGCAGGCAGGTGCAAGCGCTACTACAAGCATATCTCTGTCACCTGCTACCCACTATAGCCAGAATCTTCAATGGCCAGCCTTCACTAGGCCCCACCTACCCCGACCAGGTTCTTCTTGACCTCTTGAGCAAGGAGGCCAATCTTGATGAATTGTTTTAAATTTTGGATATCTTTGCGGGTCCGGGCATATGTGCCCACATGGATGCACGCACTCATCACCTCACTAGACATCCCATCCTCCACTGATACATTGGGTCCTTGTGATGAAATATTCCATTCATCACTGCCTGCGACTGTGGTCGGTTTCAGTTTCATTTCCCTTCCCCCAGTTCCGTTTCCTCACCATTGTATTGTATATTGGAATGTGTTGTGTGTAGGGCTCCGCCCATACCTGGCCCCTATGTAAGCAAGCTCAGTCTGGCCTCATATCCAGTACTGCAGCCCTCCGGATGGAAGATACCTCTCTCCACTACGTGTTACCTTCTAAGTTAATAAAAGCCTTGTTTTGTTTCGCTAACATCGAGTCTCGGAATTATTGAGGCACAACAATTTTATTAACTTATTTTTCAACACAATGGATCAACTCCTGAAACCCGAACGTTTGGATTTGGATCAGCATGCTCCGGACGCATCAGCACGCTTCGGACACTGGTTTATGTGTATGGAATTCTTCCTGGACAATTCCGCAGCCGTCAAAGACGCTACGGACGCTGCGAGTATGAAACTCGGAATTCTGCGGAATTGGGTAAACCACCGGGTTTACCCCCTCATCCAAGACGCCGACACGTACCTGGCCGCCTGCGACATCTTAAAGGCGCATTACCAGCAGCCTACGAATGAGGTGTATGCTAGGCATCTGCTCGCTACTCGCGCACAGCGACCTGGGGAATCGGTGGAGGAGTTCCTAGGCACCCTGAAAATGCTTGGCAAAGACTGCAAGTGCCGAGATGTAAAAGCCGCAGTGTACACTGACGAGCTTGTTCGCGATGCCCTTATCACAGGCCTCAGCTCCACTTACATCCGGCAAAGACTGCTGGAAAAAACGGGATTGGACCTGAAACAGGCTGCGGACACCGCGCAATCCCTGGATGTGGCCCAGAGAAACTCGGACGCCTACTCTTCAGCCCGCGCCGTCCACGCCGCCACGTGTGCACCAAGGGCGCCGCCATCTTGGAAGGCATCTTCCCCGCCCGGCAGCCCGACACCGTCGGGGCCCTGCTCTCCCCCCAGAAGCCCTACGACAGCCGCGACGCGTCGGGGACCCAACTGCTACTTCTGCGGGCAGCCAAAGCACACCAGAAACCTGTGCCCGGCGAAAGGCACCACCTGCTTTAAGTGCGGTAAGAAGGGGCACTTCGGGAAGGTGTGCAGAGGGAACCCCGCCGGAAAACCAACCGCCGGAAAACCCGCCGCGTGCGCGCCGTGGGAGCGGCCATCTTGGACGCCATCTTGCCCGACCTCGTGGGGTCCGCCATCTTATGAGCAGACAGCGTGGACGCCATCTTGTCTCGATCAGGGCCCTACAGTGGCATCGGTCACAGTGGACCAGACCAGGCCGCACCCGCTATCCAAATCAATGGTGGACATCGAGGTAAACGGGTGCAGGGTTAAATGTTTAATTGACAGTGGAAGCACGGAGAGTTTTATCCACCCTGAACTGGCACAACAACTCTCCCTAAAGGTGGTCCCTACTCAGGGTACCATCTCTATGGCTGACAAAACCCAGACATCGACCATTCTGGGTTACTGCACGGTACAATTGTCCGTTAACGGAACTGTATATGATAATTTTAAAGTATTAATCATGAAGAATCTATGTGCGAGCGTGATCTTGGGCCTGGATTTCCAGTGCAACCACCAAAGCATCACGCTCAAGTACGGTGGGTCCCAGCCGCCCCTCACAGTGTGCGGTCTGGCTACCCTGAAGGTAAAGCCGCCTTCGCTATTCGCGAACCTTACCCCTAACTGCCGGCCAATAGCGACCAAAAGCAGGAGGTACAGCTGGGAGGACAGGCGGTTTATCGTGACCGAGGTAGACAGGCTCCTGAAAGAGCGCATTATTGAACGCAGCAACAGCCCGTGGCGCGCCCAAGTGGTAGTGGTAAGGGGTAGCGAGAAGAAACGGATGGTGATCGACTATAGTCAAACGATCAACAGGTACACCCAACTAGACGCCTACCCGCTACCCCGCATATCAGAAATGGTGAACCAAATCGCCCAATACCGGGTGTTCTCCACCATCGACCTTAAGTCAGCGTACCACCAGCTCCCTATCAGACCAGAGGACCGCCCGTACACCGCCTTCGAGGCGAACGGACGCCTCTACCAATTCCTCAGAGTCCCCTTTGGGGTGACGAATGGGGTCTCGGTCTTCCAGAGGGAGATGGACCGCATGGTCGATGACCACCACTTGCAGGCAACCTTCCCCTACCTCGACAACGTCACCATCTGCGGTCACAACCAGCAGGATCACGACTCGAACCTCGAGAGGTTCCTGGAAACCGCACAAAAACTCAACCTCACCTACAACGAGGACAAGTGCGTTTTCAACACCACGCGCCTCTGCATACTAGGCAGCGTGGTGGAGAATGGGGAAATCAGACCAGACCCCGACCGATTGCACCCCCTACGGGAGCTGCCCCTGCCCAACACTCCCAAAGCCCTGAAAAGGTGCCTGGGGTTATTTTCCTATTATTCCCAATGGGTCCCCAACTACTCCGACAAAGCCCGCCCCCTCTTGAAAGCATCCTCTTTTCCGCTCTCTGCTGAGGCCCACGCCGCCTTCAAAAGCATTAAGCAGGATATTGAGCGGGCCACGCTACAGGCAGTGGACGAGAACACTCCATTTCAAGTGGAAAGTGATGCGTCTGACTTCGCCTTGGCGGCCACCCTCAACCAGGCGGGGCGGCCCATAGCTTTCTTCTCGAGGACCCTCCAAGGGCCCGAGATCAGACACTCCTCCGTGGAAAAGGAGGCCCAAGCCATCGTGGAGGCAGTGCGCCACTGGCGCCACTACCTAGCCGGCAAACGCTTCACCCTACTTACCGACCAGCGGTCGGTAGCGTTTATGTTCAATAATAAACAGAGGGGGAAGATTAAAAATGATAAGATTCTTAGGTGGCGGATCGAGCTCTCCACCTTCGAGTATGACATCATTTACCGGCCAGGGGCCCTTAACGAATCCCCTGACGCCCTCTCACGAGGGATGTGTGCCAGCGCCACCGGGGATCGGCTACAGACCCTCCACAATGACCTCTGCCACCCAGGGGTCACGCGGCTGTTCCACTTCATAAAGTCCCGTAACTTACCCTACTCGATTGAGGAAGTTCGGTCTCTGACCAGGAACTGCCGCACTTGCGCTGAGTGCAAGCCTCGGTTCTACCGCCCAGATAGAGCCCACTTAATCAAAGCCACACGGCCCTTTGAGCGGCTCAGCTTAGATTTCAAGGGCCCCCTCCCGTCCGTCGACCGCAATGTTTACTTCCTGAACATTGTGGACGAATACTCCCGGTTCCCATTCACCTTCCCCTGCCCAGACATGACCAGCGCCACGGTCATTAAATGCCTCAACAGCCTGTTCGGTATGCCGAGCTACATCCATACGGATAGGGGGGCGTCCTTCATGAGTGAAGAGCTACGCCAGTACATGCTGTCCAGGGGGATCGCCACGAGCCGTACCACCAGCTACAACCCCCGGGGTAACGGCCAAGTGGAGCGAGAGAACGGGACAGTATGGAAAGCAGTCACTCTAGCTCTAAGGACCAAGGGCCTCCCTTTCTCCCGCTGGCAGGAAGTCCTCTCGGATGTGCTCCATTCGATACGGTCGCTATTGTGTACTGCCACTAATGCCACGCCTCATGAACGAATGTTTGTCTTTCCCCGGAAATCCACCTCAGGCGTATCCATGCCGTCATGGCTCTCCACCCCAGGTCCGGTATTCGTGCGAAGGCATGTGAGGGGCCACAAGACGGACCCTCTCGTGGAGCCAGTGTACCTACTCCACGCCAACCCCCAATACGCATATGTCCGGCACGCCGACGGAAGGGAGGACACCGTGTCCATAAAAGACGTCGCCCCAGCCGGTAACGACAACAACCACGGCGATAGCAGCGACAACGATCGCAGCAACTCTTACCCACCCACTACTCTTTCATCACCCCCGGAAGAACATCGACCAACGGCACCCCCACCAACTACCCCTTCAACAACCCTGGCGGCACCCCCGGCAGAGACCCAGGAGGCTACCGGGGACACCCAGCCGACACCCGCGGCACCGCAACAGCCACGTCGGTCGCAGAGGACTATCAAACCCCCGAACAGACTAAATCTATCGAAGGGGTGAATGTGATGAAATATTCCATTCATCACTGCCTGTGACTGTGGTCGGTTTCAGTTTCATTTCCCTTCCCCCAGTTCCGTTTCCTCACCATTGTATTGTATATTGGAATGTGTTGTGTGTAGGGCTCCGCCCATACCTGGCCCCTATGTAAGCAAGCTCAGTCTGGCCTCATATCCAGTACTGCAGCCCTCCGGATGGAAGATACCTCTCTCCACTATGTGTTACCTTCTAAGTTAATAAAAGCCTTGTTTTATTTCGCTAACATCGAGTCTCGGAATTATTGAGGCACATCAGTCCTGACTTAGCCAAAAGTAATTAGCACTCCCGGCATAGGGATTCTCTACTCCTGGTTCAACCCTTTGCCATCATTTGCATTGTAAGGGGTGGACCAAGGTTGCACTCCGAACAAGGCAAATAGGAAACTCCCAGAAAGGGCGGAGACCTGGTACAAGTTATGGTGGAAGACTAGTGGAACACCCAAATCAAATCAAATCAACTTTTATTGTCATTGTTAGTGCACAAGTGCAGTACAACGAAATGTAGGCTTGAATTTTGGCCCTTACTTCTTGATTTATTTCCTCACTTACTTTTACCAACTGTTGGCTTCCTGTCCTATGAGCCGTGTCTCTTTCCTCTAGGTGTCTCAATTAAAAAGTTAGATGGTCCTGGGAATATGTGCCGTACCGGGTTGGAGCTCTGTCACACCCAACGTGAAGGCCAAGCACTGTAGGTCTGCATTTCTAATTTCTGCATCGAATTTCTAGGCCCTTGCTGTTGCCAATTCCTGTTCTTGGAATGGCAGCAAGCATTCTGTGAGAGGGGCCTAGAAGCTACTTCTGATCAGCCTCTGATGCGCAGCCTGAGAAGAGCCGCTCGCGTAGAAGTTCAGGCCAGCAGCCATCTTCTCAGCCACCGACAGAGATGTCCTGCACCTTATCTGAGGCTGCAGATCTGGCTGAAGCAGCTGGCACAGCTCAGTCACCACCTCCTTTCAAATCGCAGCCTTCTAACACACTGCTCCTCCGGCATGTTCATGTAGGAAAACTGCTGTCGGATAACCCTGCCAGCGTAAGGTCTGCTGTGGCGACGTCTGTTGGCCCTCCTCCATCTGGCCATGCCCGCCCCCCTCTCCCTGCATCTCAGTGCCCTTTCCAGATGATTCAGCAGCAGGACGTTCCCCTCCAATGCAGCCCACAGGAAGGTTCCTCGTTGTCAAGGCTCACCAACAGCAAGGTGATGGTCAGAAGGCTGAAGATCATCTGCCTGCACTGGCTCAGTGGTCAAATGGCTCTCAGTGTGCAGCTCAGCAACTCTTTGCAGCTCTCGAGGAAGTTGTGATCCAAAAATGGCTGCTGCTTTTAAACCACACCAGTCCCCTTTAAATAACGCTCCTCCAGCCCGAGAGCGACTTGGTAAGGCCCAGGTAAGCTGTCACTATTAGCGCCAGGCGCTACGGAGGGGGGCGCCACTGAATTTCCGGTCTGGGGCACCCAAAAGGCGTTGCACACTCAAATGACGTCATAATCAGCCTGCGCCCATGAGCGGGCGCTAAGATTTAGCGCCAGCGCTAAATGCATGCTCAATATGGGGCGAGGTGCTAGGCGCCTTGCGCCCGCCCGGAAATTGGCTTGCGCCCCACTTCTCGGCCTCTTTAGGCGTTAATCGGTAGCGCTATCAACCGAATTTCTCCCCCTTTGTGTCTCAATGCGAGGAGCATTCGTAATAAGGTGGATGAATTAGCAGCGCAAATAGAGGTAGATGAATATATGATATGATTGGGATTACGGAAACATGGCTCCAGGGTGACCTCGGCTGGGAACTCAACATACAGGGGTATTCAATATTCAGGAAAGATAGGCAAAAAGGAAAAGGAGGTGGGGTAGCATTGCTGGTTAAAGAAGGGATTAACACAATTGTAAGGAAAGATATTGGCTCTGATGATGTGGAATCTGTATGGGTAGAACTGAGAAATACCAAGGGGCAGAAAACGTTAGTGGGAGTGGTGTATAGACCCCCAAACAGTAATGCAGAGGTTGGGGATGGCATTAAAAGGGAAATTAGAGATGTGTGCAATAAGGGCACAGCAGTCATCATGGGTGACTTTAATCTACATATAGATTGGGCTGACCAAATTAGTAACAATACTGTGGAGGAGGAATTCCTGGAGTGTATACGGGATGGTTTCTTGGACCAATATGTCAAGGAACCAACTAGGGATCAGGCCATCTTAGACTGGATATTATGCAATGAGAAAGGATTAATTAGCAATCTTGTTGTGCGAGGCCCCTTGGGTCGGAGCAATCATAATATGATAGAATTCTTCATTAAGATGGAGAGTGAAGTAGTTGACTCAGAGACTAAGGTCCTGAATTTAAATAAAGGGAACTATGATGGTATGAGACGTGAGCTGGGTAGGATTGATTGGGTAATGTCACTCAAAGGATTGATGGTGGATAGGCAATGGCAAACATTCAAAGATTGCATGGATGAACTACAGAATTTGTTTATCCCAGTCTGGCATAAAAATAAATCAAAAAAGGTGACTCAACCGTGGCTAACAAGGGAAATTAGGGATAACATAAGATCCAAAGAGAGGACATATAAATTGGCCAAAAAAAGCAGCAAACCTGAGGATTGGGAGCAGTTTAGGATTCAGCAAAGGAGGACCAAGGGATTAATTAAGAGGGGGAAAATAGATTATGAAAGTAAGCTGGCAGGGAACATAAAAACTGACTGTAAAAGCTTTTATAGATATGTGAAGAGAAAAAGATTGGTGAAGTCAAGCGTAGGTCCCTTGCAGTCAGAATCAGGGGAATTTATAATGGGGAACAAAGAAATGGCAGACCAACTAAATACATATTTTGGTTCTGTCTTCACAAAGGAGGACACAAATAACCTCCCAGAGATGTCGGGGAACATAGGGACTAATGAGAGGGAGGAACTGAAAGAAATCAGTATTTGTAAGGAAATGGTGTTGGGGAAGTTGACTGGATTGAACGCCTATAAATCCCCAGGGCCTGATAATCTACATCCTAGGGTACTTAAGGAAGTGGCCCTGGAAATAGTAGATGCATTGCTGGTCATCTTCCAGAACTCGATAGACTCTGGAACAGTACCCATGGATTGGAGGGTAGCTAATGTTACCCCACTATTCAAAAAAGGTGGTAGAGAAAAAGCAGGGAATTATAGACCGGTAAGCCTGACATCGGTAGTGGGGAAAATGCTAGAGTCCATTATAAAAGATGTAATAGCAGAGCACTTGGAAAGCAGTGACAGGATCGGACAAAGTCAACATGGATTTACAAAAGGTAAATCGTGCTTGACTAATCTACTGGAATTTTTTGAGGATGTAACTGGTAAAATAGATAAGGGAGAACCAGTGGATGTGGTGTATTTGGACTTTCAGAAGGCTTTCGATAAGGTCCCGCATAAGAGATTAGCGTGCAAAATTAAGGCACATGGGATTGGGGGCAAGGTTTTGACTTGGATAAAGAACTGGTTGGCAGATAGAAAGCATAGAGTTGGAATAAACGGGTCATTTTCCGAGTGGCAGGCAGTGGCTAGTGGGGTACCGCGGGGATCGGTCCTAGGACCCCAGCTGTTCACGATATATATTAATGATCTGGACAAGGGAATTGGATGTAATATCTCCAGATTTGCAGATGACACAAAGCTGGGTGGGAGGGTGTGCTGTGAGGAGGATGTCGTGAAACTCCAGTACGATTTGGACAGGTTGGGTGATTGGGCAGAAACATGGCAAATGCACTATAATGTGGATAAATGTGAGGTTATCCACTTTGGTGGCAAAAACAGGAAGGCAGCTTATTATTTGAATGGCAATAGATTGGGAGAAGGGGAAGTGCAAAGAGACCTGGGTGTTCTTGTGCACCAGTCGCCAAAGGTAAGCATGCAGGTGCAGCAGGCGGTTAAGAAGGCAAATGGAATGTTGGCCTTCGTAGCGAGAGGGTTCGAGTGCAGGAACAAGGATGTCTTGCTGCAATTGTACAGGGCCTTGGTGAGACCGCACCTTGAGTGCTGTGTGCAGTTTTGGTCGCCTTATCTGAGGAAGGATATTCTTGCCATGGAAGGAGTGCAGCGAAGATTCACCAGGCTGATACCTGGGATGGCAGGAATGACGTATGAGGAGAGATTGGTTCGATTGGGCTTATACTCACTGGAGTTTAGAAGATTGAGAGGGGATCTTATCGAAACCTATAAAATTCTGTCAGGCCTGGACAGGCTAGATGCAGGAAGGATGTTCCCGATGGCCGGGGAGTCCAGAACTAGGGGTCATAATCTAAAGATAAGGGGTAAGCCATTTTGGACTGAGATGAGGAGGAATTTCTTCACCCAGAGAGTGGTGAACCTGTGGAACTCTCTACCACAGAAGGCAGTTGAGGCCAATTCATTAAATATATTCAAGAAGGAGTTGGATATATTTCTTAAGGCTAAAGGGATCAAGGGATATGGAGAGAAGGCAGGGACAGGGTACTGAATTTGGATGATCAGCCATGATCTCATTGAATGGCGGAGCAGGCTCGAGGGGCCGAATGGCCTACTCCTGCTCCTATCTTCTATGTTTCTATGTTTCTATGTTTAGCACACCATGCATCATCAGATTTTACTGGGCCACATCAAGCTCTACTGGGCCTCACTCTCCTCTGCTACTCTAGGATCATCTTGGAGTGGAAAGATAACCCCTGGTTTCTGTGGTGTATGTAACCTGTTCCACCTTAAGAGAACTTAAGCCTGTTCCACCTTAAGAGATGTACTACTTTCTCTGGCTGCTGTATACGTAATACCGGTGGTGACCACCGGTATATAAGTACTGTGTAGTGATATTGTATTTAGTATAGTCCTGACCTCCAACTAGTAAAGACCTGTTGAACTTTATTCTTGTAGTCTGTGTCAGTAATTAATCTTAATACAACTGGAACACACAGACTTAACAGTGGCGACGAGTCCGATTCTTACCCTGCGGCAGTTTATATCCACGGCGGCTTCGTCCACAGAACGGGCGTCGAAGAGAGGCATCCACCCTCATCACCCTGCTGGAAGACACGTCGCGCGGCAGGCATCGAGAACCCGGAGTGCAGAAGACATCCTGAACTCGAAGCCTCCATCAGCGGCAGTTAGCTATCTTCTTTCTACCTCGGTGGTGGGTAAGCCGGTCAGCGACGCGAGCAGAAAGTCGGCCGCGTTGGCTGTACAGACGGGGGGAGGAAGACGGAGGAATAAGGGCGGTGAGATCGATCGCGACCGGAGATAAGGGCTGGGCCGCATTTGGGCCGAAAGGCGCAGCGCGGGGACATCGATCGCGGCTGGTGATAAGGGCCGGGCCGCTTTCGGGCCAAAAAGGCACAGCGTCTGGGGCGACTGAAGGCGCGAGAGCCGCGGTGAAGGCGAACGCAGCCAGTGCTAATAACCGGCCTGCAAGAAGGGCTGCGAGGCGCGACATCGGGGAAGCGCGAATGCCCGAGGGAGCCGCGGTGAAGCAGAGACAGCGTCGGGGGAGTTACTAACCGCTGGGAAAGGGGAGCAGCAGCGGCACGCCAAACGCCATTGCAGCCAGTGGGTGAAGCCCGCCAAGCACGGGAAAACCGCCATTTTGTAGGCGGAGGACGAAGACAAGAGCGGGAAGCCGCCATCTTGGGATAAAATTAATTGCAACGATGCCTAAACATGGGAACATTGATACCTTTGATAGCGACATCGAGGATTGGGCCATGTATGTAGAACGCATACAAAATTATTGTAAAGCAAATAAAATCCCAGATGCAGAGAAAGCACTAACTTTATTGAACTTAATGGGTGCAAAGACATACGGGCAATTGAAACACCTTTTATCACCAGATGAACCGACGGATAAGACGTTCGAGGAGATTGTTACTGTCCTGAAAAATCATCTAAACCCCACGCCGCTGATGCTAGCGGAACGATTTAAATTTTACAGCAGAAGGCAGCTGAAGGATGAAAGCAATGCTGAATATTTAATGGAATTGCGTAAGCTAGCAAAATACTGTCAGTTTGGAACGGGACTGACAGAAGCGCTAAGAGATAAATTTGTGTGTGGATTATTAAAAGAAGATACACAAAAGCGACTGCTCGAGGAGAATGAGCTGACGCTTGAGAAAGCGGTCACTATGGCAGCAGCACACGAAGCCGCAGCGAGAGGCACGGCAGTAATGCAGCTACAGTCACCGGAACTCAGTACAAATAAATTGGGTTTGAGTACTGTAAAATGTTATCGTTGTGGAAAGACAACACACGATCAGAACCAGTGTTGGTTTAAAAACCAAGAATGCAGAACGTGTGGCAGGCTTGGCCACATAGCTAAAGTATGCCGGTCAGGAAAGAAGACCAGCAACAAAAAGTCACCGCAAAGAAAATACATAAAGGTGCACAAGGTGACAAAGACCAGTTCAAACGAACAGAAGTCAGATTCAGACGCTAGCAGTAATGAACTGGGTAGCTTAAGAGTACACAACGTTGGTAAGGATGCAGATCTCCAGACAATTTGGGTCACTCTTCAGATAGCAGGAGTCCAAGTAAAGATGGAATTGGACACTGCATCGGCATTGACGGTCATGAATAAGAAAGATTACAAAAGGTTATTCCAACATATTCCCCTACGGGATACGAAGATTATATTGAAAACATACACGGGGCAAAGAGTGTACCCCATCGGAAAGATAGAGGTAAAAGTGGTCCACAAGGGCGAAGAAAGCCAAGTAATGGACTTATATGTGCTACCTGAAGGAGGTCCACCACTACTGGGACGGGAGTGGATTAGGAAAATGAATATGGACTGGCACTCCTTAAAAGCACTAACGGTAGATTCCGGGGAAACAGATGTCAAACCTAAACGATTGTCCAAAATATTGGATGATGCTAAAGAGGTGCTCCAGCAAGGACTGGTAACACTGAAAGGAATTACGGCAAACATCAAGATTGATGAACATGCACAACCAAAATTTTTCAAAGCCAGACCGGTACCCTATGCAATACGACCTACTGTAGAAGCGGAACTGGAAGCGCTAGAACGTTCAGGTGTACTGTCTAAGGTAGATTGGAGTGAGTGGGCTACGCCCATTGTTCCCGTTATGAAACGTCCTTCGAGCAACAAGCCAGGAGAACCAGGGAAGGTTCGCATCTGTGGAGATTTCAAGATCACCGTTAATCCGGTGCTTCACGCGGTGCAGTATCCGCTTCCGCGGATTGAGGATATTTTTGCTTCGTTGTCTGGCGGGAAACACTTCACCAAGATAGACCTGGCGCAGGCGTACTTGCAGATGGAGGTTGAAGAAGAGTCACGCCAGTACCTCACGATCAACACGCATAGAGGTTTGTACCGGTATAATAGGCTGGTTTTTGGAGTGGCATCGGCTCCGGCAATTTGGCAGAGGGCCATGGAGCAGGTATTACAGGGAATTCCAGGCACACAATGTTACCTGGACGATATTCTGATTACAGGTGATGGTGATTAAGAACACCTCGCAAACTTGGAACTGGTGCTCAACAGACTGAAAGAGTATGGACTTAGAGTTAATCGGCAGAAATGTGAGTTCTTTCAGAAGCGGATCTTGTACTGTGGTCATGTCATTGACCGGGAGGGGCTTCATAAGTCTCCTGACAAGATAGAGGCAGTTGTAAAGGCTCCCGCTCCGGATAATGTCTCTCAGTTGAGGTCGTTTCTGGGATTGATTAACTATTACCATAAGTTTCTACCGAATCTATCCACGGTACTGCACCCGCTGAACGCTCTTTTACAGAAGGGGGTACCATGGGAATGGAGTGAAAACTGCAAGAAAGCATTTCGCAAAAGCAAAGAATTGATCACCTCAGAGGAAGTGTTGGCTCACTTCAACCCGACACTGCCTATTCGGTTGGCTTGTGATGCTTCTCCATATGGTATTGGGGCAGTACTCTCACACAAGTTGCCAAATGGCACGGAAAGGCCAGTCGCGTTTGCATCCAGATCATTGACCTCCGCTGAGCGCAACTATGCGCAGATCGATAGGGAGGCTCTCAGCCTTGTATGGGGAGTGAAGAAGTTTAATCATTACCTGCAGGGCCAAAAATTCACACTTCTGACAGACCATCAGCCGTTGGTATCCATTTTTAACCCTAAGAAGGGTGTTTCGGTGATGACAGCACAGCGACTCCAGAGGTGGTCCCTTTTCCTAGGGGCACATCAATATCAAATAGAATTCAAAGGTACAAAGTGGCATGGCAATGCTGATGGGCTGTCGCGCCTGCCACTACCTGAAGCAGAAGAGATGGCGAAAGTTGACCCTGTTGAGTTATTTCATTCGACCATCATCGAGTGTTTACCAGTCACCAATGCAAGTATTGAAAGAGAAACCAGGAACGACCTGACACTGTCCCGAGTTTACGAGGTGACAGTGAAGGGATGGCCAACACATGGTGATCCTCTGTTACCGGCATTCTCGGCAAGGCGAGACCAGCTGTCCGTCTGCCATGGTACTTTGATGTACGGGACAAGAGTGATTATTCCTCCCAAGTTACGGGAAAGAGTTCTAAAGGAACTGCATGAAGGTCATCTGGGGGGAGTTAAGATGAAAAGTCTTGCTAGGGCTTATGTATGGTGGCCGGGCATTGACCAACAGATAGAGGAGTTGACAAAAAGCTGCGCTGGGTGCCAAAAAGTGCAAAATGCACCTCCGATCGCACCGCTACACCCATGAATGGCCTTCAGCCCCATGGCAACGCGTACATATTGACTTTGCTGGTCCATTCATGGACTCCATGTCCCTAATTGCGGTGGACGCACATTCCAAATGGCCAGAAGTGATCAAGATGAATACCACTACTTCAGAAAAGACAATTGCGGTGTTAAGAACAATATTCGCAAGGAACGGATTGCCAGAACAGATATGTTCGGACAACGGACCACAGTTCGTGTCGGAAGAATTCCAAAAATTCTTAAAGAAGAATGGGGTGAAACATTATACCTCTGCCCCATATCATCCGGCGACAAACGGGTTGGCCAAGAGATTTGTCCAAACATTCAAAAAGGCAATAAAGGCCATGAACGATGATCAGATTCCGTTACAACACAAGGTGGACAATTTCCTACTGGCATATCGAAACGCCGCTCATGCAGTGACTAACCAAAGTCCTGCCATGATGTTTTATAACAGGAGGTTGCGGTCCAGGTTGGACTTGTTAAAACCAAATGTGCGGAGGGAAGTGGAAAACAAACAGTTCCGGCATATTAATAACAAATCCACTTGAAGTTTCGACGTAGGACAACCAGTGTTGGCAAGGAGCTATGGAAACGAAAAATGGCAGTCCGGAACAATTCGGGCCAGACAAGGACCTCTGATGTACACAGTAGATATTGGTAACAATGTGATAAGGCGTCATGCGGATCAACTGGTAGAATCAAGAGCAAGGGTCGAACCCATGGTTGCGACAGAGACAACTGTGGAAGACGTTAATGAACCTGAAGCATCTACCTCGGCAGGGACTGTACCTGATGATGACGTCCAATACATAGGAAACCAACAAGAAGAGTCACCTCAGCAACAAGAATCAGAGACCACTGAAAGGCGTTATCCAAACCGAATCAGAAGCCTCCTGAGAGACTGAACCTTTGAACTGTTTATACCTGAAGTTATATATGTATATATGTTATGATGTTATGTTAAATGGGGATATGACTGTTAAGCTAAAAAGGGAGGATTGTGGTGTATGTAACCTGTTCCACCTTAAGAGAACTTAAGCCTGGTCCACCTTAAGAGATGTACTACTTTCTCTGGCTGCTGTATACGTAATACTGGTGGTGACCACCGGTATATAAGTACTGTGTAGTGATATTGTATTTAGTATAGTCCTGACCTCCAACTAGTAAAGACCTGTTGAACTTTATTCTTGTAGTCTGTGTCAGTAATTAATCTTAATACAACTGGAACACACAGACTTAACAGTTTCTTTTCTTGACGTTCAACTATCTTCTTAATTTCCTCTACCCAGCCCTCGCCTATAACAAGTGTGAGGAGCTTACGGGCTTCTTCATCACACAATTCCAGGGACTGGAGAGGGTGGAAGTCCCACTAGCGCCTGTGGAGGGTGCCAGAATATGGACTGGGCCTTTAAATTACAGTGAGCAGGGCCGTGGCATACCTTCTGTCTGTTCCGTTGGTTTGGCTGCTGTGCGCCTGTAAAAACCTGACCGCAGCATACACAGCGCAAGCTACGGTCACTTGCAAACCAATTACAAACAGACATTAGGCCCCCGATTTACATATCAAATGGGCCTAATGCCAGTTTCAGGCACATACCCAGGACGCCTACTGAGCAGCCCGATCTAATATGCCGGGTGATGCACCTCTGGCACGGAATGAGCGCATGCACACTGTCCATCATGTTGGACCCTTAGGCGCAGCTCAATCGAATTTCTAGGCCCTTGTTCCCTATGTTGGGTTTGGCAATGCACTGAATGCGCTCTAAAATTTGAATACTTAGACTGAAAAATATTTGGTTACAAAACGGCGCCATGGCGATTATCCCTTTGCATCTGCCATCTCACATGGAAACACCAGCCTCCAACACTGGGAAGCAAGTAGGAGCAGATGTATCACACCACGCCTAACCAATAAATGCTTTCCAAAGTGGCAATGAACTAACAGACATTGGAAGTATAATAAGAAAATGTTACTTGCTGTATTTTACAAGGCCCTGCTCCCAGCACGGAGCCTTGCTCAAGGGGGTGTCAATCAGGGAATCGGACTTGCAGAATCTCGTGACGATTCTTTGATCCACGTTCCCATTGAGCAAGGCTCCAACCAGGAGCCTCACCTCACCTCACAGTAATTACCTTATTGTAGTGTGGACTTACTGCAAACCAAAAATGCATACTGGGAGTGGAGTATCATACAAAATTAACCATCAATGTTTCTACCAACATAACTTACCTGTGGCACTCATGAACTGTTGCAAAAAAACTTTGCTTATATTCCCTTGAGTATAGAAGATTGAGGGGTGAACTAATCTAGATGTTTTAAATGGTAAAATGATTCTATAAGATAGATACAGAGAAACTATTTCCTCTACTGGGGGAATCCAGAACAAGGGAGCATTATCTTAAAATTGGAGCCAGACCATTCAGAAGTGAAATCAGGAAGCACTTCTCCACATGAAGGGTAGTAAAAATCTGGAACTATCTCTACCAAAAGGCTGTGGCTGCTGGGTCAATTGAAACTTTCAAGACTGAGATCGATAGATTTTGTTGGGTAAGGATAGCAAGGTATGTGGAGCAAAGGCAGGTAAATGGAGTTGAGGTACAGATCAGCCATGATCTAAATGAATGGTGGAATAGGCTCAAGTGGTTGAATGGCCCACTCCTATTCCTATGTTCTGATGAATTATGCAGCCAGTGCCAATTAATTTTCTGCAAACCATCAGACCACAACGGGCTTCCTTTATCTTTACAACAACTAGGACTGTCAGGCTCCCCTCCCCTCTCCAAGTTGCCATCAGAAGACACCTTGCTTCCCTTTTAACAGATTACCACATTTTAATAAACTACAAGACATATTTTGTAAATTTTTGATTATTTTACTCACCTCGTTGAAGTCAGCTTCTCTTTCGGAGAATCTTTGATTTGACAGAAAAGTCTGAAAAAGGTGAAACACTAATGAAAAGTTCCTTAATGCAATTTTCAAATATTTGCTTTTAAAGCCAGCAGCAGCCTTGGATGCCAGGTTTTATAAATAGGCACATGAAGTACAAGAGTAAAGAGGCAACAATAACTTGCACAAGGCAATGATTAGGCCACAGTTGGAGTGCTGTGTGCAATTTTTGGTGTTCCTTTATATAAAGGACATAGGGGATGAAATTGGTTTCCGTCCGTAGAACAAAATGACCTCAGTGAATCGGCTGCTGGTTTTACATCATTGGCTTCAATGGAAAAGAAAATTGGAAAAACTATTAGCTCCATCGCGAGCCTACAGCATAGATTCACCAGGACAAGTCTAGGAATGAGAAACTATAGTCATGGGGAGAAACTTGAGTTACTCGGATTATTTCCGCGGGAGCAGAGAAGGCCAAGGGCAGATGTGACACCAGTTTCTAAAATGGTGAAACGACTTGACAGGGTTAACCGGGAAAATCTATTCCCTCTAATTGCGAGTCACAGGGAGTGATTGAGGCAGAAACCATTGCATCTATTAAGGGAAAATGGGATAAATATTTGAAGCAGAGGGGAGAAAGCAGGGCAGTGTGATCAGTTTGGATTACTCTAGCAAAGAGCCATAGACACGATAGGCTGAATGACCTCAAACTGTGTTGTGAACTTCTATAGTTCTATGGGAGTTGTTTTTGACATTAATTTCTATTTTTTAATGTTTATATTTATACCACTTTTGTGTAGTTGAAAACTATTGAATACATTTTTGCAATAAAGGGTAATTTATTCAGGCTTTGGGACTAGGACTACTTTCATATTCTACTTAGTCTTCAGAGCTACCACAGTGAATGCTCCACTATATACAGGGTATTTATAATATCTCAGTAACTTGTCAAGGAGTTGATTTAATTTTTAATCTCTTGTGACTCATGGGCATCATAAAGATAAATGATTTCGAACGGGCAATCGTGCCAGTGTTCGACCGAGGAGTCAAGTAACATACAGGGCTCCACAGGGGAGTCCTCTTACAAAAATGATGGAAAAAATAACTGGATATGAAAATCACCACATATTTAAGGTTTTCTCCCACTATGGAGGCGAAATTGGTCTTCAGCAGTAGCGCAAAACAGGCACTAGAGAATTGGCCGCCCGCTTTACACCCTGCCTGACTTTCTTTTCCAATTTTGAAAGATTTTCAGGCTGGGTGGAGAACAGGCTGCCGATTCACTAGCACCCGTCTTGTGCTACTGCCCAAGACCGATTGCACCCTCATAGTAATTACAGCTAGAGTAGTTCATGTTGAGGCAATGTTTAAATTGATATCCAGAGGTAGAATGTAGGTGAAAATATTTTCATTGGTGTCTGCCACATTTTGGGAGTGTTTTTTGAGCATTATTCCACTGAAAAGATTTGGAAACAAGTTACATTTAAACATTGAGGTTTTTTTTAAAAAGCAAAGTCTGTTCACACAAGCTTAATAAATATACCGAGACAAAAGGGCCTAGAAATTCAGTAAGGCGCTGCAAGCTTTGCACCCAGTTACCGCCTAAAGAGGGTTTCTGCGCCAGTATAGGAGGTTGCGCTGATATTGAGCTCGGCGGTAATGGTGGCGGTAGCCGGTAGCGCTGCGCCGGCACCGATGACGTCATCGGTGTGCGCAGTGCCCCGTTTCCGCCCCGATGCCGGCCCGATGCCCATATTCAGTTGCCGCCGCCTCCTCCGTGGCGGCCGCTACTAACATCCGGAGACCAGGGCCTTACTGCAGCCTTAGTGGGGCGCATAAAGGTGGAGGTGCGGCCGGCCGCTTTTTCGGCGGCCGCCTGCCCGCACCTCCTTCCCCGGCCTCCTCCACCACCCCTCCCGCGGCATTGCCGGCTGCTTTCCACGAGCCCGGCACTTCTCCGTGGTGCCGGGCTCATTTGCCGGCACAATCCAGCGGCGATCTCCCCGTTGCAGGCACCTCCACCTTAAGAGAAGGAGGAGGCCTGCAGTACCGCAGCCTGCCGCACCGCATCGGGTGGCGCAGCGGCACTTAGAGCGCTGAAATTCAGTTTCTGCGCCCCAAGCGGGGGCGGGTACACCCTGGAATAGCGGCCGGTTCAGACTTGGGGCGCAAAAAGCGAATATCGGACGGTCGCACATGGCTCCGCGCCCAGCGCTAACTTTTGGCCGTTAGCCAGCTGGCGGGGCCATAGTGAATTTCTAGGCCAAGGTGTTTAAAATGCTAATAAGCTAGGCATCAAAATTATTTCCCCATAGGCTATAAGCATTTCTTTAGCCTGTCTCAGTCATCGATAAAAAACCTCCCACCAATTGTGTTGGGAGGTCCCTGGTTCCAGATGTTTGGCAGGGGTTGTCTGGCATAGGTCCTTCCCTCTGGTTGTGAACAGAGGGAGATAATAATGGGGACAGGGCTGACAGTCAAGTTTTTAAACAAACAGAAGACTGCAAGGACAAGCTTTTGTGAGACTCAATAGGTTAGAATGCAGGAGAGTCATTAGAAGTTATTTTGTTTGAGTCAAGCAAGATTACCCACTGATGTGGGGATATGTAGCACGTTCATTATTTTGCATTATTACGCAAAGATATGTTGTACTGACTGAACTAAATGAGTCCCATCATTACTGTGCTGTATGTTCACTTGCTGTGAAATAAAACAGCTTGACGATTTGTATTTAGCCTTATCTTACCAAGGGGGAGAAATTGGGCACCTCAGTGCCTCCCGTTAGCACCTCCAGGGGATGCTAACGGGCCTTAAACACTTACCGACCGGGCGCGGCAAGAAGATTGACTCCCGCTATATTCGGCGGGAGGTTTGTGGCGGCGTTATGGCGTTGCGCCCCGATCTCCTTTGCCCAGAGATCATGACATCATCACCGTGCACATTGTCCCGGACCCGAACTTCAGTTCCACCCCCTGCAGCATCACCGGGCAACAACACCTACAGCTGCAGGAGGCGTTCACTGGGAGGCTGGGCGCTTCGGGGGTGATACTTAAAGGCGAGGTGGCCGAGGTAAGTAAAAAGAATTCTGAAATGCTCTCTCTTTTTTTTCTCGTCTTCGCCAGCGATCAGCCCGGCACTCTGTTGCAGTGCATCGTGCTGGTTGGGCCGGATCACGGCTGCCGTCGAGGACCAGGTAAGTTGCTTTCCATTGCAGAACCTGCAGCGATGGCCCTTCCCTTTAAGAGAGGGAAGGAGCCTATCAACGCGGCAGTGCTGCACGGCCCAGTGTGCAGCGCTGGACACCTACCGCCCCGTCTGTTGCCTGTTGCGCTCCAGGAAGGAAGTGGAGCGCTTGATTTAGTGCTTCGCTTCCTTCCTGGAACGTAAATCCCGAATTATTTTAAAAGTTGAAAAACATTAGTGCCTGGCGCTAATTTTTTCAACTTTTAAAAGTTAGCGCCCCAAACGGGGCGATACCGAATTCTCCCCCCGACAAAGTGTTTTCTTGGTCCACCTATGAAAAGATTGGAGAGGTGCATGGGGAGACACATGCTAAAGACATGAATATCCAACTCAGATCTCAAGGGGATATTATTTTTACACCCCTGGTTACACTTTTGTGTAGTTAGATATTAGGCAGTATCGGCACACCCGTAAACATAAGACATTCAGACCTAGAAATTCAGTTAGGGGCGCCCAGCTGGCCTGGGCGCCGGAATTACCGCTGCGCGTGGAGCCACTTGCGCCAGCGGGAAATTCAGTTTCAGTGCCCCAAGTGGAAGCCGGCCGCTAAACAAGGGTTTTGGCGCCCTGCTTGGGGCGCTGAAACTGAATATCGGCGTGTAAAGTGCCGCAGCGCCACCCGCTGCGGCACGGCAGCCTGTGGTACTGCAGGCCTTCCTCTCATTCTTAAGGGGGAGGTGCCTGCAACAGCGCGATCCCCGCTCGCGAGTGCCGGCAAATGAGCCCGGCACCAAGGAGAAGTGCCGGGCTCTCTGGAAACAGCCGGCAATGCCGCGGGGGGGGGGTGTAGGAGGCCGGGGAAGGAGGTGCGGGCAGGCGGCCGCCGAAAAAGCGGCCGGCCGCACCTCCACCTTAACTCGCCCCACTACCGGCACAGGTAGGCCCCGTGTACCGGTCGCTGTTTGCAGCCGGCACGGGGGAGGCGGCAGCAACCAAATATGGCCAGCGGGGCGATAGCAGGGCGCTGCGCACACCGATGACATCATCGGTGGTGGCACAGCGCTACTGGCTAGCACCGCCATTAGCGCCCCGCTAAATATCGCGGTAGGTTTGCACAGTGGCGCAAAAGCCCTCTTTGGGCGCAAACTGGTGGCGCAGGCCACTGAATTTCTAGGCCTATGTCTGGTTCCAGGAACAACCAGCACTGCTATACTTAAGAGAATATTGAAGGCAAAACTGAAAATTGTACCAGTGATGTTGGATGAATGAATAAAACTGCTACATTGAAATAGCCTAAAAATATTTGAGAAACAAGGATAAAATATCTGGTTAAGAATAGGATTGGAGTCTTAGGGATAAGTGTAGACTGGGATGATCAAATTCTCCTTGGTAAACAGGATTTCCACCGCACTTCTGGTAAATTAACACCGGAGGAGCGGGCGCAGCTCCAAGGAATTTCCAGGCCTATGGTTCTTCTGCTGTTGGGACTGGGGGAGGGAATGTTACTTGCAGGGCCAACAGGCCCAGTTTCAACAATGGAGATGTCAGCATGGATTAATATTCTTGGGTTTTACTGAATTATATACGTGTGTCTGAAAGCTTTTTTATTGAACTTTTCCTCAGAAGTTTTAAATTGTCATTTCTCATTCTATTATTCATCAGTGTTCTTAAAGTCAGCACCACATGGGTAATTCCAATTGCTTCTATAATGTTCACTGCACTTTAACAAATTATTTTATGTGAAGCACTTCAAGATGTTTCACAGAAATGTGATAAGGCACTGAATCAAAGCTAGCCTCTTTCCTTCTCCCTTTCGATCTATCACAAGGGGATATATGGTCAGGCAATCCATGTATCAGCCTTATCATTGTTTGATAGATTTATATCAGGTAGATGCTGAGAGGTTGCTTCTCCTGGCTGAAGTGTATAGAACTAGGGGGCATAGTCTCAGGATAAGAGGTAGGTCATTTAAGACTGAAATGAGGAGGAATTTCTTCACTCAGAGCATTGTGAATATTTGGAATTCTCTGCCCTAGAGGCGCTGTGGATGTGGAGTCTTTGGGCTCGAATTTCCAAGCCCCGTAGAGGCGGGAGTGGTGGGAAAATTGCAGAATCGGGGAGCAGGAACCCATCCTGCCCCCAACCCGCCTCCGTGCCAATGTCCCAGGAGGCGGGTATCCGTCCTGTGCTGGGAGCCGCCTCCCCGAGGCGGGAAGGGGATTAGTGGCAATTAACTGCTTGTTAACAGGTAGTTAACATGCAGTTTTTTGCCTAATCCCTATTTTTAGCCCTGAAGTGTGGGCTTCCCGACGGCTCCGAACCACGCCAAGTTAGCAAGGCGGACCGTCGGTCTGAAGGGGTTGGAGGGGTCGAGATGTCCGTTGTGCAGGTGAGTGATGGGTGCATGTGTGCAGAGGGTAAGTGTGTGAGGTAAGTGTAAAGTGTTTTAATAAGTTTTACTTACCTTTACTTTCTCCTGCAGGCTTTCTTCCTTCAGTTCTCGGGAGTCCCTCAGTTCACCGGCACAGAAAGCAGAATGGCCGCTGAAATGTCAAAAGTTGCAGCATTCTGCTTTCTGGTCTGGAGAGATCTCTAACTGAGTCTGAGTAGAAGGACTCAAGTTAGTAGACAGATTGTCAGTGTTTGACAGCTTCACAGAGCTGTCAAACGCTGATTTTTCATCTGTCAAAAGCTCTTGACAGATGAAATGTCAATCACTGACGTCACCAGTAACCAGGTGTCCCTTAATTGGCCTGCTGAGCCCGCTGGATGGGCTTAACAAGGTCAATCAAGGGAAAATAGCGTGGGTTGGCCATAAGTCGATGGAGGCGGGACTACAACCCAAAAAGTGGGAGTCCCGTCTCCACCACGTCCCCATTGACAAAATCCAGCCCTTTGAGTATATTCAAGGCTGAGATAGATAGATTTTTTGATTCTAGGGGAATTAAGGGATATGAAGATCAGGCGGGAAAGTGGAGCTGAGGTCAATGATCAGCTGTGATCTTATTGAATGGTGGAGCAGGCTCGAGGGGCCATATGGCCTACTCCTGCTCCTATTTCTTATGTTCTTATGTATGTTCTTATAAAGTGCAATTCGATATTGTTTGAGTGCATTAGTCTGCTGCAATGCTTTTAGATGGAGGATTGCAGCGTTTGTAGCCCCAATTTTAACTTGGGCCGGGAATCGCAGGTGCGGAGGAAAAAGCGGGCTGCGATCTATCTAGTCCCCCGAGGCATGAGGCCTGGCCTATTTTAACTCCTGGCCCTCATTTTAAACACCCCCTCACTGACTCCCGCCCGATGACAGAGGCCAGCGGGTGGGAGCGGGTAACCGTGTGGCTGCAGGTCACTGCCAAGGAAGCGGCCCACGGCAAGGGATGTGAGTGGGAAAGGGTCTGGGGACAACTGCAATGGAGGAGGCCCTGGGCTGAGGTGGCCCAAGGTTTCCTTGTTGGGTTAGGAAGAGCACTCCTTTCGCTGGTAGCTCTGAGACTGCGCATAATCCGCTACTTTTAAAATGAGGTCGGGGTCTGAATTACATCAACATTTCAAAAACATTTGAGGCTCCAGCCTGCCTGCGGTGAATGGCCTTCATGCTCCTGAAAACCCAGGAGTTAAAAGGGTCGGTGTGGGGGTGTCGAGAAAGCTGTGGGAAAGCAGTGGGTTAAACCCAGCTGTCATTTTAACCTCCCACCCGTCTTCTCCTGCCGGTAGAACATGTTAAAGTTACACATTTTAAATCAGATTGATCCCCCTATTTGAACAAATTGTTATGCTAAACATGCAGATTTATGCAGTAGAGTTACGGTAATATTCTCCAGATGTTATGCCCTAGTGCAATTTAAGTTAAAGTAAAAACTTTGCAATTCATGGGATTTATTTATTCTAACTTTCCATGGGTGAACTAAAATGAGTTTAATTTAGCACAAACAATGGTAATTACTTACAATTAATTCACAGTCATGTGATCTTCAATTTAGTGACTATTTACAACCAATTAGCAACTTATCAGGATATATTAGAGAATTCCTTCATTCCGTCACTTGGTAGCTGGCCTGGAGAAGGTGGTGCCACACCGCTCGGCATGAGCGCGGGTTGTATAACTGCAAGGCGGGCTTTTAAACTGTGTAAATCCACTGGCAGCCCATTCCTACTTTTAATGTTTCAAAAGAACTGACTATCCCATCAGCTCTACTCAAATCTCTGGGACACTCACCAGCTGTCAGGGGTTGCTGAGTGGGGTTTTGTGCCTGCAGTTGAATACATATTTCCTGAACCCCCAACAAAATCTCCAGTGTCAATGTTGCCACTGCCTGCAACAACAACAACTTGTATTTATATAGCGCCTTTAACGTAGTAAAACATCCCAAGGCGCTGCACAGGAGTATTTTAAGACAATAAATTTGTCACCGATCCACATAAGGATAAATTAGGGCAGGTGACCAAAAGCTTGGTCAAAGAGGTAGGTTTTAAGGAGCGTCTTAAAGGAGGAAAGCGAGGTAGTGAGGCAGACAGGTTTAGGCAGGGAATTCCAGAGCTTAGAGCCTAGGCAACAGAAGGCACGGCCACCAAAGGTTGAATGATTATAATCAGGGATCCTTAAGAAGGCAGAATTAGAGCACAGATATCTCGGGGGGGTTGTGAGGCTGAAGGAGATTACAGAGATAGGAAGGGACGAGGCCATGGAGGGATTTGAATACAAGGATCAGAATTTTGAAATCGAGGTGTTGCTTAACCAGGAGCCAATGTGGGTCAGCGAGCACAGAGGTGATGGGCGAATGGGACTTGGTGCGAGTTACAACATGGGCAGCAGAGTTTTGGATGACCTCAAGTTTACGTAGGGTGGGACATGGGAGGCCAGCCAGGAGTGCATTGGAATAGTCAAGTCTAGAGGTAACAAAGGCATGGATGCACTACAAACTCAAGTGTGATGAAATATTCCATTCATCACTGCCTGTGACTGTGGTTGGTTTCAGTTTCATTTCCCTTACCTCTGTTCCGTTTCCTCACCATTGTATTGTACTATGTGTAGGGCTCCGCCCATACCTGGCCCATTGTATTGTACTATGTGTAGGGCTCCGCCCATACCTGGCCCCTATGTAAGCTGGCCCAGCCTGCAGCACATCCAGTATGGCAGAGCTCTGGATGGAAGATACCTCTCTCCTGTGTGTTACCTTCTAAGTCAATAAAAGCCTTGTTTTGTTTCGCTAACATCGAGTCTCGGATTTATTGAGGCACATCATCAAGCATTTTATCAAGACAGGCATTGCCAGGGAAGCTGTCAGCAGACCGAGCATCCTAAGGAACTTGCTCCTTGCTGGAGCAGGCACTGAAACAACTTGGCTGCCATTTACCCACACGCAGCTTCCCCAACTTATGGTCACTAAAGAAAATATTTCCTTTGCAGCGGTTTTTAAAATCTTGCAATTGCTTTAAAAGGTACCATGTGCCATAACGGCGAGATGAAAGGGTTTGGTGGTGGAGAGCACAACGCTAATGTGTCAGGCACTTGCTCCCATTTGCCAACTGCTGATTCTGCAGCCACTGAAGTGCAGAATATCCCTCTCCGCCCAGAGCACACTGCCCATCACTTTAACACACGCAGAATTGCTCTCTTATTTTGATCATAAGAAATCGCACGTTTTTGACCTGCGCCATTATTTTTTTCCTCGTCCAGAGAGATTCCTGGCTTTCATCACAATAGAGTCATTGGCCCCGATTTTCCCCCAGCCGTCGGGCAGGGGCTGAATTGCAGAAATAGGGGGTCACGACCCCCCCCCGCCCGATTCCCCGCCCCGCCCGACTTTCGCCCCCGTGTTTCAGCACGGCCCAAATCAGTCCCGCCCGCAGCAGGTGGGAATGGTCGGCGGGAGCCTAATGATCAATAATTGGCATGTTTAATCCTATTTTCAGGGTCCCTTGCAATTTTCAGCCTTTCCCCACGTGAAACACGCCTGGTGGGAACACCGTTGATGAAACCTGGCGTGAACAAAGTTAGCTTGCTTGCTTTCAGCTGCAGGTCAATGAGCAACTCCAGCAACAGCAGCAGCACCAGCAACAGCAGCAGCACCAGCAGGAGCGACAGGCTGCGGCTCAGCCACCTGAGGCAGCACAGGCCAGAAGGGGCCAGCGCATGGAAGGCCATCGGCGCAGGAGACACCCCCCAAACAGGGTCTACAGACACAGGGTGAGCTACCTCAACATGACTGAGCAGCAGTGCCAGAGGTGGCTCCGACTTTCGCGAGAGGTTGTGACTGACATCTGCGCAATGCTGCAGCAAGACCTGGAGCCCAGAGCACCAGGTCCACACTCCTTACCAGTGGCCATCAAAGTCACCACCGCACTCAACTTTTATGCCTCAGGCTCCTTCCAGGGATCAGCAGCAGACATCAGCGGCATCTCCCAGGCGGCTGCACACACTTGCATCAAACAGGTCACCGATGCCTTCTTTGCCCTCGCGCACAATCACATCCATTTCACTAGGGATCGCGCAAGTGTGAGGGCGCGAGCGCTTGGATTAGCTCAGCTGGCAGTCTTTCCAAGGGTGCAGGGCGTCATTGACTGCACACATGTGGCCCTTAGGGCACCCCACCGCAATCCAGGAGTTTTTGTCAACCGCAAGGGCTTCCACTCCCTTAACGTTCAGCTGGTGTGTGACCACAAGAAGGTGATTTTGCATGTTTGTGCCAAGTACCCTGGCAGCTGCCATGACTCCTTCATACTGCGCCAGTCTACTGTGCCTCCGCTATTCAGTCCGCCAAATGAACTTCAAGGATGGCTACTTGGAGACAAGGGATATCCCCTGCGCTCTTGGCTAATGACGCCGTTGAGGAGACCAGCCAGCGAAGCTGAGGAGCACTACAACTCCAGCCACATTACCACCAGATGCATTATCGAGCAAACCATCAGATTGCTGAAGATGCGCTTCAGATGCCTCGATAGATCAGGTGGAGCCCTACAGTACTCATCAGCCAGGGTCTCCAAAATCGTCGTGGTATGCTGTGTGCTTCACAACATGGCACAGCGTCGTGGCTTGCCAATTCCGCAGGACCAAGAGGCTCCTCACAGAGCCACCTCGGATGAGGATGATGCTGAGGATGATGCGGAGGAGGAGGAGGAGGAGGACAGAAATGAGCATCCTGCAGAGGCCCGCCAACCAGCGGCACCAGTGCGCAAGAACATTGCTGGGCAGAATGCAAGGAATGCACTCATCCTGGGCAGATTTGCGTAGTCTGGTACATCAAACACTGCAGCCTCACTGCTTCTTAACTGACCATTGTCAGTGGCCCACGCCTGCACATTCCTACCTATTTGACCAGCTTGCTGACATCTGCAAGTTATCCTAAGGCCTCTATGTGATATCCCCATTCGCCAAACGACAGACGCCATAACTGCAGCAGTTGCCACCAGATTTTTTATGTACAGGAAACTGATGGCATTAAAACTATTTACAAGACTTTTCACCTAAGTGACTACCCTTGTGATTAGTGGTGCTTTATTTTTCTCTTATGTGTGCTTCTACGTAGTGGTACCCCTGTGGCTTCAGCAGATGTGGAGGCCCCTTGCTCACTTTCCTGCTGCGCCTGTCTCGACACCTTTGGCGGGCGTCCTCTGGGGTGGCGAGCCTGTGAGGGTTCGCCAGCAGTCTGCTGCTCCTGCGGCTGTGCAGGGCTTGAGACTCCTATCTCACTGGGGTGTGGACTCCAGTGGGGCTCTGAAGTGGCATGGAAGTGTGAGCGCGTGGAGAGGAGCCCCCACTTCCTTGAGGTGTGCCAACAACCTCCCTCTCATGGGTCAGCTCCCCCTCCGTGCCTGCAAGTGGCTGGAGAGCACCTTGCTGCACATCAGGGGGGCCATGGGGACCCGTCTCAGCACTGGAAGTCCTGCTCAGAGGGACTTCCATGAAGGTCTGGTTTCGGTGCTCAATAGATGCCCATCGCCCCTCAAGAGATGCCATTCTATTCAGAGCACTCACCATGTTTTCGATACCCTGGCGACTAAGCTCCTCCATGGCTGTAGCCCTCCTCTCCTCGGCTGCAGCCCTCCTCTCCTCAGCCACAGCCCTCCTCTCCTTGGCTGCAGCCCTCCTCTCCTCGGCAGTAGCCAGCCTTACCACGGAGGTAGCCAACTTTTCCGTGGTGATGCTTTCATGCACCAATGACTCCAATAAGGCTTTGCTCATGCTCGCCATGGACTCCTCCATTCGCTCCACACTCGCAGCGACCCTGGAGACAAAACCTGCCAGAGACTCCTGCATCTGTGCATGGAGATCCATCACCTCCTCTCTTGCGGATGGACCCAGAGGCATAGGGTCGACATGCAGCTGAGCTGTGCTGGCAGAGGCCTGCGCCCTCCGACGAGGACTCTCCACTGCCGTCCCTGTCTCCACACTCTGCTGATGCTCACTTGTGAGCTGTGATACACCAGGTGACAACACTACTCTATGTCCTGAAGGTCCCACCGAGGTGTGAGTGTCTGCGCTGGTGCTGGGTGCGCTTACTTCTGCTGACGCTGCGCCCTCAGAGGCTGGAGCTTCCTCTGAGGAGTCTGGCTGCAAAGCCTCTTCCTCCTCGGCAGTGGCGACGGGGGCTCCAGATGGTCCTGTGGGGGAGTAAAGGAAAGAGTTGGAGATGTGATGACAAGGCTACTTGCACATTGGATTTGGCAGATGCTCATAAGTCCAAATGATGTGGCTTCAGAATCATATCAGCAACTCATGCTATGTCAATGAGAGAGATGGGGAACTATTCTGTTACCAGCTTGCGGGCTTGCTCCTGTCTCTCCTGCCCCAGCATCCACAGGCACGTCAGCCCCAGCAATCTCCATCACAGCTTCCTCCCAGGGGCTCAGGTGGGCGACTGAGGGTGGTCCTCCTCCAGTCCTCGCACGCTCTCGTCTATTGTGAGCTCTCTTTTCCTGCAATGAGGGAGACAAGTGGAGTTTGAGTGAGAGTGCAGGAGTGAGTGTAGAGATTGCATAGCATAGATACTTAGAAGGAGACAAAGATGGTGTGAGGCTGCAAGACCAAGGGCCCTCCCTGTGTGTTGTCAGTTGTGTTCCAAGCATCAGAGTGAGCGGCAGTGTGAGGGCTGCATGGTGGAATAGTTATGTGAATGTGAGCATAGAGAGAGAGAGGAATGGGTAAGGGTGCATGGATGTGACTGTGAAGTGGGATGTGGAGGAAGAGATTGCTGAAGCTGAGTGCTGTTGGAGAAAGGCAATGGGGATCAGGTTGAGGGTGATGGAAACTTCATACTTACTTTTCCTGTGCGGTGAAGGTCATGGAAGCGCTTCCTGCACTGCATCCAGGTCCGACGGGTGACTCCCAGAGAGTTGACCTCTGCAGCCACCTCCATCCAGGCAGCCCTGGTCTCTTTGGGAGGCCTCTTCCTCCCTGAGCTAGGGAAAAGGACCTCCCTGTGGGCCCTAACCCCATCCACCAATGTCTGCAATGAGGTCTCGTCAAATTTGGCGGCAGCTCGGCCTCTGTCGCTGGCAGCAGCTGGTGCAGGCTCCTGTGCCATTCTGTCCGACTGGTTGGGAAGCCTGCAGAGGTTGAGAAGCTTGCTGGACACTTTCAAAGCACCACGAATGATGACATCATAACGTGGGGCTTTCTGACTGGAATTGGACACTTAGCAAGGGTGCCCACACGCTGGAAATTAATTGGCCAATTGAGGGAAAATTGCGTGCAGCTGGCTGACCCATTTAGATTCGGGTCGGAACCCGACATTCGGGGAACCCGACAATTCCCCGCACCTTCGGGAAAATCGGGGCCATTGTGTGGTACGCAGAGGTGCTTTGGGCCCTTTGAAAGAGTTTTACTAATCGCTGAGTGAAGTTAACCAGCTTCAAGTCCTCTCGGTGTGTCACTGCTCTTTCACATTTTCATTAAAAATTTACCTGTGAATTGCAGATTAAGTGGCTCCATGCCATCTGCTTGGTTTCTGGTGCATCGGCCCCATTATTTACAGGGGGGCGGGGAGGGAGCATGGGGACTTTTAGCAACCGTGAAACTCGGAAATACGAGGACTGCGGAGATCCTGCCGAATTTAACAGCAGGACCTCATTTGAGTTTTTTTCCCTCAGTTTCCACCCCCCACCGCCCCCCCCGAAAGGACCAGAGAGGAGGGAGGTAGCAAGGGAAGGAGAAAGGGAAAGGCCGCGGTGGGGGACATCGCAGGGTGGGGGTTGGGAATCGTGGTGGGGAGGAGAAGATCCTAAGGAAGGATATTCAGGTATTATGCCTATTACTACCATTCACATATAAACTATCAGTGAGTTACTGTATTACTGTTTGTTATTAAGGAAACCTGAGTTAGCAGCATTTCTATTAGTTAGCATAACATCAGTGAGTTACTATTAGTTACTGGTGGAATTAAAGTTGCTCCCACCTGGTTTCCCCTCTGCGAATTGCTCCCCCACCCTTGATTTCCCCTCTATCCCACCCGTGTTTTCACCTCTTCGCCCTCTCACACAATGGCTGCTGGCGTAAAACCACAAACAAAGATACTCAACTACAGGGAACTTAACATTTATTATGTAAACGTATTAACATTTGCACAAGTCACATGTTTAGAAGTCAGCCATCAGGTGATCAAATCTTCAGGAATACCTCCAGCCAGCATTAGCAACCCTACAGGACACTGCACCAACAAAGTTCTAGGTTCGATTCTTGATTTGTACTAAATTGACGAATCTCAGTCAAGGCAGTATTAGGGGACTCAGTGTCATTCGGTTGAGGAAGGGACATAATTTTAGCGAGCGTTGCTGCTCCTGATCACTGCCTGATAAACCCAGCTGAAAGTGGACATCAGGAAAGAACTGGATTTGGTTTCTCTGCGATATCCTCATGGTAAAACAATCTGCCAATATTAACTTGTTTAGGGTCACATATGAAGAATGGGCCCATGAAGGATACCAGTGCTCGAGAACCCATACACAGTATTACTCATCAGCTTCAGACTTTACAACATACTCATAAGTACTAGCAGAACTAATAGCAATCAGAGGATGCATTCTTATACAACAGGAGTATTATAAAGGGCCGTATTTTGCGACCCCTTCGGGTGCGTATGAGGTGCGCACCGCCCGTGGGGGCCGCGCAAGTTCCGGGCTTAGGTATGCGAAGCACATGCGCTAAAACCTGGAACTTGCAATGTGTCAAGAATCTTCTTGACAGATCCTCTGCATCCCCGGGAGAAGGGCCTCTGCGGGTGGAGAGTTACGCTATTTGCCCAACTTCCGCCCGCTGAATGCCTGTGAAATTCTAACGCTTGGTAAAAGCAGACGTAAGGCTTGCTTTTACCAGCATAAAAATGAAAAAAAATAGAAAAATAAAATTGTATCACTCATTTTTACATTAAAAACCCTGTCCAATAAAGTAAGTTTATTTTTAGCCCTATTAAAACATATTTTAAAAAAAAATTTAAATTAAATTTTTGTTTAAAATATTTAATTAAATGGCATTTTCATTAATTTTCAAAAAGTAATTTTTAAAATTTATTTCATGTGTCATATTTTATGCATTTTTTAAGTGATCCCCATTCATGAATGGGGATTCCCTTCTTTTATTGGTTGGGCCGACTCACATGCACCCCGGGATACCAGAGAGGCCCAGGATCACAGGCCTCCATACCTCCTGGGTCACCAGGTAAATGCATAGATTTTTTATAGGTCGGAAGCCTCCAATCACAAATTTTGGGCCATTATGTAACCTACAATATATTATATATGAACAGTTAAAAAAAGAACTTGCATTTATATAGCACCATTAATGACTTCAGGACATCCCAAAGCACTTTACACCCAATGAAGTACATTTTTTTGAAGTGTAATTGTTATATCCGTGTATCTTAATGTTGTGTCCTTCAATAATCAGGCAACAGACTGCAGGGAACGATCAACAGGTGTTTACTGAATGAGGGTTCAAACTGCAACTGACTGTACAGATCACTACTCAGGGTTTATATACAGGTGTGGTCACTGCCGGTACTACAGGATACAGGAGCTGTAAAAAGTAGTTCTCCCCCTTAAAGGTACATACATTACAATTCCTCCCCTTTTAGATTAACAGTACCATAAAACTCATTTAACAATTAAATATCAAACTAATTACAATTAACACTTTTAACATGCAACATTAACTGAAAATAGTCGATTTATAAATTCAGTCTTTGGGGAGGCTTCCTGATTCTTTCTGGATAACGCCTTTCCCGAGTGTCTCGCTCTTGGTGCGGAGGCGATTCTAACACCCTGTCGTCAGTTGATTCATCAGCTTCCAATGCTATTGTTTCTGAGGTAGATGCGACCTGTACGTCGGGTTCCTCACCAGGTACGTATGGCCGAGACATGGGGTTGACTCGTTCCTGTGACTCTAGGATCTGGTCAGCATGGCGTCTCACAATGTTCTCCCGAACATCCACTGTGTACATTAGTGGCCCCTGCCGTTTGCATATCGTTCCTGGTTGCCATTTCTCTGTTCGGTAGTCGTGGGCCAAGACTGGTTGCCCGACATTGAAGCTCCTTATCGGCTTCTCATTGATGTGCTGGAATTGCTTACTCTCAACATCTCTTCGTACATTTGGTCTGAGCAAATCCAGACGAGATCTCAACCTTCGGTTAAAGAACATCATGGCCGGGGCCTGGTTGGTGACTGCATGTGTCGCATTTCTGTAGGCTAACAGGAAATTGTCCACCTTATGCTGCAGTGGAATGTCGTCATCGCACATGGCCTTTACTGCTTTTTTAAAGGTTTGTACGAACCTCTCAGCCAATCCATTTGTGGCTGGATGATACGGGGCGGATGTGTAATGCCTTACCCCATTCCTTTTCATAAATCTTCGAAACTCTTCGGACACAAACTGTGGTCCGTTATCAGAGCAAATCTGCTCTGGCAAGCTGTTCCTGGCAAAAATGGTCCGTAGGACTGCAATAGTTTTCTCCGTGGTGGTGGAGGACATTTTGATCACCTCAGGCCATTTTGAGTGCGCATCCACGGCTATTAAAAACATTGAGTCCATGAATGGACCAGCAAAATCAATATGCACCCGTTGCCATGGAGATGAGGGCCAATCCCATGGGTGTAGAGGGGCATGTGGTGGTGCATTTTGGAACTTCTGGCATCCTGAGCAGCTCTTTGTCAGGTCCTCGATTTGCTGATCGATCCCCGGCCACCACACATAAGCCCTAGCAAGGCTTTTCATTTTCACCCCTCCCAGATGACCTTCGTGAAGCTCATTGAGCACTCTCTCCCTTAACTTGGGTGGAATTACCACTCGGGATCCACACATCAAGGTCACCTGGCATACTGACAGCTGTTCTCTTCTGGATGAGAATGCTGGCAACAGTGAGTCGCCATGTGCTGGCCATCCCTTCACCGTCAAATCATATACCCGAGACAGTGTCGGGTCATTTCAGGTCTTCTTCTCTATACCAGCGTTAGTTACTGGCAAGCATTCAATTATAGTCGAACGAAATATTTCGACAGGATCCACTGCTGGTGCTTCCTCCGCAGTAGGCAGTGGCAGGCGTGATAGCCCATCAGCATTTCCATGCTGTTTCGTGCCCTTATACTCAATTTCATATTGGTGCGCCCCTAGAAAAAGGGACCATCTTTGTAGCCGTTGTGCAGTCATCACCGGAACGCCCTTCTTTGGATTAAAGATGGAGACAAGTGGTTGGTGGTCAGTCAGCAAGGTGAACTTCTGCCCGTGCAGATAGTGATTGAACTTTTTCACTCCCCACACTAGGCTGAGGGCCTCCCTGTCAATCTGGGCGTAGTTACACTCGGCTGAGGTTAGTGACCGAGACACAAAGGCTACTGGCCTCTCCGAGCCGTCCGGGAATTTGTGCGACAGCACCGCTCCAATGCCATAGGGTGATGCATCACACGCCAACCGAATTGGTAGTGCTGGGTTGAAATGAGCCAACACCTCTTTTGATGTGATCAATACTTTGCTCTTCTGGAAAGCTCGTTTACATTCGTCACTCCACTTCCATGGTACCCCCGTTTGCAGTAGGGTGTTCAGTGGGTGTAGTACGGTAGACAAATTCGGCAAGAACTTATGGTAGTAGTTCACCAGCCCGAGGAACGACCTCAGTTGTGACACATTTTCCGGTGCTGGAGCCTTGACTACTGCCTCAATCTTTTCAGGGGACTTATGTAACCCCTCTTTATCAATAACGTGGCCACAATACGAGATCTGCTTCTGGAAAAACTCACATTTGTGGCGATTAGCTCGGAGCCCATATTCCTTCAATCTAGTGAGCACCTGCTCCAGGTTGGCGAGGTGATCACTGTCATTTTCGCCCGTGACCAGGATGTCGTCCAAATAACACTGGGTCCCTGGAATCCCTTGCAGGACTTGTTCCATTGCCCTTTGCCAAATAGCCGGAGCTGATGCTACCCCAAACACCAGCCGGTTGTATTGGTAGAGACCTTTATGAGTGTTGATCGTGAGGTACTGTTTCGAGGCTTCTTCTACCTCCATTTGCAGGTACGCCTGGGCCAGATCAATCTTAGTGAAGCGTTTCCCTCCAGATAGCGAGGCAAAAATATCTTCACTCCGCTGAAGCGGATATTGTACAGTGTGAAGGACTGGGTTCACTGTCACCTTAAAGTCCCCACAGATGCGAACCTTCTTTGGTTCCCCAGGCGTATTACTCAACGACCTCTTCATTACAGGAACGATGGGTGTAGCCCACTCGCTCCAGTCCACTTTGGACAGTACTCCTGAACGTTCCAAACCTTCCAGCTCTGCTTCGACGGCTGGGCGGATCGCATAAGGTACTGGTCTGGCCTTAAAAGACTTTGGGCTTGCATTTTCCTCTATTTTGATCGTTGCTGTTATGCCTTTTAGTGTTCCGAGTCCCTGCTGGAACACTTCTTGTGCGTCAGTTAGCATTTTTGACAGTCGTCCAGGTGTGACGTCGTCATCCTTTTTGGCATCTACAGTCAGTGCTTGTATGGAATGCCAATCTAGCTGTATCTTCCGGATCCATTCACGTCCTAGTAGTGGTGGTCCTCCATCTGGCAATACATATAGGTCCATTTTTGGTGTTTCCTTGCCATTATATATAACGTTCACCCTTATTTTTCCTTTGGGGTAGACTTTTTGCCCCGTGTACGTCTTCAAGACAATCTTTGTATCTCTCAAGGGTATATGTGAGAATAGCCGCTTGTAGTCCCTTCGGTTTATGACTGTTAGGGCTGATCCTGTGTCCAATTCCATTTTCACTTGGACTCCTGCTATCTTGAGCATGACCCAGATAGTTTGGTGATCCTCCGTTTTGATCACATTATGTAGTTTCAGACAACCCAGCTCCTTGCTTCCGGAGTCTGTCACTCTTCTGTTCGTCTGAACTACTCTCCGTCACCTTATGTACCTTCTTGTACTTCTCCTGTGGAGATTTCTTGCTGCTGGTTTTCTTTCCCGACCTGCAGACTCTTGCTATGTGTCCTACTTTTCCACACTGTGCACACTTTGTCCTTGAACCAGCAATCATTATGGTCGTGTGTTGTTCTGCCGCAGCGATAGCACTTCACTGTTCCGTATGACATTTCATTTGTGCCATATTCTTGCGGTCTCCGTTGTATCTCTGCAGCGCCCCGTGCTGCTGCTTTGTGTGATACTGCAATGCTGAAAGCCTTGTCCAGCGTAAGATCCTTTTCTGATAGAAGCCGTTTCTGGGTTCCTTCACTTTGAAGCCCACACACAAACTTGTCCCTTAAAGTATCTGCTAATCCCGTTCCAAACTGGCAGTGTTTCGATAGCTTGCGCAGTTCCGTTAAATACTCAGCATTACTTTCATCTTTATGCTGGTTCCTTTTGTGAAACTTAAATCTTTCTGCTATCAGCAGCGGTGTGGGGTTTAAGTGGTCCTGTAGGATTGACACAATATTTTCAAAATCCTTTTCTACTGGCTTCTCTGGGGTTACTAGGTTTCGTACCCATGTAATTCAACAATACCAGCGCTTTCTTGTCATCTGGCACTTCATTCGCCTTGCAGTATACTTCTATGCGTTCGACATATGTCGTCCAATCTTCGACTTAATTGTCGAACGCTGTGATACTGCCACTCTTCGGCATTTTTGGGTGTGGTTAGACTGGCTTAAAATGGCGTCTCCCGCGCTTTCCTTTCTTCCCCGCTGCGGCTTAAAATGGCGTCTCCTGCGCTGCTGCCAACGCCGCTCTTGGCGGCCCTCGTGGCAAATGGCGATGCCCTGTGTGTTTCGTGCGCTGCTCCTGCGCTGCTACCAATGCCGCTCTCTGCGGTTCTCATGGCAATGGCAGTGCCTCGCGTTTTCCTGCGCGCCTCTCTCCCCCGTTGACGCTGCTCGGCCCTTGAACACCGGCTGCGCTCTGCTCTCTCTTGTCTCTCTCCCCGTTGAAGCCGCTCGGTCCTGAACACCGGCTGCGCCCTGTGCGCTCTGCCCTCTCTCTCTCCCCCACCGACGCTGCTCGGTCTTTTTCTGTGCCACTCGGTCGGCTCTAGCCGCCGCTGTCCGGGAAGGGTCTGCGCAGTACCTGTTGCCAGCCCGTTTCGCTGGACCACCCTGACTGGAAAGCCAAGCCTGGCTCTCGACAGCCTCCCCTGCGATGCTCAAATCTCCGCTGGATGACTGGGCGGTTGCCCGTGGTCGACGCCCGTGCTTCTGGATTCGACCTCCTTCCACTGTTCTCCAGGAGCGAATCCCTGGGAGGTGATCCAGAGTTGCAGGTAGGTTCGAATCTGCGTCGTCACCAATGTTATATCCGTGTAGCTTAATGTTGTGTCCTCCAATAATCAGACAAAGACTGCAGGGAACGATCAACAGGTGTTTACTGAATGAGGGTTCAAACTGCAACTGACTGTACAGGTTTATACTCAGGGTTTATATACAGGTGTGGTCACTGCCGGTACTACAGGATACAGGAGCTGTAAAAAGTAGTTCTCCCCCTTAAAGGTACATACACTACAGTAGTCACTGTCGAGATTATATGATTGTTGATATACAATAGTTGACGTGCTGTGCCATGCCCAGAGAAAAGTAAAACCAAAATTGTCTCTCTTTCTTTCCTTCCTTCTAACTCTTTCTTTGTCGCTCTCAGATAGCGCACCTGCTCACCTACAACATTCACAAAGGTGATGAACAGTTTCACAATGTTGACACAGTTCCAAAAGAGTTGACGACGTGAAAAACCTGAAACTGAAAAACAGCCCTGAATAAAGGCCTATGCCTGAGAACACTGCTTCATGGTGTCTGAATAAATTAAACTCCTTTTTGCTGCATTATGTTTCAGGATTTTATTAGTGTTTCGGGATCACTTTCCACAATTCAATTTGTTTTTACAGTAAAAACTGAAACCCACACATGACGTACAGAAATAGTTACCATGGGAGTTCAGTGGGGCATAAACTTGCCATGACTTAATCTGCAACTGTACCCAATGCAAAACTCCAAGTACTCAAAAATTAATTTAGAAATTCCTGAAGTATGTTTCCCGTGTGGGAAGTGGGGGTGGTGGTGGGGGGGGGGGGGGGGCAAGAAACATGCTTCACTAGGAGTTTATTTTGGTGCACTTTGACCTGTAGCTTGTTTCACCATTTGAAATTTATTCTGGAATGGTTTTATATTGGGCTAGAAATTGCGGTTGCAGTACGCCTCCAACCCGCAAAATAATTATGAAAGTACCTCCTGGCACCCAGGCTCTGCAGAGTTGCGATCTCAGGCCTCGAGGCGGAGGGCAGTGTAATGGCCCACGGATCCCAGGGACGCAGGTGTTGCAGAAGCGTACCTGGGATTACGTGGGCCCAGTCCCTCAATCAATAAGCAGAATTCCATTTCAATCATTCATGAAGAGAATCCTCTAATGATATGCAATTGAATCCCCAAATCTAATAATCAGACAATGTACAGAATTGAAATTTTATTCATAATTACCTTCATTGCACCAACCTCAACAAAAATTTAATTTTTTGATAATTTTATACATCATTAAAATTGTAATCCAGGTCAATATTTGCATAGACTCATTTAAAACAGTGTATGTGCATAATTTAGGTTATGAAAATGTTTAATTTAAGCCTTTGATATCCCCTTACGCTGATGCAAACACGTGGGCAAATGCTGGCCAAATAGACCAACTCAGCGCCAGCGATTGCATACTCGGGGCCCCCGCGGATGGCCTGTGAACGCGTACGTCGACAGGCCGCAAATTCCGGATTTCGTGCATGCAGAAATCTCGAACTTGCGGGGCATTTCAATACAACGGCGTACTCTGAGAGACACCGCTGTTTCAGGACCAAGATATAACTTCATTATTTTGCGGACACAATGCAGAAAAAAAAAGCCCGCGAGAAACTGACACTACCCTTAATACGCATGTGCATTAAGCCTCTGTCATAATTCACTTCTAGCAGTGACACCCTGAAACCTGACCGTTTCCCTCGATACCCACAGTCACAAAATGCCTTCACCATCTCCCAGTACTTGTTACTGCCCTCTGGCTGCTTGTGGCAAGGCAAGGGTCATACACGAGAGGTCAGCCTGAATCAATGGAAGAAATTTGCTTTCAGGCAAACCACCATTCAGCTACAGTGGAGCTGAGAATGTAAATTGCCTGATCACTTGCAAGTTATACAAGGACTGTCATCATTCTGCATTAATACAAGAGCATATTTTCCATTAGCCACAAGTACTACTTGTTACTGCTCAGCATCCCTACAGATTGCCATATGGTCAATTTCTCAGCAAAGCAACAAGATTATTTTCAAGTCATGGATAATTATAATATGATCGACTATCATTTTTACAAGGCACTCTACTCACGTGCTATAAAGGAGCCAAAATGAACACAGAAATAAACGTTATTGGCCCAGAAATTCAGGTCGGGGGCTTCCCGCGTGTGCAAGCCCCCGATCTGCACTTACCTAGCGCGCCGGCCCCCGTGGAATTTCGATCCGGGGCCTGGTCCAGCTGCCGGCGCACAGTGCTTGCGTATCCCAGGGGCGCAGTTAGTTCGATGCATCCCCTGGGATCACGTGGGCCATGGGGAGCCAATCGGAGCAGGGAATGTTACATTCATAAGTCTGACAGGAAGTGCTGTCAAGACTTATAAATACTACGGCCCCAAAATAGCACTAAATCTTCAAATAAATTTTTTAAAAATCACATTTTTTAAATAAACTATAAATTAAATGAAATAACTATTTTAAACAATAATTTAAATTTTTGAAAAAAATAATTTTATTTTCTAACGGGGCTAAAAATAAACTTACGCTGCTTTAAAGTATTTAAAAATAATAAACCTGTGGAAAAAATGTTTTAATTTTAATTAATTCACCACTTACTTTGTAAAAAGCAAGCCTTATGCCTGCTTTTTACATTTCTAAATTCTGCAGGCTTACATTCCCGGGAAAACCTGTAAAAAAAAACGAAGTTTGATGCGCACGCGCAGCCTCCCCCGCGCACGCGTTCGACCTCTGAACCCCTGCTTTCAGGGGAACGGAAGTGCCGGTTTCCTGCGCATGCGCAGTGCATGCAGGAAACTGGCACTTCCATTTGGCTTACGGGTGAGTACCCTGTGCGTACTCACCCATGGAGACCCAAATTTCTGGGCCATTATATTTTTCTACCAAATGTGTTATGAGAATTAAAGATCCTCAATTCAATTCAATCCAGTGCAACTTTAACTACTTATGAAATAAGAACATAAGAAATAGGAGCAGGAATAGGCCACTTGGCCCCTCGAGCCTGCTCCGCCATTCAATAAGATCATGGCTGATCTTGGGCTCAAAGCCACTTCCCTGCCTGCTCCCCATAACCCTTCACTCCCGTATCTTGCAAAAATCTGTCTATCTCCTCCTTAAATGTATTTAATGACCCAGCCTCCACAGCTCTCTGGGGCAGAGAATTCCACAGATTTATGACCCTCTGAGAGAAGAAATTCCTCCTCATCTCAATCTCAGTTCTAAGAGGGCGACCCTTTATTCTGAAAATATGCCCCAGAGGTCTAGATTTCCCCACGAGGGGAAACATCCTCTCTGCATCTACCTTGTCGAGCCCCCTCAGTATCTTATATGTTTCAATAAGATCACCTCTCATTCTTCTAAATTCCAATGAGTATAGGCCCAACCTGCTCAACCTTTCCTTATAAGTTAACCCCCTCATCTCTGGAATTAACCTAGTGAATCGTCTCTGAACTGCCTCCAATGCACGTATATCCTTCCTTAAATAAGGAGACCAAAACTGTACGCAGTACTCAAGGTGTGGTCTCACCAATACCTTGTACAGTTGTAGTAGGACTTCCCTGCTTTTATACTCCAACCCCCTTGAAATAAAGGCCAACATTCCATTTGCCTTTTTGATTACTTGCTGTACCTGCATGCTAACTTTTTGTGTTTCATGCACAAGGACCCCCAGGTCCCTCTGAACTGTAGCATTTTGTAATCTCTCTCCATTTAAATAACAATGTGTTTTTTTATTTTTCCTGCCGAAGTGGATAACCTCGCACTTTTCCACATTATACTCCATCTGCCAAATGTTTGCCCATTCACTTAACCTGTCTATATCTCTTTGCAGATTCTTTGAGTCCTCTGCACAACTTGCTTTCCCACCCATCTTTGTATCATCCGCAAACTTGGCTACATTATATTTGGTCCTTTCATCCAAGTCATTAATGTAGATTGTAAATAGTTGAGGCCCCAGCACCAATCCCTGTGGCACCCCATTAGTTACCGTTTGCCAACCGGAAAATGACCTATTTATCCCGACTTTCTGCTTTCTGTTAGTTAGCCAATTCTCTATCCATGCTAATATATTACCCCCAACTCCGTGAGCTCTTATCTTATGCAGTAACCTTTTATGTGGCACCTTATCGAATGCCTTCTGGAAATCCAAATACACCACATCCACTGACTCACCTTTGTCCACCCTGCTTGTTACATCCTCAAAGAACTCCAGCAAATTTGTAAAACATGATTTCCCTTTCATAAAACCATGCTGACTCTGCGTGACTGCATTATGATTTTCCAAATACCCTGCTACTGCTTCCTTAATGAAGGACTCCAGCATTTTCCCAACAACAGGTGTTGGGCTAACTGATCTATAGTTTCCTGCTTTCTGTCTCCCTCCTTTCTTAAATAGGGGTGTTACATTTGCAGTTTTCCAATTTGCTGGGACCTCTCCAGAGTCCAGGGAATTTTGGTAGATTGCAACCAATGCATTCACTATCTCTGCAGCCACTTCTTTTAAGACCCTGGGATGCAGGCCATCTGGTCATGGGGACTTGTCTTTTAGTCCCATTATTTTACCGAGTACTATTTCCTTAGTGATAGTGATTGTCTTTAGTTCCCCCTTCCCTGTGGCCCCTGGATTATCCATTATTAGGATGTTGATAGTGTCTTCTACCGTGAAGACAGGTACAAAATATTTGTTCAGGGTCTCTGCCATTTCCTCATTCCCCATTATTAATTCCCCAGTCTCATCCTCTAAGGGACCAACGTTTACTTTAGCTACTCTCTTCCTTTTTATATACCTGTAGAAGCTCTTACTATCTGTTTTAATATTTCTTGCCAGTTTACTCTCATAATTCATCTTCTCTCTCTTTATTATTTTTTTAGTCATCCTTTGCTGGTTTAAAAAAATTTCCCAATCCTCTGGTCTCCCACCAATCTTGCCAACATGTTTGGCATCTTGGCGATAATGTGATACCCGGTTCCTGAAGCTGCACTGAAATATAATTGAGTGTGGAGGTCTGAAGCCTTCAATGTGACCAATGAGCTCAGCGCAGTCCATTACAGTGAATATACTGAGCCGGATGTTGCTGAAGTGGGGCATCTCGCTACGTGCCCCGTTAGTTAGACTTGTTCCTGCACCCTTCAGCTCAGGATGGTATGTTGCCTCCCTGGTGCCAGGGTCAAGGATGCCAATGAGCGGCTGTAGGACACTCTGAGGGGGGAGGGTGAACAGCCAGAGGTCATTGTCTATATTGGAACCAACGACATAGGCAGAAAGAGGGATGAGGTCCTGCAGGCAAAGTTTAGGGAGCTAGGAGAGAGATTAAAAAGCAGGTCCTCAAAGGTAGTAATCTCCGGATTGTAGGATCCATTCCTCCCCCCAACGGTAAAAATTGGACTATGAAATATAAAAACCCAGAACTGCACAGCCCACAAAAAGGGCTCGGCAATAAAGGGTTAATTCAAACATTGCAGCCGAAGGTACAAACCATCAAGAGACTGGATATCAATTTTCACAGACAATCTAAAATACAAATGCTTCTGAAAAGGAACATTTATGCATATCCGTTTACCTTAAGGGGTTACATTGTTCACCTTGGACCATGGCTCCAGAAGAGCTGGTATCAGCGCAGGCCTAGACAATGGGCCGGGCCCTGAACCATTCGAACACGAATGCTAAGAGAAACCAACAATTAGCATACGCAGTCACCTTGGGAAGGTTGCATTGTCAGAAAGGACCTCAATATAGACAGTCGATGCCCAAGTAATCAATAGACAATACGAGGGGCAATTAACTATCAAGAGTTCCCTGCTAGAGACATTCACACATTTTGATACGGCCATCGTGTGCACAGGAGGGGGCCAGGAAATGTGTTTCAGATATTGTAAGTTGTTTTTTGGTTTAAAGAGGAGTCACTTCGAAAAGAGTCAGCGTGGGGAGCTAACGCAAGAGCAGTGAGCAGAAAGATTCGGGCCTACAATCAACTCCAGGAGACAGCTGATCGGGAGTGGTGATTGTATGTTGCAGTCAAATCATAGAGGGGGGCTTTTGTGATCGAGTCTGAGTAAGTTTGTGAGTTTCAGTCAGATCACAATCTGGGTAACTTTATATATAACAGTCAAACTGCGGACGGATTTAACTGTGCCATATTGTGTCGATGCAAATGACCCTTGCGTAGGGGTTTGTATTTTGCGGTTGTTAGTCTAGTATAAATCATAGGGACTTATACTGGGGAGGTAATTGTGTGTGTGTGTTCAGTAAACGAATGAATCAAAGGTTGAGCCAAAACCCTATGCAGTGTGTATTTTGTTCTTAAACCATCTAATTTCTGTAAAAGAAAGAGGTTTGATGAGGTCTTGAATTCAAGACCTCATCAAACTACAGAGAGTGTCACTGTTTGACAGCTTCACAGAGCTGTCAAACGATGACAATTCACCTGTCAAAAATTTTTGACAGATGAAACGTCATACGTTGACGTTCTCTGCAACCGGCTTTCCCTTAATTGGCCTGCTAAGCCCGCTAGGTAGGCTTAACAAAGTCAATCAGGGGAAAATAGCGTGGGTTGGCCAGAAGTTGATGGAGGCAGGACTGAAACCCGACAAGTAGGAGTCCCGCCTCCAAAAGCTCCCCATTGGCAAAATCACCCCCTATGACTCAATACTTTTTTGCCCTGTAAGCTGCTAGCAGTGCGAGCTGATAACGGAGGGCAGCAGGGCATCTGGGATACTGTTGAACAATGGGACAAACAGGGTATGTCCTTAACAATGGGATTTAAGGATTGAGAAATAAACAGAGGAAGGACTGAGAAGGAGCATGGATTAGAGTGTGTGAATTCAATGTCAAATCAGGCACAGAAAGAGAAATAAAGCGAGGGAAAAATAAGATTGGATTAAGAGAGAGAGAAAAAGAGACAGAAAGGAAAAGAAAGAATTTTTTAAAAATCTCTAAGAACAATTCACGAGCTGAAGGAATGAGACTCGGCACTTTTAATTGTTCACTTTCTGGGCCAGAGAGGTTGATTGGCAGTCATTAACAATTATTATCTTGTTACTTATGCTGCTAGTTACTAGACCAACTTTCTGTGGCAAGTTTAACGGGCAATTAAAGTGCAAATGCAGCAATTCCATGAAAATCACCGCGAGGTTAAGGCCGAGATGTCATTTTCTGGAAGCTAACAGCGGAGCGGCACATATCATCCAGCAACTTATGGCGATTCGCAATTCACTGCATATCTCTTCCGTGCCATAAGTTGCTGACTGATTTTCACATTAATAACGACGTGCATCGTCATCACTTTTCAGCAATTTCTCGCCCACTGTAAGGCTTATTGTGGCTGTGAAAATGATTCAAATTAGGAACCTCCCCATGATACAAGTGGACCACTGGAAGGGGAGGCCCAGGCAAAAAATAAATGATAAATTTCCCCAGCTGTTCCTCCCTCCCTCCCCCACCCACCTTGTAATTTTGTTGGCGAGAAAGATGCATCATGGAAGTTGTAGTTTTCAGCCTGCTCCTGTGGAACTACAATATCCAGAGTGCACCTTCAAAAATCTGACAACCAGATTGCAGAAAAATTACAAACAACTGTGAGGTATGAGCAGATGAAAATATCAAAAATAAAAATATTTCATTTTTTTGACCATTTTGTATAATTTAAATTAGTAAATAGAAATTCTGAACTAACAATGTTATTTGTGCTGTGGTTTCTTTTGTATCACAGAGAGGGAAGGTTTACGTGGGGCCGAGATTGGATGTTTACTCAGATACTGTGACCGAATTCAATCAGCCAAGCCTAATGGTGAATTGCCACGTTGGTCATTGGTGACTCCACGATGAACAATGCCTCCCTGGGCAGTGCTACAACAGCGACAGCTTCAGTGAGAATTACGAACCTACCGTGGAAAATAAGGAAAGAGAAATATCTTTCAGAATGCGCAACTAACTGAGAAAAATCTGGAGATGGAGTGGAAAATAAACGAATGAAGCACTTGCACCGTAAGCAAAGACTGCAAAGTGCCCATAGAAATTAAAGCAAGAATATAAATATTTAAAGTGTGCCAGATTTTAAGCTTGTATCAGTCACATGATAGGGAGTTAATGTGCATAGGTCCCTGAAGGTGGCAGGACGTATTGAGAGAGTGGGGTTAGCAAAGCATATGGGGAGAAAAATTCAGTATCGCCCCGTTTGGGGCGCCATTATCGGCCGTGCGCAAAGTTTAGCGCCTGGCGCTAATTATCGCCTCCGACGGCAAACTTGGCTTTTATCGCCCTTGGAGGTGATTGGAGCGCTAAATCAGGCGCTTCACACCTGTCTTAAGGCGCAAAGGCCGAGGAGCGAGGCGCTACCTCAGGGCGCTGGCAAAGCTCATGTGATGTCAGTCAGCAATGGAACACAGACACACTGGCGCCAGCCAGTTCTTAAAGGGGAGTTCTGACAAAAGGTCATCGACCTGAAACGTTAACTCTGTTTCTCTCTTCACAGATGCTGCTTGACCTGCTGAGTTTCTCCAGCATTTTCTGTTTTTATCTTAAAGGGGAGGGTTGATTTTGCTCTCAATCCACATCCTGCTCATTGCAGCCTTGAATCTTGGCCTGGAGAGACCTGCACATCAAATCTGCTGGAAAGAACAATGGAGAGACCCAGGGAAAGAGCTCAGAGTGCAGCCCCCACAGTCTCTTCTAAATCAATACAAGGAAGGGCAAATCAAAATGAACCTGCAAAGTGCAGCTCAGTACCCAAAACTCCTTCACACAGTGTTGAATTTCTCCAGAGGTCTTTCTCTCTCTCTCTCAGAATACGTGGTGCAAAAATGTCACCAACAAAAAAAGGCAGGAAGCGGTCGCTTTTAAATAGCGCTTCCCCAGTCCCTTTCTGACTGCAAAACGCTCCCCTCAACCTGTCGTTGCTAACGGCAGGCGGTAAGGCAGGGGCGCCACTCAACATCTGGTCCAGGGCGCTACCGGGGCATTGCGCGCTCGACTGATGTCACGATCTGCCGGTGCAGGAGATTGCGACGGTAGTGTTTAGCGCCGCCGCAAAATGCCTAGTTAATTTCGCGAGTGGCGCAAACATCGCCGCACCCGGGCGCTAGTTGCTTTGCGCCCAATTAGCGCCCTCTTAAGGCGCTAACGGGAGGCGCAAACCAACTGAATTTTTCCCCCATGGGATCTTGGGCTTCATAAATAGGGGTATTGAGTACAAAAGTAGAGAAGTTATGCTGAACCTTTATAAAGCGCTGGTTAGGCCACAACTGGAGTATTGTGTCCAGTTCTGGTCACCACAATTTAGGAAGGATGTGAAGGCCCTTGAGAGGGTGCAGAGGAGATTTACCAGAATGGCTCCGGGGATGGGAGATCTTAGCTACAAGGACAGGTTAGAGAAGCTGGATTTGTGTTAATTAGAGCAAAGGAGGTTGAGGGGTGATTTGATAGAGGTGTACAAGATTATGATGGGTTTGGATAGGTTGCACGGGGAAAGGCTTTTCCCACTAGTTGATGGTACAAAGATTAGGGGACACAGATTTAAGGTTTTGGGCAAGAGATACAGGGGGGATGTGAGGAAAAACCTTTTTATGCAGCGAGTGGTGAGGTCCTGGAATTCGCTGCCGACGGAAGTGGTGGAAGCGGAGACACTCAATGTTTTCAAGGGGAGACTGGATAGGCACTTGAGGGAAATAAACTTGCAGGGCTGCGGGGATAGAGCGGGGGAATGGGACTGACTGGATTGCTCCACAGAGAGCCGGCACAGACTCGATGGGCCGAATGGCCTCCTTCTGTGCCGCTATGACTCTATGTCAGCAAAATGAATTTTCTATTACAGCGGCACAAAGGGTTTGCAGGTCCTGGACTGCTAGCAAGCTGCAACACAGCAGGTGTATTAGTTTCATTCTAAAGATGTGAAACATATGAAGGAGTGTGATGAAATATGCCATTCATCAGGCACTGTGTTCCCTGTGTTTAGTTTAGTTTCAGTTTCATTTCCTTACCTGTATTGTATTGTGTGTAGGGCTCCGCCCATACCTGGCCCCTACTTAAGCAAGCCCCAGCGTGTCTCACAGCAGTACAGCAGATCTCTGGATGAGAGACACTTCTCCAATGTGTATTACTTTCTGAGTTAATAAAAGCCTTGCTTTGCTCCGTTAACGTCGAGTCTCGGATTCATTGAGGCACATCAATCAGGAAAAGACCAAGTGGTCTGTCAAGCCTGTTCCATTCAGACATGGTGCAGCCTATATTCACGGTAACCCCCAGCCCCCCACCGCACCCCTACCCGCTGAGGATAGGTATAATGTGAGTTCTGTTATATAAATTAACTTAATTTAAAATGCTTTTTACAATAGATGTTAGATGAGATAAAAGGGCAGATAAATGACCTTTAAAACCTACTGGGGTATACAGTTGTTGATAATACTCGAATAACCTTCATTTCTAAGAAATTTGTACTCCAAATGTGAAAGTGGTTGAATTGCTTGCTGCTGACATCTCATGCATGAGCTGCAAAACTATTCTGTCAACCTTGAAATGATTAATTTTTGGCTTTAAAATAAGAATTTATAGGAGCAGGCTAGTGGCTGGAGAATAGTCTGCAATGCAGGAAAACAGTGTCTAAAAGGTTGGGTTGTAGGAATTAACGAATTCCTATGAATAACGGAGATCGACACAAGAGAACAATCAAACAGGTCTTTACTCAACGGAGATGCCACGAGGACTGCCTGGGCAGTCCCGTGGTTTGCGATGTGATGTCATCGCGTTTGTCCGCGCTCTTAAAGGGGCCACGCCCCGTACATGCAAACTCTATATACAAAACACAGTAATGCCTAACACAATGGTACAGGTCTAGGCTGGTGTTAGAACATCGTTAAAGAGAGTTATATACAGTTAGCCAGAGTCATTCAGTGGTTCTGCCGCATGCGCGCCCCCAGAATTCGCTTTAACGGACAAAGTCAAACGGTGAGGGGGTCTGACAAGCCTGTCAGAACGACTCCTGTACTCTCGAGGCGGAGGCTGCAGGGCGGCTGGCGGTCTGGCGGGCGGTCGCACTTGGTCTGCCGCAACGACGACGGGTGGCCGACCCCGTCTCGGCGGTTGTGCTGTCTCGACGGGGCAGTCGAGGTCCAAACGTGCTGGCTTTAAGCGGTCGACCGAAATGTGGTCCGGTTTATCACCGACATCTACCGTGAAGGTTTTGTCCCATGCTTCCAACACGCGGAAGGGACCGGTATATGGGGCCTTGAGTGGATCCCTATGTGCGTCATGGCGAATAAAAATGTATTCAGCCTTGTGAAGCTCCGTGGGAACGTCTGACCTCTGCGGCCCGTGGTGTGAAGTGGGTACCAGTGTGAAACATCTGGCCGCCTCTTGGTGACTAGCAAGCTGGGCAGTCACGGACCATTGCTCCGTCGATGTTGGTAGGAAGTCCCCTGGGACCCGCAGCGGCTGACCATACACAAGCTCCGCTGATGAAGAGTGAAGGTCTTCTTTGGGGGCCGTGCGAAGGCCCAACAGGACCCACGGTAGCTTGTCTGCCCATCCAGCGTCCTGCAGGCTGGCCCTCAGGGCGGCTTTCATTGACCGGTGGAAGCGTTCGCAGAGGCCATTTGCCTGTGGGTGGTAGGCTGTGGTGCGGTGTAATTTGACACCGAGTCCTTGGGCCACTGCATTCCAGAGTTCGGAGGAAAACTGCGGTCCCCTGTCTGACGAAATATGGGCGGGTACTCCGAAATGGGCGATCCAGAAGGAAACGAACACCCTGGCCATGTCCGCCGAAGTAGTGGATGACAGGGGGACCGCCTCTGGCCATCTGGTGGTGCGGTCAACCATGGTCAGGATGTGTGAAAAACCATGGGAGGGTGGGAGTGGTCCTACCAGGTCCACATTGACGTGGTCAAAACTTCACTCCGGAACTGTGAAGGCGGCCAACAGAGCTTTGATGTGGCGCTGTACCTTGGCCTTTTGGCAGACCACGCAGGCGTTGGCCCAGTCGCGGACATCTTTATGCATGCCATGCCATACAAATTTCGCTGACATCAGTTTCTGAGAGGCCTTCATTCCAGGGTGTGACAACCCATGTATGGCGTCGAACACTTTGCGGCGCCAGACGACCGGCACGGCAGAGCGAGGATCCTGTACGGAGACGTCACACAACAGTGTGGTACCTGCCGAATGGAACTTGACGTCGGCCAACTGGAGGCCAGTGATGGCCGTTCGGTAAGTTTAGACTTCCAGGTCTGAGGCTTGGTCCGCTGCCATGAGGGCGTAGTCGATGCCCAAATGAACCGTATTGACGATCGCGCGGGAGAGGCAGTCTGCCACCAGGTTGTGCTTACCGGCCACGTGCCGTATATCCGTGGTGAATTCGGATATGTAGGTCAGTTGACACTGTCGGGCTGACCACGGTTCGGCGGTCTTGGACATTGCAAAGGTCAGCGGCTTCTGGTCCACAAAAGCGGTGAAAGGACGTCCTTCCAGGAGGAACCGAAAATGGTGGATGGCCAGAAAAAGGGCGAGCAACACCCGGTCGAACGTGCTGTATGCTCTCTCGTTCTGCCGTAGTTGACGGCTGAAGAATGCCAACGGCTGCCACGTCCCGTTCACCCACTGCTGTTGCACGGCCCTGACTGCGTAGTCCAACGCGTCGGTGGTGAGGGCGATGGTGACTCCTGGCAGTGGGTGCGCCAGCATAGTCGCATTGGCTAAGGCACTTTTGGTGTCGGTGAACGCTCGGGCCATGTCATCCATCCAGTCTACCGGGTTCTTGCCAGTCTTGCCCTTGAGGGCCTCATACAGGGGCTGCATGAGTAGTGCCACCTTAGGCACGAAACGGTGGTAAAAGTTTACCATGCCTAGGAAGTCCTGCAGGGCCTTTATGTTCTGCGGGCGTGGGAAGGATATCACCGCCTCTACCTTCGCTTGAAAAGGAACCGCTCCCTCTGCGGTGATGCGATGTCCCAGGAAATCAATTTGGCGCAGGCCAAACTGACACTTGGCCAGGTTGATAATCAGGCCGTGTTGGCTGAGGCGTCGAAAAAGGGTGCGTAGGTGACAGGTATGTTCTTCCTTAGTAGGACTGGCAATTAGAAGATTGTCCAGGTAGACGAAGAGGAGCTTGAGGTCCCGCAGCACGGAGTCCATCAGGCGTTGGAAAGCCTGGGCGGCGTTCTTTAACCCAAACGGCATCCGTAAAAACTCGAAGAAGCCGAATGGGGTGATGACTGCGGTCTTCTGGACGCCTTGTGGATGAACTGGGACCAGGTGGTAGCCCTGGACGAGGTCGACTTTTGAAAACACGGTGTTCCCTGCCAAATGGGCAGAGAAATCCTGGATATGGGGGATCGGGTACCGATCAGGAGTGGTGGCGTCGCTTAGTCGTCGATAGTCGCCGCATGGCCGCCATCAGGCTTCGGGACGATATGGAGGGATGAAGACCAGGGACTATTCGACTGGCGAATAATCCCTAACCATTCCATGGTCGCGAACTCCGCCTTTGCGGCCGCCAGCTTGCCAGGTTCTAGGCGCGGGGCCCGCGCGTAGACCAGGGGGGCCGTTGGTGGTGATGTGGTGTTCCACACTATGTTTCGTGGCTGTGGAGGAGAATGTGGGTCTTGTCAGGTCGGGGAATTTGCTGAGCAGGCGAGCGAACTCATCAGGAGTCGGGAACGCACAGGAGACAGTGCGTGACGTAGTGTTACTGCGGTAACATGGAAATAAATTAAAAGTTGCTGCGTTGGTCAGCCGCCGGTTCCTAACGTCGACCAGGAGGCTGTTGGCGCACAGGAAATCCGCGCCGAGGAGGGGCTGGGAAACTTTGGCCGTAACAAATTCCCAGTGAAAACGTTACCCCCCGACGCACACCTCCACTCGCCATCTGCCGAAGGTCCGAATTGTTCCACCATTGGCCGCTTCAAGGGCGGGGCCGTGATTCCTCGTCTGCACATCGAGGGCGGACGCGGGTAAAATGCTGCACTGCGCTCCGGTGTCGCACAGAAAACGACGACCGGAGAGAGTATCAGTGATGAAGAGCAATTTTCCCACGTTGCCGAACACCATCGCGGCCGTGGGGTGCCCGTTAGACCCGTTCCTCGGCGGTCGCAGTGTCAGTCGTTTTTTTGGGGGAAAACTGCAGGGAGGGCGGCAACGCTTCGCTTTTGCGCCGAACTGCGCGTGGTAGAAACACAGCCCAGCAGGCTGACGAGCTGGGACGGCGTCTGCGGGGGATGGGTGCCTCGTGGCGGCGCAGTACTGCCGAGTTACAGCGAAAATTTTGTCAGCCTCCGCAGCGAGTGTTGCGCAGTCTTCAGTTTCAGATCTGGCCAGGGCAGCTTGTACCTGTTCAGGCAGTTGGCTGAGGAAAATCTTGCAGATTAGGAAACATTCCCGTTCTGAGTCCAGGAGTGCGAGCATTTGGCTCATCAACTCTGAAGGCTTGGAGTCCCCGAGCCCGGGCATAGCGAGTAATCGACGGGCGCGCTCCGATTTTGTGAGCCCGAAAACCTGCAGTAACCGCGCTTTGAGGGTTTCATACTTGCACTCCGTTGGGGGGTTTTCGAGGAGGCTGACGATCCGAGAGGCGGTAGAGCTGTCGAGTGCGGAGACCACGTAAAGATACTTGGTCTGATCCGCATCAATGTTCCTCAGGGCGAACTGGGCCTCGACCTGAATAAACCACGAGGGCGCTTGCTGCTCCCAGAACTGCGGTAGCTTTAGCGAAACGGCGTTTGCTTCCATGCTGTGCTCTTCTTTTGTGAAAACGTTCACAAAAACGGGGTCACCAATGTAGGAATTAATGAATTCCTACGAATAACGGAGATCGACACAAGAGAACAATCAAACAGGTCTTTACTCAGCGGAGATGCCACGAGGACTGCCTGGGCAGTCCCGTGGTTTGCGACGTGACGTCATCGCGTTTGCCCGCGTTTTGCCGCGCTCTTAAAGGGGCCATGCCCCGTACATGCAAACTCTATATACAAAACACAGTAATGCCTAACACAATGGTACAGGTCTAGGCTGGTGTTAGAACATCGTTAAAGAGAATTATATAGTTAGCCAGAGTCATTCAGTGGTTCTGCCACAGGGTAAGCCAGTCAATCAATGAGCTCCTTGGCTCCTGCTCCTCTCTTCTTTGTCTTGTTCCGTCTGCTTCAGTCTCTGCCATTTAAAAATTCAGGTGAGGCCCTTCATTGGTACTCGAACCTGACTGATCTGCATTTTCTGTTTTGATTTCATACACTCCGTTCTTCTGTTCCAGCTGTGGCTCAGTGGGTCGCACTCTCGCCTTTGAGCAGAAGGTTGCGGGTTCAAGTCCCACTCCAGAGGCTTGAGCACAAAAATCTAGGCTGACACTCCAGTGCAGTGCTAAGGGAGTGCTGCACTGTCGGAGGAGCCGTCTTTTGGATGAGACGTTAAGCCAAACCCCGTCTGCCCTCTCAGGTTGACGTGACACTATTTCGAAGAAGAGCAGGGGAATTAGCCCCAGTGTCCTGGCCAATATTTATCCCTCAATCAACATCACTAAAACAGATTATCTGGTCACTATTACATTGCTGTTTGCGGGAGCTTGCTGTGCGCAAATTGGTCGCCGCGTTTCCCACATTACAACAGTGACTCCACTTCAAGAAATACTTCATTGGCTGTAAAATGCTTTGGGGCATCCTGAGGTCATTAAGGGTGCTACATTTTTCTTTCTTTCTTTCAGATGTGGTCACACATTTGGTTCCCAACCAGATGTTGGTTTTGGGCCTGTCCAGTAATTTACTGGAAACTGAGCGATCAATTACAGTTTTCTGAGAGCACTTTGAAAAATAATACTCTGCGCGTGTTCCAGCAGTGGCTCCATGTGGCGCATAGTGTCAACATTTTCATTGCTAGGGTTTGCCTGCATTCCACTGATAATAAAATGCCTTTCAAATGTAATAAGAGATACTGGGACATGTTGGCAAGAACTGCTGACACCATAACCTTTACAGATGCTGACTGGCCTGCTGTGTATTTCCAGCATTTTCTGGTAGTTCTTATGAAGGGTACAAACCTGAAACATCAATAATCGATCTTTCCTCTTTACAGATGCTGACTGGCCTGCTTTGCATTTCCACTGTTTCCCCTTTATTTTACTGGTAAATATCGGTTTGTAGGAATTGACGAATTCCTAGCCAATAACTGAGGTTGACTCAGGAGATCAATCAAACAGGTCTTTAATGTAAGACTAAACGAGTTCAAACAGTTTGTTGAGATCGATACAGGAGAACCACAAAAACAGGTCTTAACAAGATGGAGATTCCACGAGGACTGCCCGGACAGTCACATGGTTTGCGACGTGACGGCATCGCGTTTGCCCGCGCTCTTAAAGGGGCCACGCCCCATACATACAAACACTATATACAAAACACAGTAATGTCTAACACAATGGTACAGGCTTAGGCTGGTGTTAGATCATCATAAAGGGAATTATATACAGTTGCTCAGAGTCATTCAGTGGCTCCGCCACATGCGCCCCCCCAGAATTCGCTTTAACGGGCAAAGTCAAATGGTGAGGGGGTCTGATGAGCCAGTCAGAACGACTCCTGTACTCCTGAGGCGGAGGCTGTTGGGCGGCTGGCGGTCTGGCGGGCGGTTGCACTTGTTCTGCTGTAACGGCGATGGGTGGCCAACCTCGTCTCGGCGGTAGTGCTGTCTCGACGGGGCGGTTGAGGTCCAGATGTGCTGGCTTTAAGCGATCGACCGAAATGTGGTCCGGTTTACCACCGACATCCACCGTGAAGGTTTTGTCCCCTGCCTCCAACACGCGGAAGGGACCAGTATATGGGGCCTTGAGTGGATCCTTATGAGCATCATGGCGAATAAAGACGTACTCAGCCTTGTGAAGCTCCGGGGGAATGTGCGAACTCTGCAGCCCGTGGTGCGAAGTGGGCACCGGTGCGAAGCATCTGGCTGCCTCCTGGTGACTAGTAAGCTGGTCAGCTGCGGACCATGGCTTCGTCGAAGCTGGCAGGAAATCCCTCGGGACTCGCAGTGGCTGACCGCACACCAGCTCTGCTGATGAAGAGCGAAGGTCTTCTTTGGGGGCCATGCGAAGGCCCAACAGGACCCACGGTAGCTTGTCTGCCCATCCAGCATCCTGGAGGCTGGCCCTCAGGGCGGCCTTCAGTGATCGGTGGAAACATTCACAGAGGCCATTTGCCTGTGGGTGGTCGGCTGTGGTGCGATGTAATTTGACACCGAGTCCTTGGGCCACTGCATTCCAGAGTTCGGAGGAAAACTGCGGTCCTCTGTCGGAAGAAATATCTGCGGGCACTCCGAACCGGGTGACCCAGGTGGAAATGAACGCCCTGGCCACGTCCGCCGAAGTAGTGGATGACAGGGGAACCGCCTCCGGCCATCTGGTGGTGCGGTCAACCATGGTCAGGATGTGTGAAAAACCATGGGAGGGTGGGAGTGGTCCTACCAGGTCCACATTGACATGGTCAAGCCGTCGCTCCGGAACTGCGAAGGTGGCCAACGGAGCTTTGACGTGGCACTGTACTTTGGCCTTTTGGCAGGCTACGCAGATGTTGGCCCAGTCGCGGACATCCTTGTGCATGCTATGCCATGCCATACGAATTTCGCTGACATCAGCTTCGGAGAGGCCTTCATTCCTGGGTGTGACAACCCATGTATGGCGTCGAACACTTTACGGTGCCAGACGACCGGCACGACCGGGCGAGGGTCCTGTATGGAGACGTCACACAACAGCGTGGTACCTGCCGAATGGAACTTGACGTCGGCCAACCGGAGGCCAGCGACGGTCGTTCTGCAGGCTTGGACTTCTGGGTCTGAGGCTTGGTCCGCTGCCATAAGGGCATAATCAATGCCCAAATGAACCGTATTGAATGTCGCGCGGGAGAGGCAGTCTGCCACCAGGTTGTCCTTACCGGCCACATGCTGTATATCCATGGTGAATTCGGATATGTAGGTCAGTTGACCTTGCTGTCGGGATGACCACGGTTCAGCGGTCTTGGCCATGGCAAAAGTTAGTGGCTTATGGTCTACAAAGGCGGTGAAAGGACGTCCTTCCAGGAGGAAGCGAAAATGGCGGATGGCCAGAAAAAGGGCGAGCAACTCCCGGTCGAACATGCTATACGCTCTCTTGTTCCGCCGTAGTTGACGGCTGTAGAATGCCAATGGCTGCCACGTCCCGTTCACCCACTGCTCTTGCACGGCGCCGATGGCGTAGTCTGACGCGTCGATGGTGAGGGCGATGATGGCTCCTGGCAGCGGGTGCGCCAGCATGGTTGTGTTGGCTAAGGCGCTTTTGGTGTCGTCGAACGCTCGGGCCATGTCATCCGTCCAGTCTACCGGGTTCTTGCCAGCCTTGCCCTTGAGGGCCTCGTACAGGGGCTGCATGAGTAGTGCTGCCTTAGGCACGAAACAGTGGTAAGAGTTTACCATGCCTAGGAATTCCTGCAGGGCCTTAATGCTTTGCGGGCGTGGGAAGGATATCACCGCCTCTACCTTCGCTTCTAAAGGAACCGCTCCCTCTGCGGTGATGCGATGTCTCAGGAAATCAATTTGGCGCAGGCCAAACTGACACTTGGCCGGGTTGATAATCAGGCCGTGGTGGCTGAGGCGTCGAAAAAGGGTGCGTAGGTGACAGATATGTTCTTCTTTAGTGGGACTGGCAATTAGGATATCGTCCAGGTAGACGAAGAGGAACTTGAGGTCCCGCAGCACGGAGTCCATCAGGCATTGGAAAGCCTGGGCGGCGTTCTTTAACCCAAACGGCATTCGCAGAAACTCGAAGAGGCCGAATGGGGTGATGACTGCGGTCTTCTGGACGTCCTGTGGGTGCACTGGGACCTGGTGGTAGCCCCGTACGAGGTCGACTTTCGAGAAGACGGTGCTCCCTGCCAAATGGGCAGAGAAATCCTGGATGTGGGGGATCGGGTACCGATCAGGAGTGGTGGCGTGGTTTAGGCGTCGATAGTCGCCGCATGGTCGCCATCCGCCGCCAGGCTTCGGGATGATATGGAGGGGTGAAGACCAGGGACTATTCGACCGGCGAATAATCCCTAACCGTTCCATGGTCGAGAACTCCGCCTTTGCGACCGCCAGCTTACCAGGTTCCAGGCGCCGGGCCCGCGCGTAGACCGGGGGCCGTTGGTGGTGATGTGGTGTTCCACACCATGTTTCGTGGCTGTGGAGGAGAACGTGGGTCTTGTGAGGTCGGGAAATTCGACGAGCAGACGAGCAAACTCATCAGGAGTCGGGAAAGCACAGGCGACGCTGCGCGACGTAGTGTTACTGCGGTAAGGGATAGAATTTAAAGTTGCCGCGTTGATCAACCGCCGGTTCTTCACGTCGACCAGGAGGCTGTTGGCGCACAGGAAATCTGCGCCGAGAATGGGTTGAGAAACCTTGGCCGTCACAAACTCCCAGTGAAAACGTTGCCCCCTGACGCACACCTCCACTCACCATCTGCCGAAGGTCCGAATTGCTCCGCCATTGGCCGCTTCAAGGGCGAGGCCATGATTCCCTGCCTGCACATCGAGGGCGGATGCGGGCAAAATGCTACACTGCGCTCCGGTGTCGCACATAAAACGACAACCGGAGAGCATATCGGTGATGAAAAGCAACTTGCCTGCATTGCCGATCGCCATGGCGGCCGCGGGGCGCCCGTTAGGCCCGTTCCTCAGTAGTCGCAGTTGTTTTTTGGGGGGGAAAGCTGCAGGGAGGGCAGCAACGTTGCGCCTTCGCACCGAACTGTGCGTGGTACAAACACAGCCCAGCAGGCTGACGAGCTGGGGCGGCGTCTGTGGGGGATGGGCGCCTCGTGGCGGTGCAGTACTGCTGCGTTACCGCAAAAATTTGTCCGCTTCTGCCGTGAGTGCCGCGCAGTCTTCCACCTTGGATCTGGCCAGGGCAGCTTGCACCTGCTCAGGCAGCTGGCTGAGGAATAGTTCATGGAATAGGAAGCATTCCGGTTCCGAGCCCAGGAGCGTGAGCATTTGGCTCATGAACTCCGAAGGCTTGGAGTCCCCGAGCCCGGGCATAGCGAGCAATCGACGGGCGCGCTCCGATTTAGTGAGCCCGAAAACTTGCAGCAACCGCGCCTTGAGGGTTTCATACTTGCGCTCCGTTGGAGGGTTCTCGAGGAGGCTGACGATCCGTGAGGCGGTAGAGCTGTCGAGTGCGGAGACCACATAGAGATATTTGGTCTGATCCGCAATGATGTCCCTCAGGGCGAACTGTGCTTCGACCTGGATGAACCACGAGGTCGCATGCTGCTCCCAGAACTGCGGTAGCTTCAACGAAATGGCGTTGGCCTCCATGCTGTGTTCTTTTTGCGAAAAACGTTCACTAAAAATGGGGTCACCAATGTAGGAATTGTTGAATTCCGTACCAATAACTGAGGTCGACTCAGGAGATCAATCAAACAAGTCTTTAATGTAAGACTAAACGAGGTCAAACAGTTTGTTGAGAGCGATACAGGAGAACCACGAAAACAGGTCTTAACAAGATGGAGATTCCACGAGGACTGCCCGGACAGTCACGTGGTTTGCGACGTGACATCATCGCGTTTTCCCGCGCTCTTAAAGGGGCCACGCCCCGTACATACAAACACTATACACAAAACACAGTAATGTCTAACACAATGGTACCGGCTTAGGCTGGTGTTAGAACATCGTTAAAGGGAATTATATACAGTTGCCCAGAGTCATTCAGTGGCTCCGCCACAGTTTACTGTCAATAATTTCAAGAAAACATAGAGTGTGAGCAGGCTATCTTTTAAATTAAAATCTGCCATTTATGGAAACTGCACATTAAGTGAGTGGTAGCCTTTGCGGTTACAGAAGATCTCCGGATTGTTATGCGGAGCCCACAAGGCCAGTCAAAGGCAGTCAAAGGCGCTCTGCACCATGGGGAAGTCCATTATCTTGGAAAAGCCACATGTGCGCTCCTCCTGCTTCTCTCTGCTCAGAGAGAAGAAAATGTAGTCCCTTCTCCTGGTGTAGAGAGCCTCTGTGATCTCCTGGATGCAGCAATGGACGATGAACTGGGAGATGTTAGCTATGCCTCCTGCTGCAGACTGGAAGGATCCGCTGGCACAGAAATTGAGGGCAACGGTGACCTTGAGGGCTACTGGGAGAGCCGTGTTCGCCCTGCTCTGAAGCTACAGGTCTGGTTGCAGGAGGCGCCAGAATTCTGTGACCACCTCCTTGGTGAAGCGGAGCCTCCTACTACACTGCTCCTCGCTTAAGTCGATATAAGAGAAGTGCTCTCGGAAGACCCTAGGTGGGTAAGGCCTCCTGCTGAGAGCCCTCCTGACCCTCCTCCTCCTCCCTCTGTGCGCATCTTCTCCTCAACTTTGCTACCTGCTCTCCCTCTCCCGAAGATACTCGAGTGCGAGGGGGACTGCCTCATGACTGTGAGCAAGTGTTGTGAGCAGAAGCATTTAAATGAGAATGAAGGCATTCTCCACTTGCTCCAACACTCCCTGTCACCTTAGGAACTTGAAAGAAGTTTAGAAAGCTGTTGGAGTTGCAGGAAGTTTCACAGAGCCATTCCAACTGAAGAAACATGGCAGCTGCAAGTAGTTGCTGATGATCCCTTTAAATAATGCAGTTGGAGCCTCCTTCCTGCTCGTCAACGCTTGGTCAGCTGGTCACAGTTATGGCATGCCGGTAAGTGGAGCAGTGAAGTTGAAAGTGGCAGATTAGGCTTGGGCTGATAAGTGGCAGATAACATTCGAAGACAGTGAAAGACAAAACATCAAATAAGTCTCAAAGTAAGATCGAGGGTTTTCAATACCAAACATCCCTTATCGCTGAAGTTTCAGACCAGTCTAGATAATGGGCTATGGGAAAGGCAAAAGATGTAAAAGTTCCCATAGTAAAGCTCACAGCAGAAAAGGGGAGGAAATAATAGAACATACTTGTGAAGGTCAGAATGGTGAGATAGCCCAAGCAGCTGCAAGTTGCTATGTATTTTTGAAAGAGAAAAAAAGGTATAAAAGGAATAGATATTGAACACTGAAAGCAGCACGAAAAGAGAGGATGAGAAGCTTCAGTCAACAGAACACAGCAAGAGTTAAACAGTCACTCGGAAGGAACGCCAGGGTTCAACGAACAGATTACGACAATCTTCTTGTTCAGTATTATTTCTTTGTACTGGATGCTTAATGCTTAATAAACCGGTTTTATTGATACACAATATACCTGGGCCCAGAGTGGTTTGTGTAGTCACGGACTGTTTTACTGATACACAATATACCTGGACCCAGAGTGGGTTGTGTAATCACGGACTGTTTTACTGATACACAATATACCTGGACCCAGAGTGGTTTGTGTAATCACGGACTGTTTTACTGATACACAATATACCTGGACCGAGTGGTTTGTGTAGTCACGGACTGTTTTACTGATACACAATATACCTGGACCCAGAGTGGTTTGTGTAGTCACGGACTGTTTTACTGATACACAATATACCTGGACCGAGTGGTTTGTGTAGTCACGGACTGTTTTACTGATGCACAATATACCTGGACCCGGAGTGGTTTGTGTAGTCACAGAAAAATTATTCTAAAGAGCTTTTAAAAGCTACAGATTGGCGCCCAACGTGGGGCTGTGACTATTAACTGAAACCAGGTCTATTGTGCATAAGGCAGGCACTTGGATTTTTGCTTGAATTTTTCTGTTTTTCTATGAAAGTCCTTGTGGAAAGTTAAGTTATCTAACAGGTAGTGTCTCTTTAACGTACAGCAGAATGTCGAGTGAGAATTTTTTTGTAGATTTTAAAACGAAGTTAATGAAGAAGCGCAAGGATGCACAGTTACAGACGTTAGTAGTAGAATGTCTAAAAAAGGATAAGAGAGTATCCTTTGAGGGCGTTGTTGCGTTCATTGAGAAACAAGTTAAGGAGAAGCAATGGAAGTCAGATAGGGCAGTGCAGCTAATGGCCGATGCGGCAGTGTATTGTGTAGAGCAAGATAAAGAGACCCTCCTAGAGATGGAAAATAATAAAACCAAGTTAGATAAATTAGAAAAAGACAAGCTACTATACAACAGTTGGAAAACCAGCTGGGTAAACAACAGGCTGTAATAGCGGCAGTCACGGGAGTAGACCCCCCCATGAGTTATGATAAACAATGCGAGGAGATCAGCGGCGAACTATATCCTCCCTTACTACACCCTTCACAAAAGGCCTCCGTTTCGTATACCACATCGACCTGGCTGAGAGGCCCGCAGCCTATGCTGATAACAATATCATAGAAACCTCGGTGGATGAGCCTGCACACTTTAAAGCCCCAGTTAATGTTCTGACTCGTACCCAGGTGATTCCTAACGCGCCACCAGCTGCAGACGGTGACCAGGCACAAGCAGGAGCACAACCAGCGGCAGCTCACCCGGGAATGTTATGGGCGGGTACTTATGAACAATCCCAGCCCCTGAACTATGCAGATCTACAGGCATGCGTCCAGCAATTTGGACCAGTTAACCCACGAACATGCCCCACAGAGCTAACGTATAGTGGGGTTCTGGAATTACCATCCTAATTTTGAGGACAGTGACATGAAAAATGTTATACTGTCTGTCTTGGCCCCGGACCTACGAACTAGTCTGCTCTTTATGGCCTTTAATGTGGGGAGCCCCCTGAATAACTTAATCACAACAATACAAACAGCTCTGGGCTTGGACACTATTGATCTGGTTCAGAAATTAAACCAGTCTCAACAAGGGCCTCATGAGACCCCTGCTGTATTCGGGGATCGATTGTACACTGTTTATGAGATGATGCAGGCACGCCCCAATGATAATGTCTTAAACGGGAAGAATGAGGCAGCATTTAAGAAAATATACTTAGAGAATATTCAGGCCTCACTGCGAGCAGCCTTAGGGCACACTGTCAGCCACAACTCGCAATGGATAGACCTTTTAAGAGACGCTAACACTGCATGGGCCTACACTAAAACTCAGGTTCAGGTACCAACAGCAGAGACACCAGTGCATATAGTAGAGGGACCCCAGGCCCACCACCCCGTAAGCAACCCTTGATATGTTATAACTGTGGAAAGGTGGGACACTTTGCAAAAGGATTGCGGAGCTCCTAGACAGACAGGCTCTGGAGGTGGGAAGAATAATAATAATTACTCGCAATATGGTTCGTCCCGTTCACCCAATCCAATGGAAAGTAAAATAGACGCCCTAGGCTCATGTAAACTCTTGCATCGACCCAGATGTCGGGGTGCCCCGTGGCTCCAACTATGAGTTCATCATTCCCGCCCCCACCATTGTCCCAACAACCCAACGGCCCATTATGACAGGATCCGGCCCCACCAGCCTGGTCTGAAGTGGGGTTCAGACAAGATGGCCATGGTCGACCAGTGGTCTCAGCTTTGCTGCCTGGGGGCCGACAGCAGACTATGCTAATAGACACTGGTTCATCTGTTACAATCCTGCATACCCCAGACCCTGAACGCCAGCTTGAAATAGGCAAAAGTAGTGTGATGAAATATGCCATTCATCACTCATCGGTATTCTCTGCCTGTGGTTTGGTTTCAGTTTCATTTCCCTTACCTCAGTTCCGTTTCCTCACCATTGTATTGTATTGTGTGTAGGGCTCCGCCCAAGCAGGCCCAGCCTGCCTCACATCCAGTACAGCAGACCTCTGGATGGAAGATACCTCTCCACTGTGTGTTACCTTCTAAGTTAATAAAAGCCTTGTTTTGTTCCGCTAACATTGAGTCTCGGATTTATTGAGGCACATCAAGTAGCTTCGTAATAACAGGAGTCACCGGCACACAGGCACCAGCATATCCAGGAGAGGAAGTTAGTATTTCCCTTGAGACCTTCCCCATAAAAATCACTGATCTGTTATATATGTGTATGATGATCAACAAAATGGAAATACTTGGCAATGACACCCTATGAGGAATGACAGCCATTATAGATTACAATCAGAACTGTTTGTGGGTGGAGTCTAAACTGGGAGATGTAGTGCAAATTTCAGATGTCCACTCGGTGTTTGCTATAAAGAAGCCTGAGCAGATAGCACTGCTGACACATTCCCTGCCTGCTGTTAACTCCTTAGTGACTAAACACGCAGCAGCCTTTGTTAAGTCTAAACACGACTGCGGGAGAATGGAAGGGCAAACGCGAATTAATGGTCCACCCCATCGCGCATGTAAACAATACCCGATTCCCCAGGAGAGTACTCCGTATTCGCGAACAGTCATTGCCTCATTAGAAGAGCAGGGAGTAGTGTGCAAAGGTTCATTTACCACCAATTCCCCTGCATGGCCGGTTAGGAAGCCAGATGAATCCTGGAGGCTTACTATTGATTACCGAGCCCTAAACAAAGCTTCCCCACTTCAAAATCCAACTGTTAGTCAAACCCCTTCGCTACTGACATCCGTACCCCCCAAAGCTACGGTCTTCCCTACCCCTAGACATAGCGAATGGTTTTTGGAGTATCCCAGTTGCTCAGGAGGACCAGTACAAAATTGCTTTCACGTTTGAGGGGCAGGGTTACACATTTACGTGTTTACCGCAAGGGTTTCATAGCTCACCATCAATCTTTCATCAGTATATGGCATGAGCAGTTAAAGACTTTTCTAAACCATCAGCCCTTCTACAGTATGTTGACGACCTGATCCTGGCTACCGTAACAATGGAGGAACACCTAGAACTTCTAGATGAGTTGATAGGGCTAGTACAGAAGGCAGGGCTGAAAATAAATCCAAAAAAGGCTCAGCTGGCAAAAGATGAGGTTACCTTTCTGGGAGTAAAGATTTCAGCGACCGGCCTCAGTCCGGACCACCAAAAGGTAGCGACTATTCAGAGACTCCCATTGCCAGTTTCAAAGACCGCACTGTGACCCTTTTTAGGCTTAGTTGGATATCAGCAAAATTTATTCCGAACTTTGCAGACTTGGCTAAACCTTTGTATGATCTTTTAAAGGGCGATGCGGAAGAGATACAATCCGTTTGGGAAGACCACCATACTGCAGCAGTTAGTGCTTTGAAACAAGCCCTCATTATCCCAGATCACAGCCAGCCCTTCCATCTTGAAGTAGGCTCCACCCCTACCAGCCTAACTGCCGTTTTAAGTCAGACCCAAGCAATCAGCGAGACACTGCGCCCCATCGCGTAAGCCTCACGTATCTTACGAGGGGTAGAAAGCACATTCTCAGCGTGCGAGCGCCACCTGTTGGCCACATTTTGGGTAGTCAATCATTTTACTTACATCACCGGACTGCAGAAAGTGATTTTGCATTCGCCACACATGCCCCTAAAATCAAGTGAGACTAAGGTGTCCTCTCAGCGAATCAGTAAATGGACACTTGAATTGTTACAGCGAGACCTGGACATTACTCCTAAATGAACTTACCTCTTATGCTCGCCTGTGAGAGAAGCCCACACCAGTGTCCATTACCAGCCCTAGATATGGAACCAAACCCAGTAAAGGTCAATGCCATACCTAGAGCTCGAAATGTGTACGTAGACGGATCATCATACTATGCAGACAGCCATCCTAGAACTGGAGGTGCCCTCATTGATATGGACGCTCCCGATTGGTCAGTAGGATTCCAGGTTCCTGCCCACTCCTCCCAACAAACAGAACTAATTGCTGTAATTATCGCCGCTCACGATACGACTACGGATGAAACTAATATCTGGTCCGACAGCAGTTACGTCTGTAATGCAGTTATGGCCCTTCCCCTATATCATACAAATGAGTTTTGCTCATCAGATGGTAAATCTTTATTACATTCTGGTCTCCTCTGTGAGCTATGGAAAGAGCTCCAGGAGCGGGTCGCTCCTTGTCATGTAGGAAAGGTAGCAGCCCATCAGAAAGATTCATCTCCCCACTCCCGAGGTAACCAGGCAGCCGATCGCCTTGCTAAGGAAGCTGCCAAGAACGGCTGTCTATTGCCTTGGTGGGTGATGAATGACACTCAGATACCCGTAGTGAGGGCGGTAACTAAAACTAAACCCATTGATCTTTTGGCCCTACAGGATTCACACGCTCCCTATGCGCAAGTAATAGCCTGGCATGAACAGGGACGCCCACTACCAGTACCCACCCCATGGGCAAACGCAACTGTAGTACAACATGGTGCGGATAAAAACCCTCCCCTGCTTATGGTTAAAAATAAAGAGGGAGACTTAGTAGTTTATATTCCTCCTCAGTTGAAGGAAGAAATTCTAGCCCTCTTCCATTCTCACCTGACGGCGGGACATTACTCAGCGGCCACTACACTACAAAAGTTATTACCCGTTTGCTGGTGGCCTGAAATGGAGCAGCATGTGGAGCAATATGTTAATCGCTGCCTGCCCTGCCTACAAACAAACCCTCCTTCATGTTTTAATCGTGCCTTGCTTAGGTCACAGTCCCCTCCTGTGGGACCGTGGACACACCTACAGATTGACTTTATTCGCCCGCTAACAAAATCCAAGGGTAACTACGAGTACGCGCTCGTGGTAATTGATCAATTCACTAAATGGATCGAGGCGTTTCCCACAAGAAACATTAAAGCGCGCACTGCTGCCCAAATTCTCCTGAGTGAGGCGTTCTGTCGGTGGGGATTACCATTACAATTGGATAATGATCAGGCTCCACACTTCACGGGGGCAGTTTTCACAACCCTACAAGAAATGTTACAGATAAAACATAAATTGCACATTGTGCACCATCCACAATCACCAGGGATTGTGGAGAGGGGGAATCGAACTCTAAAAACAATGCTGCAGAAGCTGTGTACAGAACACCCCACTCAGTGGACTGACAGGTTGCCCTTATGTTTGATGGCAATACATTCTACCCCACATGGGACTACGAGGGTAAGTCCATATGAGGCTATGACTGGGAGACAAATGCGGATACCAGGACACATAATATTGGAAAATAACACACCATTAACGTTACAACCCTGTAGCCAAAAATGGAATACAAGCCTTGATAGATTATATGGACAAGGTGAACAGGCTGGTGGCCATTAACACAGGCAAATCACGTGAACAAATCAAGCGATATTATGATAAGAGGGTAAAACCATTTGAGTATGAGATTGGGGACCAGGTAATGTTACAAAATTTCACTTCAAAAAAACACTAATTCAAGGTAAAATGGACGAGCCCTCATACCACTAGTGTAGGAATCAACGGATTCCTATCTAAATCACTGAGGTCGAGTCAGTTCAGTAAATTAACCAAATTTAATTAAACTGGTGAACAAAACAAAAACATGCAGGAGCAACAGCAAACAGATCTATACAGTAGCTTGTTCCACGAGGTCTGAACTCAGAACCTCCCACCTCTGACATCATGACGTCATCACGTTTCCCGCCACTCGGGGCACCACGTGACCAACGTGATGACGTCATCGCGTTGTTTCAGGGTTTTTACAGAAAGCTTGTTTACACTCAGCAAACGGACATAGGCGCAGTGACATTGCTTTAAAGACAGTTATTCATTTGTACAGGAGTTCATTGGTGGTTTTATCACATGCGCCCCCCAGAAGTGTCTTTAATCATCAAAGTCAATCGCAGAGGAGGTCGGACAACCCTGTCGGAGCGACTCCGATATTCCCGGAGAGGAATGGATGGTGCAGGAGAGGAGCTGGGTCGCGGGGCCGATGGGCCAGGCGTAGCGGCCGCGGGCAGTCGCCCACAATGCGGCGGCTGCGCTGTTTCGACTGGCTGGCCGAGGTCCAGGTGTGCAGCCTTGAGGCGGTCCACGGAAATGTAGTCGGGCGTCCCACCGACGTCTACCAGAAAACTCTTGGTGCCCGCCTTCAGTACCCGGAAGGGGCCCGTGTATGGAGGCATGAGGGGACTACGGTGGGCATCGTGCCGTACAAAAACGAATTTAACCCTCATGAGCGTTGGCGGAACATGTGACGCAGGCAGTCCATGCTGTGAAGTCGGAATGGGCCGGAAAGCGTGCGCCGCGGCTCGGTGAGCCTCCAGTTGTTCAGTGGCGGACCACGGACGCGTCGGCGACGGGAGAAACTTGTCGGGGACCCTGAGCGGCTGGCCTTAGACCAGTTCGGCGGCCGACGCCTGCAGGCCCTCTTTAGGCGCCGTGCGCAACCTGAGCATTACCCATGGCAACTTATCCATCCACGCGGTCCCTTGGAGGGTAGCCCGCAGCGATGCCTTCAGAGAACGATGGAAGCGTTCGCATAACCCATTGGCCTGCGGGTGGTAAGCCGTGGTGCGATGGAGCTTGGCGCCCAATTCTGAAGCCACGGCGTTCCACAAAGCAGAGGAGAACTGCGGCCCGTGGTCCGATGAAATGTCCGACAGCACGCCAAAACGGGCAACCCAGGACAAAAGAAAAGCCCGGGCGACGTCCGCGGAGCTGGTGGACGTCAATGGAATGGCCTCCGGCCATCTGGTGGTACAGTCGACGATCATCAGCAGATGCGTGAACCCTTGTGACGGTGGTAGTGGGCGCACGAGGTCGATATGAACATGATCGAATCGCCGCTCCGGTACCTCGAAAATGGCGACAGGAGCTTTAACGTGGCGCTGCACCTTCACTCTCTGGCACACGACACAGGTGTTGGCCCAGTCGCGCACATCTTTTTGCATTCCCCTCCAGACAAACTTGGATGCTAACAACTTCTGTGAAGCCCGCACACCCGGGTGGGCGAGGTTGTGCATGATATCGAAGACTTTCCTGCACCAGGATGACGGAACGATCGGGCGTGGGTCTCCCAGGGAGACATCGCAGAGCAAGGATGTGCCGTCTGAGTGGAAAAGTACGTCCACTGGCCGCAGGCCGGACGAATCAGAACGGAAAGCGTGCGTCTCCGGGTCAGCCGCTTGGTCGACCGCCATTAGTGAATAGTTGAGACCCAGTTGGACGGCCTGGACGGCCGCACGCGAAAGGCAGTTGGCAACCACGTTGTCCTTGCTGGCCACATGACGGATGTCGGTGATAAACTCGGAGATGAAAGTGAGTTGCCGTTGCTGTCGGGCCGACCACGGCTCAGTCGTCTTGGCCATGGCAAACGTCAGGGGCTTGTGATCCACGAAAGCGACGAATTGGCGTCCTTCCAATAAAAAACGAAAGTGGCGGATGGCCAGGAACAACGCCAACAGCTCTCGGTCAAATGTGCTATAGCTATGTTCGTTACTACGTAACTGGCGGCTAAAAAACACCAGCGGTTGCCATGCCCCGTCAACCCATTGCTCTTGCACGGCACCGACGGCGTAGTCCGACGCATTTGTCATGAGCGCGATGGTGGCGCTGGGCAGCGGGTGCGCTAACATCGTCGCATTGGCGAGGGCCTCCTTCGTGTCCCCAAATGCGCGGTCCATGACCGACGACCAGATCACCGGTTCTTTCCCCGGTGTCCCTCGGAGTGCCTCGTAGAGCAGCCGCATGAGCTGGGCAGCCCGGGGGACAAAGCGATGGTAAAAGTTTACCATGCCGAGGAATTCTTGGAGCGCCTTGACGGATTGCGGCCGCGGGAACGCAGCGACGGCTGCCACTTTCGCCCTGAGTGGCAGTGCCCCTTCCGCGGTGATGCGGTGGCCCAGAAAATCGATCTGCCTCAGTCCAAATTGGCACTTGTTTGGGTTAACTATAAGGCCATGCTCCTGGAGATGGCAGAAAAGGACGCGCAGGTGACGTAGGTGTTCTTCCTTTGACGCGCTGGCGACGAGGATGTCATCGAGGTACACGAAAAGGAATTTGAGATCCCGGAGCACCGAATCCATGAGGCGTTGGAACGCCTGCACCGCATTTCTAAGCCCGAAAGGCATCCGTAAAAATTCAAAAAGGCCAAATGGGGTAATGACCGCCGTTTTCTGGACATCCTGAGGGTGGACGGGCACCTGGTGGTACCTGTGGACGAGGTCGATCTTGGAGAACCACGACGTGCCGACCAAATGGGCGGAAAAATCTTGAATATACGGTATCTGGAGTTGTGACCTCGTTGAGGTGCCGATAATCACCACAGGGCCGCCACCCACCGCCGGGCTTTGGCATGATGTGTAGCGGAGACGACCAGGGACTATCAGATCGGCGAACGATGCCCAACCGCTCCATAGTGGCGAATTCCACCTTCGCGGCCTCGAGTTTACTGGCCTCTAATCGCCGAGCCCGGGCGTAAACCGGGGGGCCGGTCATCGCGATGTGGTGTTCAACACCGTGTTTGGCAGTCGTCGCAGAGAAAGTGGGTCGAGCGAGCTCCGGAAATTCCATGAGCAGGCGGGCGAACTCGTCGGGCGGCGACTCGGTGCAGGTAATCGCGTGGGTCGCGCCGGAGCCCCGAAAACAGGGGATGGGGGCTCGTGAGGCAGCATGGATCAGACGGCGATTACGTACATCGACCAGTAGGTCATGCGTGCAGAAAAAATCGGCTCCGAGGATTGCCAGTGGTATCGTGGCGGTGATAAACTCCCAGTGGAAGAGTTGGCCGCCGAGACACAATCGGATACGCCACTTCCCGTACGTACGGATGGCGCTGCCATTGGTGGCCTGTAGCGGAGAACCGCGCTGCCCAGATCGGACGTCGAGAACTGAAGCGGGGAGGATGCTGCACTGAGTGCCCGTGTCGCATAAGAAATGTCAGCCCACAATGGAGTCGGTGGTGTACAACAATTTCCCGGAATCACCAACTGTCATTGTGGAGGCGAAACCGACCTCGGGGCTTCCCTTCTGGTCGCGCAATCGGTGTTGCTGCTTTCTCGGTGCCGGCGGCATGAATTTACACGGGGGTCGGCAGCATCTGGCTTTCTGACCGAAACGGGCGTGGTAGTAGCAAAGGCCGGTCTGTGGAGGTGCCGAGGCGGGGTTCTTGGAGGCGGGGCGCGTCGAGGTGGCACAATACTGTTGCATCACCGCGTAAAAGGTGTCGGCTTCGGCCGCGAGCGCCACACCGTCCGTAGCCATCGACCTGGCCAGGGCTGCTTGTACCTGCTCAGGGAGCTGGCTCAGGAACAGTTCACGAAATATAAAACACTGTGGCTCAGACCCGAGGAGGGTGAGCATGTGGCTCATCAACTCGGAAGGCTTAGCATCGCCTAACCCGGGGAGTGCGAGCAAGTGTCGTGCGCGCTCCGCCTTTGTGAGACCAAATACTTGCATGAGGCGCGCCTTGAGCATTTCGTACTTGTTCTCCATGGGCGGGGTCTCCAGCAGGCTGATAATGCGGGAAGCCGTCGAGCTGTCCAGTGCGGAGACCACATAAAGGTAACGGGTCTGATCCAGCACTATGTTTCGCAGTTGGAACTGAGCCTCCGCTTGAACGAACCAGGAGGCTGCCTGTTGTTCCCAAAATTGAGGGAGCTTCAAACTCGCTGCATTTACATCCATCTTGTTCTCGAGCTTGCCTCCGCGAAAATCGTCCGTGAAGCTTCGGGGTCACCAATGTAGGAATCAACGGATTCCTATCTAAATCACTGAGGTCGAGTCAGTTCAGTAAATTAACCAAATTTAATTAAACTGGTGAACAAAACAAAAACATGCAGGAGCAACAGCAAACAGGTCTATACAGTAGCTTGTTCCACGAGGTCTGAACTCAGAACCTCCCACCTCTGACGTCATGATGTCATCACGTTTCCCGCCACTCGGGGCACCACGTGACCAACGTGATGACGTCATCGTGTTGTTTCAGGGTTTTTACAGAAAGCTTGTTTACACTCAACAAACGGACATAGGTGATATAACATTGCTTTAAAGACAGTTATTCATTTGTACAGGAGTTCATTGGTGGTTTTACCACAGTAGATAAATTAAATCCAGCTGTGTATCTACTGAATGTGCCATATGGTCCGAAGGGAGAACCTAAACTAAAATGGTTCCATATCAATCGGATGAAAACTGTTAAGAATTAAAATGTTACATTTTGGTCTACCCACAGGTTAAAGATGTGGCTCTGTATACTGATATTGATGATTGGATGTGCAGCGAGCTCTATGGAGGTAACAAAAACTTTTGACTTTACCATCAACATCTGTACACTGGAACAAGGAGGTGAATGTGCTCCACTCCCCATCTATGGAACGGAATCTCAAATTATTGGCAGACGTAAACAATCAAAGAACCATAGTAGTTCATCTGAGACATATGGGGGGGATTTTCCGGTTTGGATCAGAAACAGCACAAAAGATATTGGCCCAGAAATTTGGTACTCACCCGTAGGCCCAATGGAAATGCCGGTTTTGTGCATGCACTGCGCATGCGCGGGAAACCGGAACTTCCATTCCCCTGAAAGAAGGGGTTCAGAGGTGGAACGCGTGTTTTCCAGGTTTCTCCGGGAGGGTAAGTCTCCAGGAGTTACACATGTATAAAGCAGGCGCAAGGCCTGCTTTTAACAAGGTAAGTGGTGAATTAATTAAAATTAAAACATTTTTTCCACAAGTTTATTATTTTTAAATACTTTAAAGAAAGGTAAGTTTATTTTTAGCCCCGTTAGAAAATGTAATAAATTTTTTCAAAAATTTAAATTATTGTTTAAAATTGTTATTTTATATAATTTAGTTATTTTAAAAATGTGATTTAAAAAAAAAATTATTTGAAGTTTTAGTGATGTTTTGGGGCTTATAGTATTTACAGGTTTGACAACTCTTCCTGTCAAACTTATGAATGAAGCATTGCCTGCTACCATTGGCTCTCCATGGCCCACGTGATCCCAGGGGATGCATCGAACTAACTGCGCCCCTGGGATACGCAAGCACTGCGTGCCAGCAGTTGGAGGAGGCCCAGGATCGGAATCCCACGTAGACCCACAGCTCAACAGCCAGCGCGCTAGGTAAGTGCAGGTCGGGGGCTTGCACCCGCGGGAAGCCCCCGACCCGAATTTCTGGGCCAATGTAACAGCAACATATGTGACGGGTTGTGGTACATTACAAGAAAAGGTGTATAGTTGGGAAATAAAAGAAGGATATGGTGTGTGTATCAGGTGCGGGATAGGAGACAGCAAAGGTCCAAATGTGTGGAAATTCCTGAAGAAAAATAATGCAATCTGGGAACAGGTACAAGAATCAAACCAGGGCCCAGTAGCTTCTGAGAGCAAGGAATACGTACAATTATGTTGGCCTCGGTGGTGTAGGAAACACACCGGTCAGTATTCTTGTATTGGGTCAAATATTATCTCGGACCTTAAAAATCAGAGTGATGATTGGTCTCATATCCCAGAAGTTAATATAAAGATTACCTCAGCAGGGAATGAACCCTTTATGACAACCTTTAAACGTTGGGGAAATTATAAGGACCCCGAGAATAAGCATAGTAGAATTCAAAAATGGGATAACCGGATGTGTAAGGGAGGATGGGTATTTCTATAGTGTTAGGCTCACACCCTATGAGAAAACAAACCATTCAGAAACCCAAGAGGGAGTACTCGAGAAACAATGCCCCTACTTAAAACCAGGACCTGGGAATGGTCTTGTAATTATCCCTACCTATAAAGCAGAGTATCATCGAAGTGGCCCCTGTTATCCTCAATTTAACAGACCTAATACTACCAAAGTGGTGCCCTAACAAAACAGCAAAATTAACTCAAGGAATGCTGCAGCAGGTTTTTAGCCAATACTGGGAAAAGGCGACTTTGTCGACGAGCATAGAAAAAACAGAAGGGGCCTTCCGCCATGAGCTTAATACCAATCAAGAGAAAAGCCAGGGAAAGAGTAGGCGAAGAAGAGGATTGATAAATGATGGGCTCACGGGTTTCAACACAGTAACCTCAATAGTTAACTCAATGGACTCCGCAGATTTACAGAGACAAGTACAAATGGTAAGGGAAGATTTGAAGGAGATACTCAGTAAGGAAAACAGCATAGAACGCGAGGAGCTAAGGGAGGATCAGGTAATGACCATACACCTGCGGGACATCATACACGAGATAGAGGATCTTGCCAAAAGAATTAATGCTCTGATTAGAGAAAACAGAAATGCCTCTGATCAGGCAGCCCATAATGACGTATGCGCTATGTACGGGAATTGGCTGATTGAGCAAACTAGGGAAAACCTTCAGACCATCAATAAGGGACGTCTCTCCATTTGGGTCACTAATAAACACTTATCAGCTATCCAGTTATTACGATGATGCAGAACTATGTAAGATCAGAAGTTTGATTATGATCTACCCAGTTAAACACAAATGCCACAAGGTAGGGAGTCAAAAATTGTTAGGACTGATAATACAACATAGGGACAAACATGGAATTTCCTCCTTGGATTAGGATAATTTCCCATGTACTGGTCATCACCCAACTTGTAGTATTGATATGCTTACTGGTTTACACCTGCTACCTGAGACACCCAATGTACAAAACCCGATCATGTTTAAATGTCATCAGAACACAGAATATCTTAGAGTTACTGTACATAAATGTGGGAGAACAAATCCATATGTAAGATTTTAGTTTTGAGGGGTCAGCAAAATGTCTCGCCCTCAAGGTAGGGATCTGTAGGATAGAGTGTACCTGTAGGATTTAGTAAACATTATTAAGATTCTATAACCATTAGTATATAACTATAATATGTGAAATTGTATGTTAAAAGCCTGTATAAAATGGCGAATGGCTGAGACCAAAGCATGATGGTAAAATTAAGCCAACATTATGTTAACTCCGAGAATAGTGCTGAGGTAGTGTAAATTTTTTGTTATGTTAAAAACAAAAAGACAGTGAAGGACAAAACATTAATTAAGTCTCAAAGCAAGATCGAGGGTTTTCAATACCTAATATCCCTTATCATTGAAGTTTCAGACCAGTCTAGTTAATGGGCTATGGGAAAGACAAAAGATGTAAAAGTTCTCATAGTAAAGCTCACAGCAGAAAAGGGGAGGAAATCATAGACCGTACTTGTGAAGGTCAGAATGGTGAGATAGCCCAAGCAGCTGCAAGTTGCTATGTATTTTTGAAAGGGAAAAAAAGGTATAAAAGGAACAGCTATTGAACACTGAAAGCAGCGCAAAACCAGAGGATGAGAAGCTTCAGTCAACAGAACACAGCAAGAGTTAAACAGTCACTCGGAAGGAATGCCGGGGTTCAATGAACAGACTGCGACTATCTTCTTGTTAAGTATTACTTCTTTGTACTGGATGCTTAATGCTTAATAAACCTGTTTTACTGATACAAAATATACCTGTACCCAGAGTGGTTTGTGTAATCACAGGCAAATTATTCTAAAGAGATTTTAAAAGCTACACAGGCAATGACCATCATCAACAAGCAAGAGCCTAGCCACCGCCCCTTGACATTCAACAGCATTACCATCACCGAATCCCCCACCATCAATATCCTGGGGGTCACCATTGACCCGAAACTTAACTGGACCAGCCACAGAAATACTGTGGCAACAAGGGAGGTCAGAGGCTAGGCATTCTGTGGCGAGTGTCTCACCTCCTGACTCCCCAAAGCCTTTCCATCATCTACAAGGCACAAGTTAGGAGTGTGAGGGAATACTCTCCACTTAGCAGGATGAGTATAGCTCCAACAACACTCAATAAGTTCAACACCATCCAAGACAAAGCAGCCCACTTGATTGGCACCCCATCCACCACCTTAAACATTCACTCCCTCCACCGCCGGCGTACCGTGGCTGCAGTGTGTACCATCTACAAGATGCACTGCAGCAACTCGCCAAGGCTTCTTCAGCAGCACCTCCCAAATCCATGACCTCTACCACCTGGAAGGACAAGGGCAGCAGGTGCATGGGAACACCACCACCTCCAAGTTCCCCTCCAAGTCACACTCCATCATGACTTGGAAGTATATCGCCGTTCCTTCATCATCACTGGGTCAAAATCCTGGAACTCCCTCCCTAACAGCACTATGGGAGTACCTTCACCACACGGACTACAGCGGTTCAAGGAGGGGGCTCACCACCACCTTCTCAAGGGCAACTAGGGATGGGCAATTAATGCTGGCCTTGCCAGTGACGCCCACATCCCATTAACAAATAAAAAAAATCAGGCATCAAGTGAGTGTTGCACACTCACTGACATCACAATCTACATAATCTACAAAATTTTCGCGAGTGCCGACATCAGCAGCACTGCCGCCCAGCTGAAAATGGTCGCTGCCACGGGACCCACCAACAGCGGATGGAAGTACGGTGGTGGCCACCATTTGTTTCCCCTGAATCGAGCGGGAATGGCCGGTGCTAAACCCCTGAATTTTTGGCCCAATGTGTTTGTTATCAATATTTATTTAGACATTAAGGCCTAAAAATTCAGTTGCTTTGCGCCTCCCGTTAGCGCCCTAAGAGGGTGCTAATGGCGCGCAAAGCAACTAGTGCCTGGGTGTGGCACCGCCAACGCCTCCCGCGAAATTCAGCGGGAGGTTAGCGGCGTTGTAACCGTTAGCACCCCACGGCACTGCATCTTCGGTAGCGCCCCCTGACTTACCGCCGGACGCTATGTCTGACAGGCTCAGGGGGGCCTACCTGCGGCCTGGGCAGCGCAAATTAAAGGGGAAGTGCCGGGTGATCATTTTTGTTGCTGGCTGCCTGCTAGCACCTGCCCCCATTGCCATCCCCGGCCTCCTGAGCAGCCCCCCCTCCCCCCCGCAGAGTGCCGGCTGTGCTCCGTGGGCCCGGAACTTCTCTTGAGTGCCGGGCTCTTTTACCGGCACTCGAATTCCTGGTGGCCCAGCTGGGCCCCAGGTTGCACTGCACTAGGCCCCGCCCCCTTAATAAGGGGAGGAAGCCCTGCAGTACCGCGGTGCGATGTGACACAGCGCATGGCGCCGCGGCACATAGCGCCGCAATATTCACTCACAGCGCCCCGAGAGGGAGGTGGGGTGCTTCCAGTAGCACCCCGTCTCCCTCTTGGGGCGCTACAGGTGCATTTCGGCTGCGGGGGCACTAATTTTTTCGGGTAAGTAGCACCCTGGCGAAGTTAGCACCCCAAAGGGAGCGCGACCCAATTTTTCTCCCATAGATTTTAGTTTTGAGATAAAGGTCAGTAATGAATGCAGTTGAAATTATTTCAAAAGCCACTTTGCTGTAGCTTGTCTCATTCCATCTTAACATTTGTATAAGCAATATTTCCACAGTAACCATCGCTGTAGCAGTATAACTGATAAAGGCAGCAGCACACAGCACAAAATGGGACAATTGAATATTTATACTCACACAAAGAAGTGTTGAGCTATAAGCAAGGCATTGAGCCACAAAAGGATGCAACTATGAACACTGTACACAGCGGATACTCCAGAGCTCAGCCTTACCCTCCCCGCTGCAGTAGCTGCTTTGGAAAACCTGATACTGATAACTTAAAGGCCCTGGCTGTTTTTATTAAGCCACAATTACAATTAGCACCAAGTCCCTTTGTCATTATCATACCAATGGGTTATCTTCCTAACATTGTATCTTTATACACATGTATAAAATGGGATCGATTGCATTAGATGTGGTACATTACCATTCTCTTTCTGGGAATGTGTTCCAACATGAGTTAATATATTTCTTACAAGTGAAAAAACAGTCAGAACTCAGTGTCACCTGCAGCTATCAGATGTTTCCAGGAGGAGGGGACCTAGCACTCACTCTTTCCCTTCCCCCCCACCCCCCCACTTAGCCATTCTTCACCCAGACTTTCCAACCTCTTTGGCGGGAGGGTGCTCTAGATGTGCGGTGTAGGTAAGTGAACCCGCAACTTCCCTCTTATACTCCAGTTCCAGAATCCGACCTGAACCCGTCCGGGTGGGGTAAAATGGCCAAGGTTCACAACTCAGTACAACTCAGTATTCTTTTAAAATAACAACAGAAAATGCTGGAAAAACTCAGCAGGTCAGGCAACATCCGTGGAGAGAAATTTGAGTTGACGTTTCGGGTCGAAACCCTTCTTCAAAACTGGAAAGGAAATAAAATAGATCGAAGGCAAGGCTGCGATCGAACAAAAGAGACAATAAAAGGTATTCGAAGCCAGACGAGATGGTAATAGGCCCGTGGCAGCTGAGATTAGGTGTGAAGTGTACTGGCAGGTAAGACACAGCTGCCAGGTGAGAGAGAGAAACAAAAGGAAAGGAGTGGCGGTGGGGGTGGGGGGTGGGGGGTGGGGAAGGAGGACCCAAAACAAATGGGTGGAAAAAATTATAAGTAAAAAAGTAATAGGGGCCGAGGTTATGATCTGAAATTGTTGAACTCGATATTGAGTCCGGAAGGCTGCAAAGTGCCTAGTCGGAAGATGAGTTGCTGTTCCTCGAGTTTACGTTGAGCTTCCGTGGAACAATACAAGAGGCCAAGGACGGTGAGGTCCGTGTGGGAATGGAGCGGTGAATTAAAATGACAGGCGACTGGAAGCTCGGGGTCACCCTTACGGACTGAACGGAGGTGTTCCGCAAAGCGGTCACCCAATCTGCGTTTGGTCTCCCCAATGTAGAGGAGACCGCATCGTGAGCAGCGAATACAGTATACTAGATTGCAAGAAGTACAAGTAAATCGCTGTTTCACCTGGAAGGGGTGTTTGGGGCCCTGGACAGTGGGAAGGGGGGAGGTATAGGGGCAGGTGTTACATCTCCTGCGCTTGCACGGGAAGGTGCCAGGCGAAGGGGAAGGGCTGTTTGGGGTGATAGAGGAGTGGACTAGGGTGTCTCGGAAGGAGCGGTCCCTACGGAATGCTGAAAGGGGAGGGGAGCGGAAGATGTGTTTGGTGGTGGGATCACTTTGGAGGTAGCGGAAATGGCGGAGGATGATCCGTTGAATGTGGAGGCTGGTGGGGTGAGTGACCGCTTTGCGGAACACCTCCATTCAGTCCATAAGGGTGACCCCGAGCTTCCGGTCGCCTGTCATTTTAATTCACCGCTCCATTCCCACACGGACCTCACCGTCCTTGGCCTCTTGTATTGTTCCACGGGAGCTCAATGTAAACTCGTGGAACAGCAACTCATCTTCCGACTAGGCACTTTGCAGCCTTCCGGACTCAATATCGAGTTCAACAATTTCAGATCATAACCTCGGCCCCTATTACTTTTTTACTTATAATTTTTTCCACCCCTTTGTTTTGGGTCCTCCTCCCCCCCCCCTTTCCTTTTGTTTCTCTCTCTCACCTGGCAGCTATCTCTTACCTGCCAGTACACTTCACACCTAATCTCAGCTGCCACGGGCCTAATACCATCTCGTCTGGCTTCGAATACCTTTTATTGTCTCTTTTGTTCGATTGCAGCCTTGCCTTCGATCTATTTTATTTTCTTTCCAGTTTTGAAGAAGGGGTTCGACCCGAAACGTCAACTCAAATTTCTCTCCACGGATGTTGCCTGACCTGTTGAGTTTTTCCAGCATTTTCTGTTGTTACTTCGGATTTCCAGCATCTGCAGTATTTTGCTATCGTACTAGTGTCAGTATTCTTTTAACTGTTTATTGTACTACGGATAACACACAAACGTCAATGCACTGTTCTCTTTAACTTCAAGCAGTGCTCACATATACTGTTCCCTTTAACTCTCTTTCATTTCAAACACCGCTCACCCCGACGATCACTTGGAGGAGTATGTTTCCATCTGTCCGGGTGATCAAACCCATCCACAGTTCCCTTGCAAGTTGCTGAAGTTTGTCCCTAAACGTACCTTTTTTTATAATACAAAGATCGTACCCGTGACAATTGATTGATGCATCCCCCACCCCCCACTTGATTGGACCATCTTAATCTTGTCTGTTTCTGTAAATCTATAGAGTGCTTAATTTGATCACGTCCCCATCCTGGGTCAGTGAATAGTCCATCATCACACAAGGAAATATCCTCATTCTGTTCGATGTTCAACCATTATCACAGAAAGGTGTTTCGATGGGGAAAATTTCCAGGCTTATCAGCATTCTGAAAGGTTGGCGAATGGGTTTTACTCCAGCAACAATTTTGATATTAACATCTCCAAAGGATGAGGGAACCGACCCAGACTCGGTGGAGCCATGGTCGTTACCTCTTGTGTTGATTTGTAAGTCTTGTTAACAGCCTGACCACAGGAGTTCAATGGACAGGACAGTCAGTTAAATTTAAACAAACACATGTCATTGTGTGATCTGATTACTCCAGCTACTTCCTTGGTTAGCATATTCATAAAGTCAATCAATCGTGTCTGTGTCTCTGTACGAATAATTTCCTCCTGCATTCCGTCCGGCACACAGCTTTTTAAAAGTTTGTTTAAAAGTCCCGTTGGTTCCTCGAGGCATGCTGGGATACGAAGCTTGGTCAAGTTCTTATGATTGGTCAATTTACAAAACTGCCTTTACAGTACAGCCGCTTAAGCCTTCAATGTCAGTTTACTTTAAGTTAAGTGCATTCTTGCTGCAGGACTGGCTACAGGGGGCACTCGCATGGTCATGGAATTTAAGGGACCTTCCCCGACCCTGCGGGGTCGGCAACGAGGTCCAAGGTGGGTGCGTCTTGGCCCTTACGCACCACCACTGCCCCGCCCCCCCTCCCCTTCCTCCCCCACCCCCCCCCACCCAGTGGATTATCAAGTCAGAAGTTCTATTCCTTTGCGCATGATTTGATTAAGGCTGTGGTGTCTCCCTCATTACAGTTCTTCTCAGATTTTAGGATCTGAAAGTTTCCAAAGCTGCAAACCACGCAGATACCAGAGGTTATCTGACAATAAATGTTTCATAGCAGGAGGACACAGATTTTCAGAGCCTCTAGCCAGTCACTTAATGGTTTGAAATTATATAATTTATATTACACTGTACTATGCAACAAAAAAATTATTCTACTGTCCTCTATGCAAATACATAAATTATCAACATGCAGATACATGAGTCGCACTGTATTGTGTAGAAAGAAAGTATTAATTCAGATACTGGTTCTGTGGAAATTATAAGGCCCCAAATGAGAACAGGGTAAAACTGGAAACAACCTGCAAACAAGTCATTACAAAAAATTGATAAGATAATGTTTTACACCCCGTCCGATTTAGTTTCCCGTTGGCTTTGGAAAAGAAGATCTGACGGGGTGTAAACAGGCTGCCGATTCGCTATCGCCCGTTTTGCTCTATCGCCAAAGAACAATTTCGCCCCACAAAATTTCAATTGATCATCTGGCATTCTGACACTGTAAGGCTTTGTTTACATGGATGAAAGTTACTGGCCTCCTGAACAATAAGCTGCAGGGCCAGTCTTCAATCAGGACTGCATTCCGTGATAGTCAAGGTAACGACAACACTAAGGGCTAAAAATTGAGTAGCTACTGGAAGCGCCCCGCATCCCTCTTGGGGCGCTGCGAGACAATGGCGCTGCAGCATGTCATGCTGCGGTATTGCAGGCCTTCCTCCCCTTCTTAAAGGGGAGGGGCCTTGCGCAGCGCGACCCGGGGCCCAGCTGGGCCCCCGGGGATCAGGAGTGCTGGCAAAAGAGCCCAGCACTCATGAGAGGTGCCGGGCGATTGGAGCGCAGCCGGCACTCCCCGGGGGTTGCGGGGGCATTCAGGAGGCTGGGGATGGGAGCGCAGACAGGGGCTGGCAGGTGGCCAGCAACAAAAATGGCTGCCCGCACCTCGCCTTTAAATTGCGCCTCCCTGGCCGCAGGTAAGCCCCCCTGACCCTGTCGGACATAGGCCTAGAAATTCAGTTGCTTGCGCCACCAATTTGCGCCCAAAGAGGCCACTCAGAGGCTTTAGCGCCACTGGCCACAACCACCGCGATATTTAGCGGGGCGCTAATGGCGGCGTTAGCCTGTAGCGCTGCGCCGCCACCGATGACGTCATCAGTGTGCGCAGCGCCCCGCTACCGCCCCGAGCGCCATATTAGGTCGCAGCCGCCTCTTCCGCGCCGGCCGCAAATAGCGACCGGTACACAGGGGCCTACCTGTGGCGGTAGTGGGGCGAGTTAAGGTGGAGGTGCGGCCGGCCGGTTTTTCGGTGGCCGCCTGCCCGCACCTCCGTCCTCGGCCTCCTACACACCCCCCCCCGCGGCATTGCCGGCTGTTGCCCGAGAGCCCAGCACTTCTCCTTGGTGCCGGGCTCATTTGCCGGCACTCGCGAGTGGGGATCGCGCTGTTGCAGGCACCTCCCCCTTAACAGTGGGAGGAAGGCTTGCAGTACCGCAGCCTGCCGTGCTGCAGCGGGTGGCGCTGCGGCACTTTGCGCGCCGAAATTCAGCTTCAGCGCCCCAAGTGGGGCGCCTAAAGCCTTGTTTAGCGGCCGGCTTCCATTTGGGGCGCTGAAACTGAATATCCCGATGGCGCAAGTGGCTCCGCGTGCAGCGGTAATTCCGGCGCCCAGGCGAGCTTGGTGCCCCAATCTGAATTTTTAGCCCATAGTGTCCAGTGGTAAGTCTGGGGACGCTCCTGAAGATCGTGGCTGGGGTGCTGCAAACGGCGATGACGTCATCACCGGTGGCGCAGCACCACGGAGCGCTACTGGTCAGCGCCGCCACGGGGCGCTACCGGTCAGCACCGCCGCTAATCTCACGCTGAATTTTGTGGGAGGCATGGGCGGTGCCGCGCCCGGGCGCTAGTTGCTTTGCAACCCGTTAGCGCCCTAACGGGAGGCACAAAGCAACCCAATTTTTCCCCTAGTTATTATGCCATTCTTACCTTTCAGGCCGTAACACTGTAGGTTCAGGGGATCACCGATAGTGCCCATGTGGAAACTGGGATACTGAACAACAATGACATTGCACGTGCAAACTGAAAGACCCTTGCCCTAATTACTCAAACTAGATATGCCTCCCAAGACAGCAAGCTTTCTCCAAAGCCATTCGCCTGCAGCATCACATCTGGTTGTAGCATTGTAAACCAGTTTGTCCTAGAACAAGCAAAATGCTCAGTTGTAAAAACAAAGTGCTGATAAAAAAATATAAAGGCAAAATATTGCGGATGCTGAAAATCTGAAATGTAAATAGAAAATGCTGGAAATACTCAGCAGACCAGACAGCATCTTGTAAAAAAATATAGAATTCGATTCAATTAGAAATTCGATTAGTCCGGAAAACGGCCGGTGCCACCGCAGGCCAAGGTTAACGGCTGCCTGTAAAAAGAGCGCAGGCAGCAGCGGTATTCTGGTGCTGCCTGCTGAGTTACATGAGCAGAGTGCAGAACCTCTTGTGCAACGCGTTCTTTCCGGCGGTAGCCTCATCAGGAAGTTGAAGGTCGCGTCTCAAGGATTAATACGGCGTTCTCGGGCAATGTGTTGTTTGGGATAATTTGGAGACGGCTCCTGGGTTTTGCTGGGTCAGGAGGTATTGAGTCCGCTGATGGCCCTTGTAGGGTTGGAGCATTGTGCGCTGCGGCACATTAGGAGGCATTTCTTTGTCCACAGCTCCCCTCTTACTTTCTCGGACATTTGTCTGGGTCTTATGTGGGGTCCACAAATGGTTTCCAGACTGTTTGGTACTCCCACCTTCGCTGGCTGCCATAGGTCCACAGATGTTTCACCCAGATGGTTGCTGTGTGGTGGTTTGTGCTCCATCGTGATGCTGGAGATGGAGGTGGAGGGGGAGGTGGAGGTGGAGGTGGAGGGGGATGGGGATGGGGAGGGGGAGGTGGAGGGGGATGGGGATGGGGATGCACCATCTTGCAATTCGCAGTGACAGTGCACTAGCCTGCATATCGCAAAGGAGATTCACTCCCTGGTGAGTGGATCTTAAAGCACAGGCTTAGATCTGTAGGGACTGTGGCTGAAAACACCACAAAGACTGTGGCATAGATGTCCTTAAACCGTTGCTGGAGAAATCAATTGAAATAAAAAAAAGTTTTTAGAGGGTAACCTGAACCTCTTGGTCAGGAGTTTACTGGTGTAAATCGTGCAGAAGAGAGTTCAATTAAATTTATAACAGCAACAGACTTTTGAAGAACACTTGGTGAGAATACGGTGTTAAGCCTTTTAAAAACAGACTTCCAAACTTTGCATATTATTTTATCAGTTTCGAAATTAGAAAACCCAATTTATAAAATTTAAGGAAATGCAGTTTTGATTTTTTTTCCTGAGATTATTACAACTGTAGTAGAGTATAGTTTATTTTAAAAGTATTTACCTCATGTAATGTTTGACTGACCAGGTGGGAGATTTGATGCAACTCATTGGGAGCAGTTTTCAATCCAATTACTGTACATAGTCTCAGCTCTCCATAGTTACCAGTTATCTCAGCAGCTGTTTACTGTGCGGTTTATAGCTCAATGCTGCTTTCTCCCAGCTCTACACGCTGTCAATGGCTGCACGCATGGGCGTGCTTTGGAGAGAGCGGGAAGAGGAGCGGTGAGCTCCAAAATGGATGAGCGTGCATCAATTCAGCGTCGCACGCCGATTGACGTCACGCTCCTGGTAATTAAAATACTTGCGGCGAGTGCAGGCAACAGCAGCGCTGCCAACCTGCCCAATGTGGCGGCCACCGCGTTCCACGCCGGAAGTGGGCTAACGCAAGGCAGCCGCCAGTTTTTCTACGAAACCGGCCTTAACAGCCCGCATAAAAGCATCGAATTTCTGGGTCACGCTGTTTTATCTGACCATGGATTGAACTGCCTTTGTACATCACTGAGACATATGCTAGGAATGTTCTCTGGGCATCTCCTGCTCAGCAACTGTAACTTTGGCGTGAATGAGTTTTCACCGAACTTCCACCAAAGTTATGGTGGTGGTGGAGGAGTAGACGTCACGAGGAACTTATCAATGAGAGTGATCTTTGAAATGCACATTCAGCAGCTGGTTTAACATTGGCAGCTCACAGAACAGCATAAAACAAACCCTCACCTATAAGATATAGGTTTCTTCACTGAAGATATGATCACTGTTATTATCAATAAACTGAAGAACAGCTCAGTTATACAACGCAAGGTAAAGAACATTTTTTAATTTTAATGATTGATAACAAGCATTAAACAGTAAAATACTAAACCACCTTAAAGCTTTCAGATAAATATGCAGAGTAAATACAGTATATACAATTCCAATTAGAAAGATTAACTTTAGAATGAAAATGCTACACTATTTTGCACATTTAATAAATCACAGAGCAAACATTACAAAATAGAAATGAAAAACCTGCAGCTGGAGGAAATCTGAAACATAAACAGAAAATGTTGGGAACACTCAGCAGGTCAGGCAGCATCTGTGCAGAGGACAGACACGTTAATGTTTTGGGTACAAATTCTTCAAAATGTATTTGAAGAAGGGTGTGCACCCAAAACATAAAGTAGTCTGCCATCTCCCACAGGTGCTGCCTGACCTGCTGAATAGTTCCAGCGTTTTCTGCGTAAACATTACACTCATTTGTCAACTAAAACTAGGTGCAGGCAGGTAGTGCAGGGGTCCCCTGTGGACATCCCCCTCTCAAACAGATACACCACTTTGAGTACTGTTGGGGGGGATGGCTTATCAGAGGAAGGCAGCAGCAGCCAACTGCAGAGGGGTGGCTCTGCTGCACAGAACAGGAGGAAAAAGAGGGGTAGAGCTATAGTAATAGGGGATTCTATTGTAAGGGGAATAGATAGGCGTTTCTGTGACCGCAAACGAGACTCCAGGATGGTGTGTTGCCTCCCTGCTGCAAGGGTCAAGGATGTCTCCGAGCGGCTGCAGAACATCTTGGAAGGGGAGGGTGAACAGCCAGTTGTCGTGGTGCATATAGGCACCAACGATATAGGTAAAAAGTGGGATGAGGTCCTAAAAGCGGAATATAGGGAGTTAGGAGGTAAATTAAAAAATAGGACCTCAAAAGGTAGTAATCTCAGGATTGCTACCAGTGCCACGTGCTAGTCAGAGTAGAAATAGAAGGATATTTCAGATGAATACGTGGCTAGAGGAATGGTGCCAGGGGGAGGGATTCAAGTTCCTGGGACATTGGAACCGGTTCTGGGGGAGGTGGGACCAGTTCAAACCAGACGGTTTGCACCTGGGCAGGGCTGGAGCCGATGTCCTAGGGGGAGTGTTTGCTAGTGCTCTGGGGGAGGGTTTAAACTAAAATGGCAGGGGGTTGGGAACCTGAGCAGGGAGACAGAGGAAAGGGAAACAAGGATAAAAGCAAAAGATAGGAAGGAGAAAAACAAAAGTGGCAGTCAGAGAAATCAACGGTTTAAATCAAACGTGGCCACAGTAAATAATAATTCTAATAGGTCTAAGAGCGTTAAAAAAACAAGCCTGAAGGCTTTCTGTCTTAATGAGAGGAGCATTCGTAATAAGGTAGATGAATTGGCTGCGCAAATAGAGGTAAACGAATATGATTTGGTTGGGATTATGGAAACGTGGCTCAAGGATGGCCAAGACTGGGAACTCAACATCCAGGGGTATTCGATATTCAGGAAAGATAGGCAAAAAGGAAAGGGAGGTGGGGTAGCATTACTGGTTAAAGAAGGGATTAACACAATTGTAATGAAGGATATTAGCTCTGATGATGTGCAATCTGTATGGGTAGAATTGAGAAATACTAAGGGGAAGAAAACATTAGTGGGAGTGGTATATAGACCTCCAAACAGTAAGGCGGAGGTTGGGGATGGCATTAAAAGGGAAATTAAAGAAGCATGCAATAAGGGCACAGCAGTCATCATGGGTGGCTTTAATCTACATATAGATTGGGCTAACCAAATTAGTAACAATACTGTGGAGGAGGAATTCCTGGAGTGTTTACGGGATGGTTTCCTGGACGAATATGTCGAGGAACCAACCAGAGATCAGGCCATCTTAGACTGGGTATTATGTAACGAGAAAGGATTAATTAACAATCTTGTTGTATGAGGCCCCTTGGGTCGGAGCGATCATAATATGATCAAATTCTTCATTAAGATGGAGAATGAAGTAGTTGACTCAGAGACTAGGGTCCTCAATTTAAATAAAGGAAACTACGATGGTCTGAGGAGCGAGTTGGGTAGGATTGATTGGGGAATGTCACTCAAAGGGTTGACAGTGGATAGGCAATGGCAAACATTCAAAGACGGAATGGATGAACTACAGAATTTGTTCATCCCAGTTTGGCATAAAAATAAAACAAAAAAGGTGACTCAACCGTGGCTAACAAGGGAAATTAGGGATAGCATAAGATCCAAGGAGAGGACATATAAATTGGCCAGAAAAAGCAATAATCCTGAGGATTGGGAGTAGTTTAGGATTCAACAAAGGAGGACAAAGGGATTAATTAAGGAATGGAAAATAGAATATGAGAGTAAGCTTGCAGGGAACATAAAAACTGACTGTAAAAGCTTTTATAGATATGTGAAGAGAAAAAGATTGGTGAAGTCAAGCATAGGTCCCTTGCAGTCAGAATCAGGGGAATTTATAATGGGGAACAAAAAAATGGCAGACCAACTAAATACATATTTTGGTTCTGTCTTCACAAAGGAGGACACAAATAACCTCCCAGAGATGCCAGGGAACATAGGGTCTGATGAAAGGGTGGAACTGAAAGAAATCAGTATTTGTAGGGAAATGGTGTTAGGAAAATTGATGGGACTGAAGGCCGATAAATCCCCAGGGCCTGATAATCTACATCCCAGGGTACTTAAGGAAGTGGCCCTAGAAATAGTAGATGCATTGCTGGTCATCTTCCAGAACTCGATAGACTCTGGAACAGTACCCATGGATTGGAGGGCAGCTAATGTTACCCCACTATTCAAAAAAGGTGGTAGAGAAAAAGCGGGGAATTATAGACCGGTAAGCCTGACATCGGTAGTGGGGAAAATGCTAGAGTCCATTATAAAAGATGTAATAGCAGAGCACTTGGAAAGCAGTGACAGGATCGGACAAAGTCAACATGGATTTACAAAAGGTAAATCGTGCTTGACTAATCTACTGGAATTTTTTGAGGATGTAACTGGTAAAATAGATAAGGGAGAACCAGTGGATGTGGTGTATTTGGACTTTCAGAAGGCTTTCAATAAGGTCCCGCATAAGAGATTAGCGTGCAAAATTAAGGCACATGGGATTGGGGGCAAGTTATTGATTGGATAGAGAACTGGTTGGCGGACAGAAAACAAAGAGTTGGAATAAACGGGTCATTTTCCGAGTGGCAGGTAGTGACTGGTGGGGTACCGCAAGGATCGGTCCTAGGACCCCAGCTGTTCACAATATACATTAATGATCTGGACGAGGGAATTGGATGTAATATCTCCAAATTTGCAGATGACACAAAGCTGGGTGGGAGGGTATGTTGTGAGGAGGATGTCGTGAAACTCCAGTACGATTTGGACAGGTTGGGTGATTGGACAGAAACATGGCAAATGCACTATAATGTGGATAAATGTGAGGTTATCCACTTTGGTGGCAAAAACAAGGCGGCAGATTATTACTTGAATGGCAATAGATTGGGAGAAGGGGAAGTGCAAAGAGACCTGGGTGTTCTTGTGCACCAGTCGCTGAAGGTAAGCATGCAGGTGCAGCAGGCGGTTAAGAAGGCAAATGGTATGTTGGCCTTCGTAGCAAGAGGGTTCGAGTACAGGAACAAGGATGTCTTGCTACAATTGTACAGGGCCTTGGTGAGACCACACCTTGAGTATTGTGTGCAGTTTCGGTCGCCTTATCTGAGGAAAGACGTTCTTGCCATGGAAGGAGTGCAGCGAAGATTCACCAGGCTGATACCTGGGATGGCAGGAATGACGTATGAGGAGAGATTGTGTTGATTGGGCTTATACTCACTGGAGTTTAGAAGATTGAGAGGGGATCTCATCGAAACCTATAAAATTCTGTCAGGCCTGGACAGACTAGATGCAGGAAGGATGTTTCTGATGGCCGGGGAGTCCAGAACCAGGGGTCATAGCCTAAGGATAAGAGGTAAGCCATTTAGGACTGAAATGAGGAGGAATTTCTTCACCCAGAGAGTGGTGAACCTGTGGAATTCTCTGCCACAGAGGGCAGTGGAGGCCAGTTCATTAAATATATTCAAGAAGGAGTTGGATATATTTCTTAAGGCTAAAGGGATCAAGGGATATGAGGAGAAAGCAGGGACAGGGTACTGAATTTGGATGATCAGCCATGATCTCATTGAATGGCGCAGCAGGCTCGAAGGGCTGAATGGCCTACTCCTGCTCCTATCTTCTATGTTTCTATGTTTAAAACTAGATTTAATATTCATTTTAAAAATTACATCACATTTATCAAACTAAGATATAAGACGTGTCTATTTGGGTTTATTTTTGACAGCCTCTGGTGAAGGATTATACTGTACCTTGCTCTGACATGAAGAGGCTGTGAATTGTTTACGACTGACCGCGCCAGCTCTCTGAAAATTGACAGTAACTCAGCTGCAACCTGACATTTCATCCAAATCCTCTAACTCTGACTGGTTAACAAAGCTAATCACAATACCTTACAATATCTGCCAATGGACTGCTATCAGATCATATTGTAGGAGTCTCTGCACTCCTAGCAAAGAATCTATAAACTCACTAGTAGTTAACAAACTGAGTTTAATGTACTAAAACTTTACAAAACAAGAAAATGCAGGAGAAGCTCTAAACAGGTCTATTCAGTATCACTCCACACGAGGACTAGCTGGAAACGCCCTCTACCTCTGACATCATGACGTCATCACGTTTCCCGCCGTTGGAACGTCACATGACCCACGTGATGACGTCATCACGTCAGATCGCGATTTTGTCGATCTAGCTCTGTTTAACCAGAGCCAACATTAAAAGGTAATAAACATGATTAAAGGCAATTGTACCAGTCACTGTGAGAGTCTCTTAGTGGTTTTGCCACATAATGTTATTTCCAGTTACACGATCAATTCAATTTAGCAACCATTGCTGAGTGTGCAATTGCAGTAATTACTGCTTGACAAAAGTTTGCCAATTATAGTGGTGTGTATTTGCTTTATTCTGGCAGTAATGTGAAACTATCCTGAGCTCACTAGCATCTAAAATTCAGGAGAACCAATTAGCAAGAAAGTCTTAAGTGCTATTAACAGAATTTTTTTTAAACTTTGCAATAACCCAAGACTGGAGATGGAAAATATTTTTTTTAATGTTATTGTTTAAGCAACGGTAAGAGAAGTCATCATGAGCGATTAATTTTACATATTTTATCTATAAAACATGAATTAACAATACCATTGGAGCTGCATTAATGGTATTGCATATCCAAGTAAAGCAAGATGAACATGATGGGCTCTGCGTATCCTGTTTCATTTCTATAATGTCGTAGTACTCTCAGTAGAGTCCAGCCCCCCTCACCTAAACCCTCAGCACTCCCACCAAGCTTGGGACGTTTTACTACATTAAAGGCGCTATATAAATACAAGTTGTTGTTGTTAAGAGCTGTAAAAATCTAGCTTCTTTCCTGGAAAGGAATCTGAATGCTTTTGAGTTGTGCGATTGTTAGGTGCTCCAGCCCACTCATTAAAAGCAAGTTAGTTCCTCCTAAAACATGGCGGCTATATTTCATTGTCTCCTTGGGTGCTTATACAGTTGCCTTCAGTTGCCTAGCCAAGACAGCAATCAAGGACGCCTCCACAACCACAAGGTCAAGGTGCTGTGTGATCCACTCAGGTGAGAACTTGTCAAAGTCGCCTAAGCTTGTGGACTAGGGTTTAGAGCCGCTTTACATTTAGATTCGCACACCTCATAAATGTGAGGCATTTTAACCTCTTCACTCAGCCTGATTGTTCCTAATGGTCATTGCTTTTCACATATATATGTTTTTGCAAATGTTTTTGGAGCCAATTTTAATATTTTTCTACATTTTAAGCTTTGATAATATCTCCCAATCTTTTTTGTTATATTTCTCTTCATTTTTCAGCCAATTGTTACCAATACTCTTGCTGGCTGAAAGGTGAATGGGCTGGGCCACCGTCTTCTCCATAGCTGCTGTCAAAGTGTTTGAGTCTGGTAGAGAGGTGGCATCGACAGACAGGGAAAATCTTAGTACTTTTCTGCACCCCTAGATTGATGGCCTTGCCACAGCACAGAGATTCATCTATCACCCCAAAATAAAGGTGAGTTCAAATCAATCTCAGCTGAGACGGAAATATTTTGTTCTCATGAGAATTTTACTACAGGTAGACTATCCTTTATCCGAAAACCTCGGGACCAGCCGTGTTTCGGTTTTCGGAAAATTTCGGATTTCAGAAGGTATTTTATAAGACTGGGAAATTTGTCGGGGGTGGGGGTCGGCGGGGGGTCGGGGTCGGCGGGGGGTCGGGGGTGGGGCTCGGCGTCGGCGGGGGGGTCGGGGGTCGGGGTCAGCGGGGGGTGGGGGTCGGCGGGGGTCGGCGTCGGCGGGGGGGTCGGCAGGGGGTCGGGGGCGGGGGTCGGCGTCGTGCGCACGACTTACGCTGAACGAAAAAACTTTCGGTTTTTATAGGTTTTCGGTTTTCGGAAGTTCGGATAAACGATAGTCTACCTGTATTATAATTTTGTTTTCGCTAATTCTGAAATTGAACAACTCCTGTGCTTCGCAGATTCCGTTTTCCAGCAATTTATAAAACATGAGCCAATTTGAGTGATCGTCTTCAAGGTTACAACACTGAGCATCATAACGTGAGGTGTGAACAAATAGCAAAGCATAAAGAATGTTGCTTTCAACATAGTTGTCATTCTGGGACTAGTCTGCAAACAGACTATAAAATTACCTATTTGTCGGTTAAAGCAGAAATCTTTGCACTTGTATTTCATAAACACAGTGTTACAGAGTTAGGATCATATCTGTGTATTAATTTAGGCTCCTTATTTCAATAAAGCAAATAGGAACCATTTTATCACAGTAAATCAAACATCTGCAAGAAACTTGCAAAGATTTCAGTATAAATAGAATGACCCATGAAACACATGAAACTGAACCCTGAAATATAGTTGATAGGCTTTGGTTGATTTAAGACAGTAATGTTGATCAGTACATTTGAGAGGAGTTCTTCAATTTCAATTAAAAAACTTTAGTTCATCCATTCACTATCCTCGTACTTATTGCACCAGGCAATGTGTAGAGCAGTATCGCAATGAACAAAAATAGGATTAGCAAAATTAGTCCAACAATGATGTGCTTCTTGTAGTTTCTCCAGATCAGATAATAAAGGCACTTGAAAGGGTTGATGAACCAAGAGAAGGAGGTATCAGGACGGCTATAGGGAGGAAAGAAAAGCTTATTAAAACAGTTTAAGACCAGTGTGAGTACAGTGTTGATGACCCTTTAAAACTGAAATACTACAAATGTGCTTGTCGAGGGACACAACCCACTGCATACAAGCACAAGATGGCAAATGCCTAAACGTAGGGGGTGATTTTCTGATGTCCGAGGAGGCGGGTTTGGAGGTGGGAAAGGCAGGAAAACCCACCTCCACGGAATTTTGCTGGTGCCAGTTTTGGAGGGCGGGAAACGGTCCCGCCTCCAGCTGCCCATAGCGCTTGTTAAGAGGATTAAATGCTCATTAAGGGCGTCTCTAAGCCTATTTTGAGAGGCCCTCGTGATTTTTCAAGCATTTCGGCACGTTCCACGACCCTCCTTAACCACGCCAGGTAAACCTGTCGGCTTGACTAGTGGGTGGTCTCCTCACAGCTGCAGGTCCAACAATAGATCGTTTATTTCATCAGGGATTAGTTGCAGGTGCCAGAACTTTGCTTTAAAAAGTCTTTGAGCACTTTTAGCAGGCCTTCCGAAGTCAGAGGTGCTGCAGCTTGAATCTATCAACTGTGGGACCTCCTTGGAAGACCCTCTCCCCGCTTGCAATGAGCGCTTCCCCAACGGAGGCATCTGCAAACAGCATGGGATCCATTCGTTTTCTTTCTCCATGGACCTCAGATTCGGATGAGGAGCATCCACAGCAGCAGCAGAACCAGGCAGTTCAGGAGCAACAGCAGCAGGAGCCTCAGCCTCCTGCTCAGGCAGCTCAGCAGCAACAGCAGCAGGAGCCCCAACCTCCTGCTCAGCCACCTGATGCTGCACGGGGCAGAAGGCGCCAGCGCATTGAGGCACCTCACCGCAGGAGATACCCCCCCACAGAGGGTTTACAGACAGAGGATGAGCCACCTCAACATGAGTGAGCAGCAGTGCCAAAGGAGGCTGAGACTTTCGCGAGAGGTTGTCCGAGAGATCTGCGGACTGCTGCAGCAAGATCTGGTGCCCAGAGGAACGGGTGGACACCCCTTACCAGTGCCTGTCAAAGTCACCACTGCACTCAACGTCTTTGCCTCAGGCTCCTTCCAGGGATCATCAGCAGTAGTTCCCAGTCGGCCGCCCACAGTTGTATCACGCAGGTTACCAATGCCCTTTTTGCTAAGGCCCACAATTACATCCAGTTCTCAAGGGATCAAGCAAGTATACCGCCTGTTCGGTTGGCTTTGCAAATATTGTAGGCATGCCAATGGTGCAGGGCGTCATAGACTGCACACATGTGGCCCTTAGGGCACCCCATCACAACCCAGCTATCATTGTCAACCGAAAGGGCTTCCACTCCCTCAACGTACAGCTGGTGTGTAACCACAAGAAGGAGTTCTTGCATGTTTGCGCCAAGTTCTGTGGTAGTTGCCATGACTCTTTCATCCTGTGGCACTCTAATGTTCCTCCGCTTTTCTATCTGCCAAACCAACTTAACGGATAGCTCCTTGGTGACAAAGGCTACCCCCTGAAGAAGTTGCTAATGACGCTGATCAGGAGGCCAGCTAACGAGGCTGAAGAGCGCTACAATGCCAGCCACAATTCAACCAGGTCCATCATCGAGCAAACCATTGGGTTGTTGAAGATGTGCTTCCGTTGCCTTGACCAATCAGGGGGAGCCCTGGAGTATACAGCATACAGGGTCTCCAGAATAGTCATGGTCTGCTGTGCACTGCACAACATCGCACAGCGTCATGGCTTGCAGCTTCCTGATGAGCAAGTGGCTCAGTTCCAGCACTCAGATGAGGAGGAGGAGGAGGAGGCTGAGGAGGAGGAGGATCTGGAGGAGGAGGAGCAGGACGAGGAGGAGGAGGAGCAGGAGGAGGTCAGAGTGCCGGTGTATCGACCAGCAGCAGCGGCAGCACGTGAGCACATGGCTGCCTAGGATGCAAGGGATGAACTTATCCTGGCTAGATTTGCATAGGTTGCCCAAGTTGACACATGTCCTTGGCTCCATCCTAAGACATCATTGACAATGGACATCACTCTCTGGCCTCCCATCACTCAGGCCACCAACCTGACAACACAAGTATGGCGGAGCCCGCAATGTGGAGCTGCGTAAGGCGAAAGGCCAGATGCTATATCGCCAACATTTTGGCATCAACTCATTTTAATGCTTTCCAACAAGGATGGCATTTCATCAATACACAGAAACATTCTTGCAATCTGCACACAGATCTGGAGGTTATATCCTTTGCCAGCTGTACCCACACAGCCTTGGTTTCTTTGGGAGGCCTCTTCCTCCCAGATGAGTGGAAGAGCACCTTCCTGCTAGCTGTCACCCCCTCAAACAACATTTGCAGCGCCTCATCCGAGAGCCTCGGGGAGGCCCTTGCCTTGGAATTGACGTAGTGGTTTCTCAGAATATGTTGCAGGTGGTGCAGCATAGGCAGAAATCCTGTGGAATGAGCCAAGGCAGCAAGAAGCCATAAAATCAGACTGGGAAAGTGATGGCAGCAGAGGTGAGTTTCAGTCCCAAAACACTAATTGACCAAGGGCATCCCACACCTCTGAAATCAAGTGGCCAATCATGGGAAAATCGCAATTTTTTGAAAACTATCTGTGGAGGCGAGTTTCAAACCCACCCAAACCGAAACCCGCCTCCATCTCGCCTCCAGTGAGAAAATCGCCCCTGACAAGCAGCAATAACTTTATAATCAAAACCCAATAAATACTATGGTGGAGAGTTTACAATGTGCTGATCTAATAACTACAGGCAATGTTAATGTTAGCATTAAGTAAATTGAAGTGACCTCTACTTGTTAAGAAACCACTTAGGTTAAAGTTGGAGTAAAACCTGTACAGTTCAACAATATTTAACTCAACCCAGTCCTACGCGCTTACCAAAATGTAACCTTTGGCTGACAAGAATTTATGCAACTTTGGTGGATTTTTTCCAATATCCTTAGCTAATGATATTGCATAAGGAACAAATTAAGATAAATTCAATATAATGAAAATATATATTTATCAGAACAAACATGCATGCTCGTGTTTCAATGGTGAGTGAAAGTGGCAAGAAAATTTGAAAGTGCAGATCAAATCACTTGAAACCCCCAGCTTCTATAACCTTCACCCAGTTCAGCAGTGAAACCAAACTTACTTGGGTTTTTCCAGTGGTTCTGGCTCTTTGCGACCAGAGCCAACTGGATTCTTCTCAGCCTCTTCGGCAGTAACCAGGTGGAATTCAGCTTCAACCTTTCCCTAAATTAGTTGTGTAGAAATCATGAATAGCAGCACATGCGACACTTGTGAGCAAAAAATACCATGAATAACAAAAGTACAAATTTTAGGTTGAGAGCGTTGATCAGTGCAGAATGGCTGTTATTAACAGGTGTATTTTAATTTTAAAATGCATCTATTAGTAGATTAGAATTTGATTAATTGTCCCACATCAAGAATGCTCTTCTAACACATCTCCTGCACTCCTGACAAGATAAAAGGAGAATCTTGTTTGTTTGGCAATCCTCTGTCACCTCTAACCTCCAACTTCTGCGTCAGCTGTGGCTCAGTGGGTAGCACTCTCTAGGTGGGAGGGGCTAGGAATGAGCAGGTGTTACTGGTTGTCTGGTTGCAGCAGGGAGTTGGAGTGAGTTTGTAAAAAGTTGGTGGTGGTTTTTGTTTTCAGGTTTTAGGGCCTTTTTGGCCCATAAACAACAGCCAGATGGCTGCTGAGGGGTCCGGAGTGCCGGGCCGCTCAGGGGACAGTGTTCGCAAGATGAATTTAATTAGGGGAGAAACTGTCGTCGGAAGGGAAAGAAAAAGGCCCAAAGATTTGGGCCGGGACCCCAGGAAGTTTGGAAAAGAAAACACGGTGGTGGTTCAGTGCGAGGATAAGGAGATACGAGCTTGGGATATGATCCAAGCAGTACATGAGGACTGTGGGGAGGGAAGCTGCTTTGCCTGCCGACCAAAGCCGAATGTTGGGTTTGAGGTGACGGTCAGTGGCCGAGGGGAGGTGGAAAGACTTTTACTCAGTTTGAACGTTGGCGATAAGTTCTTGGAGGTATCTCTGCTATATTCGGAAGAGGTGGTGGTCTCATTCTTAAACTTGCCAGTTTATGTTGAGGACGATGTGCTAATCAAAAAGTTGGAGTCGTGGGACATTAAAATTTGCTCAGCAATAAAGAGGAGATACTATCCAGGAACACAGGTAGCAGATGGAACCCGTTACATAAAGGTGCAGTTCCCAAAGGGGGTAAAGTCATTACTGTACAGCATGAAATTCTAGACAATGGAAGGAGTGCAGTACTTCCGAGTACTGCATGATAACCAAGTGAAGGTTTGTTATTATTGTCTTGCACACGACCATCTTGTAAGAAACTGTCCAGACTTGTACTGTTATAATTGCAGTGAGTCTGGATACATCGCTCAGAGCTGCAAGGTGGAGAGCTGTGTGGTGTGTCACAAAGGCCCCACCCACTGTGAGTGTGAGGCAGAAGGAAGCTCTATGAGTGACGAGGAGATGGGAGAAGGAGCAGGAGGTGTGAGTGGAATGGCCGGAGGAGCGGAGCAGTCGGAGGGCACAGCTGGTAAATTGAAGGAGAAAAGAGCACAGGAAGAGGCAGAAAATTGCAGAGCAGAAAACAGGATGGAGATGGTGGAAAACACACCAAGTACAGTGGAAAAGAACAAAGACATCAGCGGGCAGCAAGGGTTCAGTGCAGACTCGAGCCTTAATACGGTTCAGCTCTCCCTAAAGAATCTGGTGTCCGCGGGGGGAGAGGAGGCAGGAGCGGGGTGCGTGATAAATGTAAGTACTCCAAAGAAAGACGGGGAGTCGGACATCTCGGTGAGCAGGAGGAGCCAAGACAAGGAGAGGGTGCAAGAGGCAGGAGCATTTAAAGGGGCAGCAGGACGGGAGCGGCGAGACAAAGATGCCAGAAGGGAGCAATATAGGTGCGCCATTGTCCCAGAGAGAGAAGGATCAGGGAGCAAGGGTCAGCGGTGGAGATGAGGTCGAAGGGAGTGACGCTGTTGGAGAAACCGCGATAGCAGGAAGACTCTCTATGGGAGATGATGTATCTGACGGGGAGCAGGCACAGAGGGATACAGAAGAGCTTAAGAGTGAGGAATTAGAGGGGGACAGAGACATGGAAGTGGGGGGTGTGGTGGCATCATGTGGAAAGAGAAAGGTTAGTGAGGGGCAGAAGGAGGGGGAAAGGGCAGCTCCTTGGCCCAAACTTAATGCAAGGAAGAGGCTGAAACAGCAGGGAAGGTTCAAACAGGAGGTGAAAAAGAGTCGGAGGCTGCAGGAAAAAGCAACAGCTGGCCAAAAAGTTGGGAAGGAGCATCAGAGGAGGGAAGGGCCAGAGATTAAATGATGGGGAGATTATCAGGCATACTTCCCTTCTTTGGAGCCATGATTACATTGGTCTCGATTAATGTGAACGGACTGAGGGGTGAGAAGAAATTGCAGCAGTTGTTGCAGGGTTTTAAAGGCAGGGACTTGGGGTCGATTTGCATTGACCCGTGGAGTCGGGATTGGAGGCGTGCGGGGGGTTAAAGTCCCGAATTCGGGGGTCCCGACACCATCCCACCCCCAACCCGCCTCCATGTAAGTTTCAAAGGAGGCGGGTACCCGCCCCACACTGGGACCCGCCTACCTGAGGCGGGAAGGGATTAGTGCCAATTAACTGCCTGTTAACAGCTAGTTAACAGGCAGTTTTTAGCCTAATCCCTATTTTGAATGTTGAAATGTGGGATTCCTGACAGCTCCAAACCACGCCAAGTTACAGGAGTCGGGCCGTCGGGTTGAAGGACTTGGAGGGGTCGAGATGTCGATGTTCAGGTGAGTGATGGGTGCATGAGTGCAAAGGTAAGTGTGTTTGGTGTGTGTAAAGTGTGTAAAGAAGTTTAAATTACCTGTACTTACCTTTACAGCCTTCCTTCCTTTAGGTTCGGGGAGTCCATCATCTCACCGGCACAGAACGCAGTATGGCTGCGATCTGTCAAAAGTTATAGCCTGCAGCTTTCTGTGCCAGTGAGATTTCTAATTGAGTCTGTGTAGAAGGACTCAGGTTAGAAGTAAGACTGTCAGTGTTTGACAGCTTCAAACAGCTGTGAAACGCTGATATTTCATCTGTCAAAACACCTTGACAGATGAAATTTCAGTCTGTGACGTCACCTGTTGCCAGGTGGCCCTTAATTGGCCTGCTGAGCCCGCTGGGCAGGCTCAACAAGGTCAATCAAGTTAAAATCATGTGGATTGGCCGCATCTCGATGGAGGTGGGACTACAACCCCGAAAGTTGTAGTCCCGCCTCCAACCCGACTTCTGAATGAAAATCACCCCCGTTGTGTCTGCAAGAAACCTTTTGGGATGAGGATATCCTAGAAAGAGTTCAGAAGGTTTGGAAGGGAGCGGTGTTTGCAAGTTGTGCAAACAAAAACAGTAGAGGGGTGGCTGTTTTGGTGAGTCCGTCTCATGAGTTTTTATTGAAGGTTTTGGAAGCATTTGGTTTCGGGGAAAATTTCAATAAAATGTTTTTGAAATCGATTAAACTTCTCCCTAGGTTTTATAAGGGGGTTGTAGAGACTTGGGCTCACTTTTTAAAAAGTGTGCAGTTTATGCCCAAGGGGCCTGAGGAATTTTTAGAACAGCCCTTATTTTTGAACAGGTGGGTCAACATCGAAGGAGAAGATTTATTTAATCAAGCTTTTATAAAAGCTGGTATTATATGTGTGAAAGATGTATTATACGAGGTAATTCCAGGTTGGTTGCCGGAAGCGATAGTGAGGGACATGGTGTGGGAGGAGGATCAGGAGGTAGAGGAAAAAGCAATAGGGATCATGTATGAGAAGATTGTGAGGGCAATGCCACAGGATTGGATGGAAGAAATAAATGCGGAAATCTCCAAAGGAAGTAAAATGCGTCCCGCTTTTCCATGCTTTCTGCTGGAGAAAGGGGGAGAGTTGGTCCAATTTGACAACAGTAATACTCGAGATTTCTATGAGGTATTTAGAGATTGGAGATTCAAGACACCTGCTGGTCAGGAGTTTTGGCAGAGTATATACCCACAGCTGGAATTCAACAGGATTTGGGAGGGAGTGTGGGCGAATTTTAAATGTCCAGAGTGGATTGAACTGGATTTCAAATTGGCTCATAACAGGATTTTTACCATGACGGTCTTGTGCAAGATTGGACGAGTGGAGCCGGCAACTTGCCCAGTGTGTGGGATATGGGATGAGACTCTGTCCCATTTACTGGTGTTATGTCCACAGTTAAATGATTTTAAGTACTATGTTCGACAGTTGTGTGAAGCTTTTTTGCTGGGTGGGGACTGAAGAGCAAGAATGGGAATCCTGTGGGACTCAATTTTGAGATGGGGATTGCAGGAGAGTCTGCCTGAGTCTAGCGGAGCGGCAATTCATTTAATGTTCAGTTTGGCTAGATTCGTGATTGTGCAAAGAAGGAATGCTCTGTTTTTTAAGGGGAGGAGAATCAATCTGAAAGAGTATTTTAAATACAAGCTAAAAGATCATTATAAGGCTCTGTGGATGTTTTATTCAGAAAGGAATTTAAAGATAGTATTTTACAATCAATTTTTAAAGCACAATTGATTAATATATGTTACAGGAGACAAATTAAACTTCAGGTTTTGATGTTAAAATGTGGTGGCAGAATGGCTGTGCAGATGATACAATGAAATGATCACGATGTTGTAAATGTTCTTAATGTTCAATAAAGTATATTAATAAAAAAAGTGGGCAGCACACTCGCCTCTGAGTCAGAAGGTTGTGGGTTCAAGCCCCACTCCAGAGACTTGAGCACGAAAATCCAGGCTGACACTCCAGTGCAGTGCAGAGGGAGTGCTGCACTATTGGAGGTGCCATCTTTCAGATGAGACGTTAAACCGAGGCCCCGTCTGCCCTGTCAGGTGGACGTAAAAGATCCCATGGCACTATTTTGTCCTGGCCAATATTTATCCCTCAATCAACATCACTAAAACAGTTTATCTGGTCAGTATCACATTGCTGTTTGTGGGAGCTTGCTGTGCGCAAATTGGCTGCTGCGTTTCCCACATTACAACAGTGACTACACTCCAAAAGTACTTCATTGGCTGTAAAGTGCTTTGAGACGTCCAGTGGTTGTGAAAGGCGCTATATAAATGCAAGTCTTTCTTTCTTTTACTCTCTTCATTACAATCCTTCTTTATTTTAATCAATTACTACTCGGACTGTTCCTCTTAAACTCCAAACCTGCTATCCTATATGCTCTTTCCGCTTCCCTCCATCCTCACTGTGTTGAAATCGAGACTTGTCACCACATCTTCTACAATGACTCATATTATCCTCCGATGGTGGATCTTCTTCCCTCCCTTAGTTTTCCCTCCTTTCTATAATCAATACATTTAAAAAACCCAAACTCTGGGTCACCTAATGGTTACTTATTGATTTATCACATTTTCTCGCCAACTTTTTCACCCTCGGTGATTTTCTGCACCATAGGCCCAAGCCCTTGATCTGTGTTTCTCAGTAACAGAAACCAATGCTGTTGGCCAAATGGTTAGCTAATGGTCATGAATTAAAATGTACTGGCACAAATATTCTTCTTAGGGATGGCCATCGTGCAGTCTCAACCAGTTAGTTTTCCCTGTTCCAATGAAATTCGGCTGGAGTCTGCTCTATAGAAACATGTTATTGCGGTTAGGAAATGGTAGGATATGTAGAGGATACCTAATGGGAGACAGTGGGCCATCTCGCTTATTCTATGAATCAGGAACCCTTAATAATTCAAGAGTGAGTTTATGACGATTTTCTTCATGAATTAAGTAAACTGGATTTACACAATTCCTTGCTGTGTATTTATTCCCATAAGTGTTTTATTTTTAATTTAATTTTACTCAATATTATTACAAGCATGTCAAGGCTTTGGAGAGGGTTTAGAGGAGATTTACTAGAATGGTACCAGGGATGAGGGACTTCAGTTATGTGGAGAAATGAGAGAAGATCGGATTGTTTTCTTTAGAGCAGAGAAGGTTAAGGGGAGATTTAATATAGGTGTTCAAAATGTTGAGGGGTATTGATAGAGTACATAGGGAGAAACTGTTTCTACGATCATAGGGTCAATAGCCAGAGGGCACAGATTTAAGATAATTGGCAAAAGAACCAGAGGGGAGATGAGGAGAATTTATTTTTATGCAGCGAGTTATGATGATCTGGAATGCATTACCTGAAAGGGTGGTGGCATCAGATTCAATAGTAACTTTCAAAAGCAAATTGGACAAATACAGGAAAAGGAATAATTTACAGGGCTACGGGGAAAGAGCAGGTGAGTGAGATGAATTGGATAGATCTTTCAAAGAGCCGGCACCAGCACAGTGGGCTGAATGGCCTCCTCCTGTGCTGTATGATTCTAGGTAGGATGACTTAATACTCTTTTTGACAAGGTCCCACATGGCAGGCTGGTCAGAAAATTTAAAGCCCATGGAATACAAGGGAAAGTGGCAAGTTGCATCCAAAATTGGTCAGTGACAGGCAGAAAAGCATAATGGTCGATGGGTGTTCTTGTGACTGGAAGGCTGTTTCCAGTGGGGTTCCACAGGGCTCAGTACTAGGTCCCTTGCTTTGTGGTATACATCAATGATTTAGACTTCAATGTAGGGGGCATGATTAAGAAGTTTGTAGATGATACAAAAATTGGCCGTGTGGTTGATAGTGAGGATGAAAGCTGTAGACTGCAGGAGGATATCGATGGAGTGGTCAGGTAGGCAGAAAGGTGGCAAATGGAATTCAATCCGGAGAAGTGTGAGGTAATGCATTTGGGGAGGGCTAACAAGGCAAGGGAATACACAATACGTGGTAGGGTACTGAGAAATGTAGAGGAACAGAGGGACCTTGGAGTACATGTCCACAGATCCCTGAAGGTAGCAGGACAGGTAGATAAGGTGGTTAAGAAGGCATACAGGATACATTTCTTTATTAGCCAAGGCATAGAATACAAGAGCAGGGAGGTTATGCTTCAACTGTATAAAACACTAGTTAGGCCACAGCTAGAGTACTGCATACAGTTCTGGTCACCACATTACAGGAAAGATGTGATTGCACTAGAGAGGGTACAGAGGAGATTTATGAGGATGTTGCCGGGAATAGAGAGTTTTAGCTATGAGGAAAGATTGGATAGACTGGGGTTGTTTTCTTTGGAGCAGAGGAGGCTGAGCAGAGATTTAATTGAGGTGTATAAAATTATGAGGAGCCTAGATAGAGTGGATAGAAAGGACCTATTTCCCTTAGCAGAGCGGTCAATAACCAGGGGGCATAGATTTAAAGTAATTGGTAGAAGGATTAGAGGGGAGTTGTGGAGAACAATTTTCACCCAGAGGGTTGGGGGGGTGGGTGGCGGGAGGGGTCTGTACCTCACTGCCTGAAAGGGTGGTAGAGGCAGAAACCCTCATCACATTTAAAATGTACTTGGATATGCACTTGAAGTGCTGCAACCTACAGGGCTACGGACCAAGACCAGGAAAGTGGGATTAGGCTGGATAGCGCTTTTTCGGCCGGCACAGACACGATGGGCCAAATGGTCTCCTTCTGTGCCGTAAATTTCTATGATTCTATGATACTCCCTAATGTGAGTTATTTGATATCTGCCTCCTCAATCCCAAGGTGTCTGCTCACCATCCTGAAAAAAAACAAATATATATATTTTTTATATTTTCTCTTGGGATTTATTTATTATGGCAAAGCATTTATTGCCCATCTATGATTGCTTTGAGGGCATTTATAGTCAACCAAATATTGTGGGGCTGAAGTCACATGTAGGCCAGACCAGGTAGATGTGGCAGGTTCTCTTGCTGAATTCAATTTCAGAATTTACCCTGGGTGGGATTATAAACTCATGACCTCCGGGTTACTCGTCCAGTACCATACTCTACTAATTAAGCAGTAGACACCTCTAGCCTAAACAAGTGGCTGTGGAATAACACTCCAGTATAAGCCACTGCCTTAAAGGGGGGGACAGAAAGGAAATTGAGTGGAAATTAAATATACGAGTTAGCACTCTGTTGATTAATTCTATCCAGCAGAATGTGGTAGAGCTTGAGCTAAAAAATGCAGGTCTAGAAATTCGTTCGGGCCAGTTTTCAAGTGTCAAAATGGGCGCAGGGAACAATCCCTGTGCCTGAAAGGAGGCCCGAAGATCGTGGAAAATTGGTCCTCGGGCCTCATCTAAAGAATGGTGGTGAGCTGTCGCCACCTGTCACACCTCCACAGGCAGCTCGCCCAGCTGAACAATCGAACTTTGGACTGCCTGAGGAGAGCGGGAAGGGGGCTCATCGCAGCCAGCAGAAACGCACGGTATTTTGAATGGGCTGCGCTGCCCCTTAAAGCGGCCACACACCCAAATAAAATGAAAGGGAACATTGGTAGAGACTGCCCAACTCACTTTACTCATGGCTAATAGAGAGGAGACTTTCTCTGGGTAAATCAAACTCAGCTTGCCAATGAGAAAGGGAAAGTTGTCTAACTCACTGCATCACTCAGTCCCCTATTTCTTTTTCATGTGGTAGAAGTTTAGTTTAATTTTATTTATTACGGATAGGAAGTACTGTACTTACAGTGAGGTCACCTGACTTTTCTAAAGGCCACCAACCCCGCAGACGTTTTTGCTGAAATATGGAGATAAGTTTAGTCTCAGAATCCTCTGCGATCATATCCAAGTCACATTTCTTAGCTGCTTTTGCACCATTAGGAAATCCATTCAGATCAAGTTCCACAGATCCTACAAACAGAAGGGGTCAGAAAAATACAAATGCACATGAAAAACTGCTTACATTGGATAAGTCCCTTCAGGTTATGGACAATGTTGTGAAGTGAATATTTTATCCATTCCCTTTTTTCAATCGTCTCTACATTTTAAATCCTACATTTTTTTCCCCGCAGTTACCGTGCATCACCACATTCTCCACCAGTGGGGAAGCCAGGCCAACAGTCAACAGAAGAAGCAGGGAAAATAACCAATGAATTTGTGGCAACATTTACATTCAGGATGCTTGGAAGGAGCTGGTTTAACTTGGAAGGAGCTGGATGAAAATTACTACCAATCATTTAAAAAATCTGAGATTCATTCCCCTGAAGATGTAAAAATGACTTTGCCTCAGAATCTATTTGGGCAGAAAAATAAGTCACTGATAATGGCACTAACTTTATTCATTCACATTCACGACAACAGTAAAATATACCTGTAAATGTCGAGAGGTGTGCAATCAGTGACCCAGCAGAGCACAAGGGGAAGCTAGATAAGTACATGAGGGAGAAAGGAATAGAAGGATATGCTGATAGGGTGAGATGAAGAGGTGTGGGAGGAGGCTTATGTGGAGCATAAACACCGGCATGGACCAGTTGGGGTGAATGGGCCATTTCTGTGCTGTAAATTCTATGGGGGCGATTTTCCCTGGATACCTTAGGCGGAAAGAGCTTCCAAGGTGGCCAAGATGGGGTCTTAAGCTGAAAAAATGTTTTTGCCCGCATTTTACGCAAGACGCCATCTTGGCAAAGGAGTTGAAGCTTGCACTAGGAATGGCCGCCCGAAGGATCGTTAGGGGGTTGACTGCCACTTAAGTTGCCTGCTAGCGCTCATTAAGGAGGCTGCACGGCAGTTTGGTGGCCAGCGCGTGACCTAACGCCCCCTCCTAATAGCAACCAGCTGATTGGGAGTAAACGAGTCGTTGCTGAGGATTTTGAGCGCTACTTAAAGGTATATCCCCTTTTACTGTTCACTTGCTGCTGGAGTTTTGAAGAGGACTTTTGAGACACATCGGGAGACTTTGTGGGACACATTGTCAAGACTTCACCAACACTCGAGCAACATTTATTCTGGAAATTCTCTGAGGACTTCACCTATAAAGAGTAAGTGCTGTGCTACTCTCTCTCTTATTGGACACCTTATAGGAGTCACCAGGAGAAAGGGAGTGCTTGGTCATCGCTATCGTGCTAGGGGTCCCCCTTGGTCTGCAGGAGGAATGGGAGGAGGATGAGGACATGAGGCCGGGCAGAGCAGCACCAGCTGCTGCAGGAGGGAGGGACAGGAGGCCGAGGTGGACTCCTTCCCCCATCTGCGGGTACAGGACATCCCCCCTCCTCCAGGACCTCCAGTGCCACGTTTGAGAACCTGTGTGTCCTCTCACTTGGTCCCTTAGCCATCCTGAAATGTGCCGCTGTGTGTCAGCCAGCACACTCCACACCTTCAGTGGAAGTGGGTGCGTCGAGCCCACATATACTGCTTCACGAAAATTGTGTCTAATCAGCACTTGAGTGCTATACCTGCAGGTGTCTGCTTTAGCACCTCCAAGCAACTTCAAATTATGGTAATCAGCAATTAGGACCAAAATTGCATGCTAAAACCAGACTTTCAAAGAGGCGCGTGTTATTAGCACAACATCCATTTAGCACCCATTTTTGCCCTTTCACCAAAATAAACCCCTATGCAGTGAGTTATGATGATCTGGAATGCACTGCCTGAAAGAGTGGTGGAAGCAGATTCAATAGTAACTTTCAAAAGGGAATTGGATAAATACTTGAAGGAGAAAAAATTGCAGGGCTATGGGGAAAGAACAGGGGAGTGGGATTATTTGGATAGCTCCAGAGGCACGGTGGACCAAATGGCCTCCTTCTGTGCTATATCATTCTATGATTCTTTCTGAGCCCAGAAATGACACCATGAGCTAAGTGGTTACCTGTCCATGCTGGGAGGGATCCTTCTTCATAGCTTCATGCCACTTTTGTAGGAGAAACTAGGGCAGGATGGGATGGGCAGATTAGAAGATTTCCCTGGTGGTGTCATCACCACTACCGTGAGTTGAACAAAGAGGTCAGAGGACAAATTTGAATAGTTGAATTTGGAACTATAATGGGGCAGAAATTCCTCCCCAAACGCGTAAGTACGGAAGGGGTACTCACGCGTCTGGCCGGAGGAAATGCCGGTTTTTAGCATGCACAGCGCATGCGCTGAAAACCGGCATTTCCTCTCCTCCAGCCCAAGAGTTGAAGAGGCTAGCACGTGCGCTGTAGGGGGCAGCGCGTGTGTCTTGGATTTCCTCTGTTTTGGGGGATTTGCGCATGTGTAAAGGCCTCCGGTCTTTACGCTTGTAAAAAGCACACGTAAGTATTTATTTTTACAGGTAAGTGGTGTTTTAGTGTAATTTAGAATTTTTTTTCCCACAGGTTTATTATTTTAAAGAATCTACAATAAGGTAAGTTTAGTTTTAGACCCTTTTTATTAAAAATTTATTTTTTTCAAAAAAAAAATTATTGTTTAAATTATTTTTTTTAACTTATTTATACTTAATTTAATGATTGGGATTTTAAAAAATTTTTTATTTAAAGTTTAAATAGTGTTTTGGGCCCGCGTAGTTTTCATGAGTTTGACAGTTCTTACTCTCAAACTCATGAATGAACCTTCCCCTCCCCTGATTGGTTGTACAGTGCTCACCTGATCCCAGCCAGCACATCGCACTAACTACGCCGCTGGATCAGGTAAGCACTGCGCGCTGACATCTGAACCGGGCCTGTCACAGGAAATGCAAGCAGGCCCGGGCTTCAGATGTCAGCGCGCAGGGTGAGTGCAGATCGGGGGCTTGCACCTGCGGGAAGCCCCCGACCCAAATTTTTGGCCCAATATCTACAAACACATTGCCACAAGATCCCAGGAGGCCAATCAGAGAATCTGGATGAATTCTAGAATAAGGAAAATAATGCGATGGACACCAATATTGAATACTTCCATTTTTTTAAAGATAAAAATGATCTGACAATCGATCCCATTGAAATTATTTACTTCAGAATTGTGGGTAAGTGAGCTAAGGGTGTATTCAAACAGCAACCCTTGCTGATTTTTTCCCCTCCCTAGAAGGGTGCTAAGGCCAATTGTTGTATCTCTATTACATGATGCTATCCAAGAGGTTTTGCCTTCAATTAAATGTGGGAAATGAAGTCTCTAACATGAACACTGTTTTCTAAATAAGCAAATTCTGACCCAATTTAGATTTTGATCAGCTTTATCTCTACTCTGGATACAACACTAAAGTAGAATTGAGGAAAACTAACTGAACCGGTTTCATACCCTGGATAATGCCAACAACTAGCATTTCTGTAATCTTTACCCAAAACATCAAACTATCTCCCTACTTACAGAGATGCTCACACACTTGCTGCGTATGTCCAGCGTTTGCTGTTTTTATTTCTGACTTCCAGCATTTGCAATTAGCGTGGTAGGTTTTCCCCTGGAGTTACGCTGGGAAGCCCTGTTTCTGAGCTGCGGCACTATTTCCAGGATGTCCCATCAGAACTGATGGGATGGGAGGAGGTTATAACATGCCCACCTATACACAAGTGGGCACATTGAAATAATAAGGGAATGACAAAAATACGTCATCCAACGTATAATCCGCCATTTATGCCATTGCAATGCTGGCCTGAGGGATCCCGATTCATCACCGGCATTTACTGCAAGGGTCACTTCAAATGTAAGTTCCCCAAAAACCGATGTCATCAATTTTTTTTAAATGTACTTGTACTTGGGATGTGGACAATGCTAGCAAAGTGGTGTTTATTGCCCATCCCTAGTTGCCCTGAAGAACCAATCACGTAGTGTGGGACTGGAGATATATGTTGGCCAGGCCGGCTAAAGTTCGAACGGCTCGCTTCCCTAAAGGACATTAGTAGGCCAGTTGAGTTTTGACAACAAAATGAACATAAGAACATAAGAAGTAGGAGCAGGAGTAGGCCATACGGCCCCTCGGGCCTGCTCCGCCATTCAATAGGATCATGGCTGATCCGAACCTAGACTCACGTCCACTTCCCTGCCCACTCCCCGTAACCCCGAATTCCCTTATCAGCTAGGAAACTGTCTATCTCCATTTTAAATTTATTTAATGTCGCAGCTTCCACAGCTCTCTGAGGTAGCAAATTCCATAGATTTACTACCCTCTGAGTGAAGAAGTTTCTCCTCATCTCAGTTTTGAAAGGGCAGCCCCTTATTCTAAGATTATGCCCCCTAGTTCTAGTCTCACCCATCAGTGGAAACATCCTCACTGCATCCACCCGATCAAGCCCCCTCACAATCTTATATGTTTCGATAAGATCGCCTCTCATTCTTCTGAATTCCAATGAGTAGAGGCCCAACCTACTCAACCTTTCCTCATAAGTCAACCCCCTCATCTCCGGAATCAACTGAGTGAACCTTCTCTGAACTGCCTCGAGAGCAAGTATATCTTTTCTTAAATATGGAAACCAAAACTGTACGCAGTATTCCAGGTGTGGCCTCACCAGTACCCTGTATAACTGAAGCAAGACTTCCCTGCTTTTATACTCCATCCCCCTTGCAATAAAAGCCAAGATTCCATTGGCCTTCCTGATCACCTGCTGTACCTGCATACTAACCTTCTGTGTTTCATGCACCAGGATCCCCAGATCCCTTTGTACTGTAGCACTTTGCAGTTTCTTTCCATTTAGATAATAACTTGCTCTTTGATTTTTTTCTGCCAAAGTGCATAACCTCACACTTTTCAACGTTATATTCCATCTGCCAAATTTCTGCCCACTCACTTAGCCTGTCTATGTCCTTTTGCAGGTTTTTTATGTCCTCCTCACTCACTGCTTTCCCTCCCATCTTTGTATCATCGGCAAACTTGGATACGTTGCACTCGGTCCCTTCCTCCAAATCGTTAATATAGATTGTAAAGAGTTGGGGTCCCAGCACTGACCCCTGCGGAACACCACTTGTCACTGATTGCCAACCTGAGAATGAACCATTTATCCCAACTCTCTGTTTTCTGTTAGATAGCCAATCTTCCACCCATGCCAGTATATTACCCCCAATCCCGTGATTTTTTATCTTGTACAGTAATCTTTTGTGTGGCACCTTGTCAAATGCCTTTTGGAAGTCCAAATACACCACATCCACTGGTTCCCCTTTATCCACCCTGTTTGTTACGTCCTCAAAGAATTCGAGCAAATTTGTCAAACATGACTTCCCCTTCATAATACCACGCTGACTCTGTCTGATTAAATTATGCTTATCCAAATGTCCTGTTACTGCTTCCTTAATAATGGACTCCAACATTTTACCAACCATAGCCGTTAGGCTAACTGGTCTATAGTTTCCAGCCTTTTGTCTACTTCTCTTTTTAAATAAGGGCATTACATTAGCAGTTTTCCAATCTGCTGGGACCTTTCCTGAATCCAGGGAGTTTTGGAAAATTACCACTAATGCATCCACAATCCCTACCGCTACTTCTCTCAAGACCCTTGGATGTAAGCCATCAGGTCCAGGGGATTTATCTGCCTTTAGTCCCATTATCTTACCGAGTACCAACTCCTTAGTGATTTTAATCATGTTTAACTCCTCCCCCCCATAGCCCCCTGTTTGTCCAGTGTTGGGATACTTCAGTGTCCTCTACTGTAAAGACTGATACAAAATATTTGTTCAGCGTTTTTGCCATCTCCATGTTCCCCACCACTAATTTCCCGGTCTCGTCCTCTAAGGGACCAACATTCACTTTAGCCACCCTTTTTCTTTTTATATAACTGTAGAAACTCTTGCTATCTGTTTTTATATTTTTTGCTAGTTTACTTTTATAATCTATCTTCCCTTTCTTAATTAATCTTTTAGTTATTCTTTGCTGGCTTTTAAATGCTTCCCAATCTTCTATCCTCCCACTAGATTTGGCTACTTTATATGCCCTTGTTTTCAGTCAGATACTATCCTTTATTACTTTACTTAGCCACGGATGGCTGTCTTTTCTTTTACGCCCCTTTTTCCTCAGTGGAATATATTTTTCTTGAAAGTTGTGAAGTATCTCCTTGAATGTACACCACTGCTCATGTACCGTCTTACACTTTAATCTATTTCCCCACTCCACTTTAGTCAACTCTGCTCTCATACCTTCATAGTCTCCTTTATTTAAGCTTAGTACGCTGGTTTGAGATCCAACTCTCTCAGCCTTCAACTGAATTTGGAATTCAACCATGTTATGGTCACTCATTCCAAGGGGATCCTTTACTAGGACATTTTTTATTAATCTTGTCTCATTACACAGGACCAGATCTAAGATTGCCTGCCCCCTGGTTGGTTCAGTTACATACTGCTCAAGGAACCCGTCCCTAATGCACTCTATGAACTCTTCCTCAAGGCTGCCCTGCCCAATTTGATTTGTCCAGTCAATATGAAAGTTAAAATCCCCCATGATTATAGCTGTTCCCTTATTACAAGCCCCAACTATTTCCTGATTTATACTTCGACCAACAGAGTTGCAACTGTTAGGAGGCCTATAGACTACGCCCACTAGTGACTTTTTCCCCTTATTATTCCTTATCTCCACCCAAACCGTTTCACTATCCTAACCCATTGACCCAATATCATTTCTCACTATTGCAGTGATTCCATCCTTTATTAACATAGCCACCCCACCTCCCTTTCCTTTCTGTCTGTCCTTCCTAATTGTCAAATACCCCTGGATGTTTAGTTCCCAGTCATGGTCAACTTGCAGCCATGTTTCTGTAATGGCCACCAGATCATACCCATGTGTAGTTATTTGTACCATCAACTCGTCTATTTTGTTACGAATGCTGCGTGCATTCAGATAAAGAACTTTTAAATATATTTTGTGACAATTTATTCCTGCTTTTACCCCCTTTACTACTTTAAAATGGCGGCTTTAACGGTCAACTTTTTCAGTTGCCAACCCACAAATCACCAGATTTATCAAACTTAATTTCAGAAAGTGCCATGGTGGGTTTTCAACTCACCACTTCTGGGTTGCTAGGCATGTACAAAAACCACCAGCATAACATACACTTGCAGAGGCTTAGGTACCAAGGGCTAGATTTTCAGTATAGACAGTTTTGGGGCGCTAACCTTAGCGCCCGCCCGAAGTTAGCGCCCGCCCCAAAGTAGCGCCCCGTTGCCAGAAATTCAGTGGCTTCGCCCTAAGAGGTTGGTGGAGCGCTAAAAGAGGCGTTCCACTACTATCTTTAGGCGCTAAGCCGGTGGTGCAGAGCGCAACGCCCGATCTCGGGCGCAGCGCACGGCAGACACTCTGGTGCCACTGAGCTCTTAAAGGGGAAGGGTGCATGTGTTCTTTTCAAAAGCAGAGTGTGGGGGGGGGGGAAAGGAGTGGTGGTGGTGGTGGTGGTGGTGGTGGTGGTGGTGGTGGTGGTGGTGGTGGTGGTAAACATAAATACACCGTTCACAGCAACACACTGGATCCTTCCACACAACACATGCAGACTGCCGTTTATAGTGCATGAGGAGTGCCCTTTAATTTGCGCTCCCCAGGGTGTGTTGCGTTCCATTTTACAAACGCTCTGGACGCCAGCCGCACAATGGGGCGGTCCGACTGAAGTTTGGATTCGGGGCGGCCAAAGGGCGTTGCACGAGGATGTGATGTCATTTTCTGCGCGCGCATCCGGGCGGCCGCTAAACTTTGCACCGGCGCTAACGGGCAACTTAATTTGGGGCGGGGCGCAAACTGCGCTGCGCCCGGGCGCTACACGCATAGCGCCCGAAAATCACTTCTCTTAAGGCGCTAACTGCTGGCGCAAGCAACTGAAAATCTAGCCCCAAGTTTTTTAACATTTAAACTTTTGCGCCCGCAGAGCTGCACTGTTCCAGGCGATCAGGGCCCAGCACGAACAATTACTGCTCCTAATCCAGGTAGTCTTCAAAAATAGATTTTAAATGACTGAGGCTAAAAAAAAAACGTCCGCTGTCAAGAGTGCATCTTTGTGGTAGTTGGAAGTCTCACCATGCCGAAGGTGCTCCCAATTCCTCAAAAGCGGAAGATCTAAACCCTTGTCTTTTTATGTCTATTGATTGCCTTGGAGTTAGATTTGAAATCAGGTTTCCGATATGAAAGGACAATATTTCAACACAGTGAGCTCCCAAATTCTTTCTTTAAGCTTCTGCAAGAAAAACGGGAAGCATTCCAAGTTACTGGCTTACCTAGGAAGTCATCAGAAGAAAGCCTCTCAAAATCCCAGACTTGAAGTACAAGGACTGCGGGAACTTTGCGTTCAGTCTTGTCTAAAGAGAAAATGGATTCCCTTTTGCATACGACCATCTGTTTCTCCGCAGGTATGTAGTTGAAAGGAAAAATAAAGCGCCAATTGAAGTTTCCTGTCCCAGTCAAGGAGTTGTAATGTACATCTGTTTCTTTCTTATCCTCTTCTTTTCCCTTTAGCCAGCTAAAAGAAAGAGTGTTTGAAATGTTAAAAGTATTTTGCACCCAAGACAAGTACACACTGCTAGAGAGAATAAGGCTCCTACATCTTGTCCAGAATCCAATAGGATTCCAAATGTCCAATGTTTTTATGAATAAGAACATAAGAACATAAGAAATAGGAGCAGGAATACGCCACTTGGCCCCTCAAGCCTGCTCCGCCATTCAATAAGACCATGGCTGATCTTGGGCTCAAAGCCACTTCCCAGCCAGCTCCCCATAACCCTTCACTCCCTTATCTTGCAAAAATTTGTCTATCTCCACTTTAAATGTATTTAATGACCCAGCCTCCTCCGCTCTCTGGGGCAGAGAATTCCACAGATTTACGACCCTCTGAGAGAAGTTCCTCCTCATTTCAGTTCTAAAAGGGCGACCCTTTATTCTGAGACTGTGCCCCCGAGTTCTAGATTTCCCCACGAGGGGAAACATCCTCTCTGCCTCTACCTTGTCGAGCCCCCTCAGTATCTTATATGTTTCGATAAGATCACCTCTCATTCTTCTAAATTCCAATGAGTATAGGCCCAGCCTGCTCAACCTTTCCTCATAAGTCAGCCCCCTCATCTCTGGAATTAACCTAGTGAATCGTCTCTGAATTGCCTCCAATGCAAGTATTTCCTTCCTTAAATAAGGAAGGATATACTTGAAATTTGAAACATTTAGACTCACTTGCCGATTTGTACAGGTAATAGAAAAGGTTAACCCGGAACACTGGATTGTGTGCAGGAGCCGCCAGAGGACTGCACAGTCTGTGATGTCCTGGACTTTGGAAAATCATGAGGTTAGACTTTAACTTGGGCCCACTGTCTTAAATGGGGCGGCAGAGATCTGAAAATGACTCACCGCCCCGTTTAGGCCAGCGTTCTGGCTGCTGCCCCCATCAAAGGGGCCGACGCATCTGCCTGGCTCGGGCAGTAGTCCCTTTTAATATGCGAATTGGGGTCCTATGACATAGATGGGACCCTGATTGCCACTTTAGAACTAAACTGGGTGGAGCGTGTGCCATGGACTTCTGAAGAGGAGCCCAAAGGTAGGTTTTTATTTATTTTTGTGGGGCCAGGAGCAGCAGGAGTGCTCCTCTGGGCCGTGCAAAAATAATCCGGGCCATTGCTACACCCGTTCCTCCGACCAGCACAGGCGGACACCCCCGACCTACCTTTTTCTCCAGCCTGGGGCTGCCCAATATTCTGTCAGATTAGCGCCGGCAAGCTTCCCTGGTGGCCCGCGGCCTGCTGAGTGTACGGTAATGAGGCCCAGCCCTAAAAACGGACCAGGCTCCCAGCAGCACCATCAGACAGCCGGCTGCCGTGCTCTACGGGCAGGCTACCCAATAGTCAAAATCTGGCCTCTGATGTCTCAAACAAATTGCACAGCTCTCTCATTCTGCTGCTGGGTGCCCACATGGGAAGTGATGGAATTGTTTGCACCGTCAAGCAACATGAGTCACCTGCTTGCTACATCGGTGAATTGCTGATTGTCTGCTGCTGCTGCTGATGTTCCCTGTGGCAGCTTGGAATGAGCCAAACACCTAAAGGTTCAGGGATGTGCTGACCTTAACAACCAATGTCATTGCCATTGATGTGATGGAAGTTGGCTAGAAGTTCCGTCACTGCCTCTCCAGTGAAGCCCCGCATGCAAAGGCAGTCTGCCCCTGACATTCCAAGGTAAGTGTGGCCTCAACCTGTATATGCAACTTTGTGGGTAAGGGTATATGAGTAAGGGTAGTCTATCTCTGATGCACGTGACCTGCCTAGCATTCCTCCTTTTGCCTATTCCTCAAATAAAACAGCAAAAGATGAACCATCATTCCAATGCCTAGTTTCAAAATTCTAACTGTAGCAACTAAAAATGTGGTAGCCAAAACATTTGGGCAAAAACTAGAGCTGAAATCACAAATCAAAAGAAAATGACACTTTCAGATATGAAAAAACAGAAATTCCCTTCCTTACTGCCACCCGTTAGCGCTGGAATCCTTGCGAAAAATGGCAGCTGCCACCCTAACGCCCTTCTCTGGCACGGGACTCGGTGGCTGCCATTTTGGTGAGGGCCTTGGCGCTGCCAATAGCAGCGCTGGCCCTGGAGATGCAAATATGGAGAGCGTGACGTCAATGCCAACTGGCGTCACGCTGTGCAAACTTGGACCTTAGTGCTGAGTTTAGCGCTGGGTCCTAAGCTCGCTCAGGAAAGTGAGCATGCAGCAGACTGACAGACACACATCTTTCAGGTAAGTTTGCATTTAAGCTTTTGGACTGGATTTTTTTGATTTTATTGATGTAATGACTTGGTGCAATACATGTTAAAAGTTTTTTTTTAAGTGTGCAAGGAGATCTGCCAGACGCTTGCAAGGCCACGGATGGTAAAGGAAGGCCTTTGAGAAGACAGAAAATGCTGGAAATACTCCGCAGGTCAGGCAACATCCGCGGGGAAAGAAACAGAATTCATGTCTCAGGGCGAGATGCTGCCTGACCTGCTGAGTATTTCCAGCATTTTATGCTTTTATTTCAGATTTACACCATCCCCTCTCAGAGGGAAGAGAAAGATGCCGAAGAGGAAGACGCCGCAGAGGAAGACACAGAAGAGGAGGAAGCAGAAGTACGGATGCATCCCAGACAGCCCCTTTCTGGCTGGGATATCCGGGATAGAATCATCTGCTTGCAGTAGCAGTGCCTACAACCCCTATTGCCCTTTCAACATTTGTCCTATACCTTACCTTCCCTCTGTTACTGACCATCACAGCGACCTCTTGACCACAATGTTGAAATAAAAGCCACCACAATCTAACTTTATACATTTATCCATCAAATATGACATCAATAAATTAACTCATCACCCTTATGCATTGCCTAGTGACTGTCTTGTGTGTGCCTTTGCCTATCCTACTGATGTCACACAGTGCTACCCCAGTGGCTGAAGCATGGCTGGTGGAAGGCTGCTGACTTTCAGTGGGGGACACTGCAAATGGCCTTGCAGGCCGACCTTGAGGAGCTGGGGGCTGGGAGTGTCAGATCAAGTGATGGGGTTTCTTCTTACATAGGATAACATAGGATATATGGCACAGAAACAGGCCATTCGGCCCAACCAGTCCATGCCGGCGTTTATGCTCCACTCGAACCTCCTCCCATCTTTCCTCATCTAAATCTATCAGCATAACGCTCTATTCCCTTTTCCCTCATATGCTTGTTTAGCCTCCCCTTAAATGCATCTATACTATTCGCTTCAACCACTCCCTGTGGTAGCGAGTTCCACATTCTCACCACTCTCTGGGTAAAGAAGTTTCTTCTGAATTCCCTATTGGATTTCTTAGTGACTATCTTATATTGATGGCCTCTAGTTATGCTCTTCCCCACAAGTGGAAACATTCCCTCTGTATCCACTCTATCAAAATGTTTCATAATTTTAAAGACCTATATTAAGTCACCCCTCAGCCTCCTCTCCCTCTTCTTGGTCAACCACTGACCGGGCAGGCTGCATTTCTTGGGTGTGTGAAATGAGGGAGGCACAAGTGTGGAGTTGTGAAGGGAGGGCGGGAAAGCAAGAGGTGCATGCTAGAAGGAGGATAATGTAGGAGGATACCAGCATCTTGTATCCTTTCAGCCTCGCTGCTAGCCAAGGGCTCAGCCATGCCCCTGCCAAGTGGGTGAGGTAAAGATAGAAATAGGAGGTGTGCCTCGTGTTTAGTAGAAATTGTTGGTAGGTGAGTGGAGGGGGAGTCATGCATTGAGCAGTGTGTGAGGCTAGTGGTGCAGTTGGTAGGAGATGGCTTTTGAAGATCCATTCACTGACCTTGACCAGTGGTCTGAGGTCATGAAGCTTCTTTGGGCACTGGAGCCAGGTGGTGGGGGCGACACTGCTGGCAGTGATGGCCTCGGTGATGTGGTCCCACATCGTTCTTTCTGGTGGGCCTCCTGACCCCTGTAGGTAGAGGACCTCTCTTGCAGTGTTGAACCCCTGCCCAAAGCTGGAGTGCTGTGTGCAAGACCCTTGGTGCCCCTTCCCTGCCCTGCTGAGCCATTTGTGTTTGTGCTGAAGCACTTTTCCCATTTTTTTTTTTAGGTGCAGAAGGCAATTCAGCTTTAAGAGCTGAAGACTCCCATTTGAGAATTCTTTTAAATATTTTTTTCAGAAGACAGTTCAGCTGTAAGGGTTTAAAAACTGCATATTTTTAGATTATTTTTTTTTCATTTCAGAAGTCAGTTTCCCTTTAAAGGACCGAATAGCTTTCCGAAATGACAGCTTTGCTTTGAGAAGACTGTTCTTGCTACAATAATGCTACAGCCACGCTACATTGGGACATCCTGTCGAGACGAATGGCACCAAAGCAGCCTTGCACGGCGAGTTTAGCGCTGGGCTAATGTTAAATAGGCACCAGCACCAATTTACCGGAATTGTCAGCGCCATCATTTCCGGCTTCAGTTAACACCGGCCCGCGGTGGCAACAGCAGGCTTTTAACCGATATCGAATTTCCAGGCCTATATTCTTCAAAAACAGAAGGTCTCCCTTTAATGCTCAGATCCTGTCAGCCCTCAAAGTGCCTACACCCAGAACATATCATATATGGGCAAACTCAAGTTGTAGCGTAATCCCGTCACTGTGTTTACAGCCATAAGCATGTCGATACAATATATTATTCTATTAAAATTAAAGCTCTCGTCTTTTTTTACCATGAGCTCCCGAGGCCTGATCTAAGGCCCTGCTGGAAATTCACACACTGCCTGTGGAGAAATTGGGTGCACTGCATACTTTCAGCCCCCGCCCATTGACTGTGGTAGCTCGGAAATCTTACCCACAAGTGCATAATCCTATATGGCAACAGTTCTTGTCCAAGCACTTCAGCTAACTTGCCACTAGACAAGCCAAGATTGCATGGAAGGGGGAGGGGGGAGTGCGGGGTCAGAGAATGGCACATACACTTTATGTTCAAAATTGAAGAGCAACTGTGAGGCACCAACAATTTTTATTCATACAAGCAATCTGAATCGGAATTAAGAAAAAAATATTTTTTATCCAAATTAACCTGTAGAATCCCAATTCATCACTCAATGTGTTTTGTATCTGTGTGCACGCACAGCATATACACACACACACACACACACACGTGCGTGTGTTCACTTTTAGGGAATACTCCAACACTGAAATAAGTTGAAGTAAATTGAGGCTAAGCATGTTGACAATGTACACTGTCTGTATTCGTAAACATTGCCCAGGGTATGAAAAATACACGTAAGGGACACAAATACATCATGAGTGGGAATCCAAAGCATTTTTCCAAACTGGAATGAAGTGAGAGAAACTATCATTAAGGCCTCACTATGCTCCAAGATTACACCATTTTATTAATTGCTTAAAATTTTGTGATAGGATGTAGTTGTAACCGCATCAAATATGAATAGATGAACTTATACAGAGTGTGTGTATATTTCAAATACACACCTGCTGCCAGTTATATATCTGTGGACGCACTGTTTATTCATTGAACAGATGCAGTTTAGTTTCTTGTGCACGCTGGGATTTCTAAATTCATTGTTTAATAGTTCAACAACTAATGTAAAACATGAATGTATTTTTTCCAAAGTAGGAGAATGTGAGCATAAGACAATTTAGTGGCAGAGAAGGCTTTTGTGCTAATAATTGGAGTAAGACAGAAGTTTTGTACCTTTGATTCCTCACATAGTGAGTTCCTGATTTTGTGTAACAACTAATCCAACATTTAAATTTGTTTTATTTTATAAGATCTCAGTAAGATTGTAAATAGATTTTAATCCCAGTTTCCAATAAGACACTTCTCTAATTTAAAAAGTAAATTTGAATCAAATGAAACTCTTACCCCTTGATATAGATGTCACTTGATTTTTGACCTGTAATAAAATTTTCATCTTCTAATATGACATCTTCGGCATTCCAGATAATTATTCTTAGTTCATACCTGCAATCAAATACAACAATTGATCAAAGACGATCTCACAGACGTTTAAGACATGACATGTATACGTTAAATTGGAGGCAATCTGATTTCCTCAGACACTATGGGCTGGATTTTCTCAATGGGGGCACATTGGGAGCGGGACAGCTGGTTGTCGGGTTTCAGTCCTGTCCCCAACAACGTCCAGCCAACCCATGCTATTTTCCCTTGATTGAACTTGTTAAGCCCACCCTGCAGGCTTAGCCAGCCAATTAAGGGAAAGCCGGTGACAGAGGACGTCAGTGTATGATGTTTCATCTGTCAAATATTTTTGACAGATGAATTGTCAGTGTTTGACAGCTTTGAGAAGCTGTCAAACACTGACAATCTCTGTTCTAAGGTAAGCCCTTGGAATGAAGACTCACCAAATCTCTCTCCTTAGCAGAAAGCAGATGGCTGCTGCATCAGAGAATGCAGCAGCCATTCTGTCACCTCTACCATGGAGATGAGGCACCTCCGGATCCCCAAAGGTTGAAGCCTGCAGGAAGAAGCAAAGCTAAGTAAACTTTTTCGAACACTTTGCACTCACCTCTCACAATTACCTCTCCACACTTGCACCCATCACTCTCTTCTACATCTGACATCTCGACCCCTCTCACCCCTGCAAACCCACTGCTCACCTCGCTGACCCTGGCGAGGTTCGCAGCCGTCGGGAAGCCCACACTTGTGTGGGTAAAATGGGGATAAGCCTCTTAACTGCCTGTTAACTACCTGTTAACAGGCAGTTAAGTGGCTGTAATCCCCTTCCCGCCTCGAGGAGATGGGCCCCTGCGCGAGTCGGGGGCCCGCCTCCCGGGAAGATGGCACGGAGGCAGATTGGGAGCGGGGTTGGTACCCATTCCCAGTTTCTGCCATTTTCCTGGCAGTCTCGCCTCCATACCTGCCTCCCCAGGGCTGGCAAAATTCCCCCTATATTCTAATCTAAATAAAATGTACAACTTACTTTTCTATAGAACTCCTCATATACAGAGATCTGCCTCACAGGGCAGTGGACAACTCGTGGACACCAAGAAGGAGGGAATAAGGGAAGGATGGGGTTAAGAGTGGGCGAAGAGAAGAGACTTTAGGAGGCCTTAGAAAGTGGAGAGAGAGGACAAGAGAGAGTTGCTGAGGGATGAAGATCCAGGGGGTGGGGACCTGAAGGAACAGCTACCAATGGTGCACCACAGGGAACAGATGATGAGAAGTACACCACTGTTCATAAAGCTGAGGGCGCATGAAGGGACGTATGGCAGGAGGAGATTGCTGAGGTTGGGAGGGGTGAAGCCACGGACTGATATGAAGTTGAGAACAAGTATCTTCAGGTCATTTCAAACGGGAAGCCGTTTGAGCATGGGAAGGACAGGCCTTAGTTTGGGTGAGAACACAAGCCATAGCATTCGGATGAATCATCATTTATGGAAGGTGGAAGCAGGAAGTCAGCAAGGGGAGCACTAGAGCCTCGAGGTGGTAAAGACATGAGTTAGGGTTCCTGCAGCAGAGAGCAAGAGAGCAAGTGGGTGATTTTTCAGAAATAAAAGAAAGCAATCTTGGTAACAAATTGGAGGAAGCTGAGCTCTGGGTGGAGCGGAAACCAGAGTTCCTCACCTCTGAGCTTAGTCTGGGGGTGGCAGGTAGGGAGGTTGATGAAGTGGAGGCCAGAGACATTTAGGTATTTGGTGGGAGCTGACGTGTATGGCTTCAATTTTCCCAACATTTAGCTGGAGGAAGTTTTGGTTTATTCAGATCTTAATACGAGATTGGCGGCTGTAGAGAATGTCATCAGCTGACCCATGCTTCAAGCTGATGTCTCCGACGAGTAGCATGTAAGGGATGAAATGCAAGTGGCCAAGGGCGGAACCCTGAGCTACAGCTTAGGTGATTGCGTGGGAACGAGGAAAAGCTGTTGGAGGCAATGTAGTGTCTATGATCTGATGTGTAGGAGAGAAACCATAAGAGAACAGTGCCAGAGAGTAAGCAATAATAGACACTATTACAAGGAGTTACAAGACTTCAAGAAATCAAGGAATTCTGATGAAACCAGAAAGCAAAACTTCGTAATTTATGATCTGCAGAATTAAGATTTACTATTTACAGCTTTCAACCCACTCCATATTGTTATAACTGTACTGATTTCTGTAACCAGTACTGTCACAGTGGCTCAAACTTCCCATTCTAATTAGTAAATAATTTATATGTTTTCGTGATATATTTGTACTCATCAAAGTGCGGAATGTCATTGCCGGGAGTATCAGTTTTCCCACTGTCTACCATTAATTAGGGACCACCAGAAGAAATTAAGAGTAAAAAAAACCTCTCTGTCCTCAATTCTAAAACTGGTCTCGGTTTCAGATAAGGAGGGGTACAGGTGATTTCAGAAGTAAACTTTGGAACATTTAGTTTTCAAAAGTCAGTGCATTTTTTTGAATTTCCAGGTAATTTGATTTGATGTCTTTTTGATAATGCAAATTTAGGTCAGAGAAATAAATGAGCACAGAGAGCTCTGAAGAGAGGGATAAGACGCAGCAAAGAAGGCCTCACAGTAATGATGAGACAAGTGAGCAATTTAATTAAAGGGATGACGGCAAGACTAAATTTTAATATCCTTTTAAAGAATAAATTACAGCCCTCCAACAGTGCAGTGCTCTTGCAAAACTATATCATTCTACTTGTGTTTCAATTAGAATTTTCCTTTTACCCCTTCGGCTTGCGAGGTGATATATCAACAGAAGGCCCAGGAGGAGGCATATCCATTGGAAACATGTCCACCCACATCTGAACACGGCCCTGGAGGAATATCAGAAGCAGAAACATGATATTAGAGAACCAGTTATCTGCTTCAATAAAATTCTACATGATACTAAAGGAACGGTTACATCAAGACACACGATTAGGGAATGGGGAATTAAGTGATGGGCTCATTCGTGGTTAATGAGAATGACTCAGATTCAACAACAGGCAAGGACAATCTAAACAAATGATATGGGATTGTCCGTCCATTATACACACCACCTAATTTTCTTTTCCATAATGGGCAGCCGATCCAATATTGCCCGTGTTTTAGCATCTCCATCAAAGTTGAAAGTTCCGGCGATTATCTTGTAGTGTATGTACCTTTAAAAGAGAACTACTTTTACAGCTCCTGTATACTGTAGTACCGGCAGTGACCACACCTGTATATAAGCCTTGAGCATGCCTCTGTACTCCCAGTCTTGAGACTACTCTACTCCAGTAAACACCTGTTGATTGTTAAGTTACAGCCTCCGTGTAGTTATTGGGAAACATCCTACTTTAAGAATCACGAATCTAACAGTGGCGACGAGGTCGATTCGAATCTGCCTGCAACTCTGCATTTCCCTTCAAGGATTCGCTCCGGGAGGACGGTGGAAGAAAGTCGAGGCCAGAAGCACGGGCGTCGACCACGAGCAACCGCCCAGTCATCCGGCAGAGAGTAAACATCGCAGGAGAGGCTGTCGAGAGCCGGGCTTGGTTCCCCAGCCACGACGATCCAGCAACAGACCGGCAACAGGTACAGCGCACACCCTTCCCGGACAGCGGCGGCTGGAGCCGACCGACGGCGTAGAAAAGCCGAGCAGCGTCGATGGGGTAAGAGAGAGGGTGAAGGAAAAACAAACAGACAGAGAGAGAGGGTAAAGCAGCAGCCGGGTTCAGGACCGAGCGACGGCAACAGGAAAGGCGCACAGGAGAACGCGCAGAGCACAGCCAGGGCTCAAGGGCTGAACCGCGTCCGCGGGGAGAAGAAGGGAGAGCGCGGGAGATGCCATTGAACCGCGGAGAAGAAGGGAGAGCGCGGGAGACGCCATTTTTAGAAGCCGCAGCGGAGAAGAAGGGCGAGCGCGGGAAGGAAGGAAAGCACGGGAGACGCCATTTTGTGCCAGCGGAGAAGAAGGGAGAGCACGGGAGACACCATTTTAGACAGTTAAATCACACCCAGGGATGGCGAAGAGTGGCAGTATCACTGCGTTCGACAATGAAGTCGAAGATTGGGCGACATATGTGGAACGCATTGAGGTGTACTGCAGGGCGAATGAAGTGCCAGATGCTAGGAAAGCACTGGTTTTGTTAAATTCCATGGGTGCAAAAACTTATGGCTTACTGCGAAACCTGATAACCCCAGAGAAGCCCGTGGATAAGAATTTCGAAAGCATAGTAGAAATCCTACAGGACCACTTAAGCCCCACACCGCTGCTGATAGCAGAAAGATTTAAGTTCCACAAAAAGAACCAGCATAAAGACGAAAGTAATGCTGAGTACTTAACGGAACTGTGCAAGCTATCGAAACACTGCCAGTTTGGAGTGGGACTATCAGATACGTTAAGGGACAAGTTTGTGTGTGGGCTTCAAAGTGAAGGAACCCAGAAACGGCTTCTATCAGAAAAGGATCTTACGCTGGACAAGGCTTTCAGCATGGAAGTATCACACGAAGCAGCCGCACGGGGCGCTGCAGAGATACAACGGAGACCGCAAGAATATGGCACCAATGAAATGTCATATGGAGCAGTGAAGTGTTATCGCTGCGGCAGAACAAAACACGACCAGAAGGATTGTTGGTTCAAGGACCAAGTGTGCAGACAGTGTGGAAAAACAGGACACATAGCAAGAGTCTGCAGGTCAGGGAAGAAAACCAACAGCAAGAAATCTCCACAGGAGAAGTACAAAAAGGTACATAAGGTGATGGACAGTAGTTCAGACGAGCAGGGAAGTGATACAGACTCCGGAAGCAAGGAGCTGGGTTGTCTGAAACTGCATAAGGTAACCAAAATGGAGGATCACCAGACTATCTGGGTCACACTCAAGATAGACGGAGTCCAAGTGAAAATGGAATTGGACACTGGATCAGCCCTAACAGTCATAAACCAAAGGGACTACAGGCGGCTATTTTCACATATACCCTTGAAAGCTACAGAGATTGTCTTGAAGACGTACACGGGGCAAAAAGTCTACCCCAAAGGAAAAATAAGGGTGAAAGTGATATCCAAAGGCCAGGAAATACCTAAAATGGACCTATATGTATTGCCAGATGGAGGACCACCACTACTAGGACGTGAATGGATCCGGAAGATACAATTAGATTGGCATTCCATACAGGCACTGAAGGTTGAGACCAAAAAGGATGACGGCGTCACACCTGGACGACTGTCAAAAATGCTAACTGACGCACAAGAAGTGTTCCAGGAGGGACTCGGAACACTAAAAGGCATAACAGCAATGATTAAAATAGAGGAAAATTTAAGTCCAAAGTTTTTTAAGGCCAGACCGGTCCTTATGCGATCCGACCAGCCGTCGAAGCAGAGCTGGAAGGGTTGGAACGTTCAGGAGTACTGTCCAAAGTAGACTGGAGCGAGTGGGCTACACCCATCGTCCCTGTAATGAAGAGGTCATTGAGTAATACGCCTGGGGAACCAAAGAGGTCCGCATCTGTGGGGATTTTAAGGTGACAGTGAACTCAGTCCTTCACACGGTACAATATCCGCATCCACGGACTGAGGATATTTTCGCCTCGCTATCTGGAGGTAAACGCTTCACCAAAATTGATCTGGCCCAGGCGTACTTGCAAATGGAGGTAGAAGAAGCCTCGAAACAATACCGCACGATCAACACTCATAAAGGTCTCTATCAATACAACCGGCTGGTGTTCGGAGTAGCATCGGCTCCGGCTATTTGGCAAAGGGCAATGGATCAAGTCCTGCAAGGGATTTCAGGGACCCAGTGTTATTTGGACGACATCCTGGTCACGGGCGAAAATGACAGTGATCACCTCGCCAACCTGGAAAAGGTGCTCACTAGATTAAAGGAATATGGGCTACGAGCTGATCGCCACAAGTGCGAGTTTTTCCAGAAGCAGATCTCGTATTGTAGCCACGTTATTGATGAAGAGGGGTTACATAAGTCCCCTGAAAAGATTGAGGCAGTAGTCAAGACTCCAGCACCGGAAAATGTGTCACAACTGAGGTCGTTCCTCGGGCTGGTAAACTACTACCATAAGTTCTTACCAAATTTGTCGACAGTCGTACACCCACTGAATACTCTACTGCAAACGGGGGTACTATGGAAGTGGAATGATGAATGTAAACGAGCTTTCCAGAAGTGCAAAGATTTGATCACATCAAAAGAGGTGTTGGCCCATTTCAACCCAGCACTACCAATCCGGTTGGCATGTGATGCATCACCCTATGGTATTGGAGCGGTGCTGTTGCACAAATTCCCAGACGGGTTGGAGAGGCCAGTAGCCTTTGCGTCTCAGTCACTAACCTCAGCCAAGCGCAACTACGCCCAGATCAACAGGGAGGCCCTCAGCCTAGTATGGGGAGTAAAAAAATTCAACCACTATCTGCATGGGCAGAAGTTCACCTTGCTGACTGACCACCAACCACTTGTCTCCATCTTTCATCCAAAGAAGGGCGTTCCGGTGATGACTGCACAACGGTTACAAAGATGGTCCCTTTTTCTAGGGGCGAACCAATATGAAATAGAATATAAAGGCACGAAACAGCATGGAAGCACTGATGGGCTATCACGCTTGCCACTGCCTACTGTGGAGGAAGCACCAGCAGTGGACCCTATCGAGATATTTTATTCGTCAATAATTGAACGATTGCCAGTAACTAACGCGGATGTAGAGAAGGAGACCCGCAATGATCCGACACTGTCTCGGGTATATGATTTGATGGTGAGGGGATGGCCAACACATGGCAACTCACTGTTGCCAGCATTCTCATCCAGAAGAGAACAGCTGTCAGTATGCCAGGGGACAGTGATGTGTGGATCCCGAGTGGTAATTCCACCAAAGTTAAGGGAGAGAGTGCTAAATGAGCTTCACGAAGGTCATCTGGGAGGGGTGAAAATGAAAAGCCTTGCTAGGGCTTATGTGTGGTGGCCGGGGATTGATCAACAAATCGAGGACCTAACTAAGAGCTGCTCAGGATGCCAGAAGGTCCAAAATGCACCACCACATGCCCCTCTACACCCATGGGAGTGGCCCTCCTCTCCATGGCAACGGGTGCATATTGATTTTGCTGGTCCATTCATGGACTCAATGTTCTTAATAGCAGTGGATGCGCACTCGAAATGTCCTGAGGTGATAAAAATGTCCTCAACCACTACAGAGAAAACGATTGCAGTCCTACGGACCATATTTGCCAGGAACGGCTTGCCAGAGCAGATTTGCTCTGATAATGGACCACAGTTTGTGTCCGAAGAGTTTCAGAAATTTATGAGAAGGAATGGGGTAAGGCATTACACATCCGCCCCGTATCATCCAGCCACAAATGGATTGGCTGAGAGGTTCGTACAAACCTTTAAAAAGGCGATAAAGGCCATGTGCGATGATGAAATTCCACTACAGCATAAGGTGGACAATTTCCTGTTAGCCTACAGAAATGCGACACATGCAGTTACCAACCAGACCCCGGCCATGATGTTCTTTAACCGAAGGTTGAGATCTCGTCTGGATTTGCTCAGACCAAATATGCGAAGAAATGTTGAGGATAAACAATTCCAGCACATCAATGAGAAGCCGACAAGGAGCTTCAATGTAGGACAACCAGTCTTGGCCCGTGACTACCTAATGGAGAAATGGCAACCCGGAACGATATGCACACGGCAGGGGCCATTAATGTACACAGTGGATGTCGGGGAGAACATTGTGAGACGCCACGTCGACCAGATCTTAGCGTCACAGGAACGAGTCAACCCCATGTCTCGCGTACCTGGGGATGAACCCGACATACCGGTAGCATCTACCTCAGAAACAGTAGCAGTGGAAACCGATGAAAGGGGGCCAGAATCGCCTCCGCACCAAGAACAAGAACCTCAGGAAAGGCGCTATCCAGAAAGGATCAGGAAGCCGCCCCAAAGACTGAATCTATAAATGGACTATTTGTGTTTAGTGTGCATGTTAAAGTGTTAATTGTTATTTGCATATTATGGGTACTGCTAATCTAAAAGGGGAGGAATTGTAGTGTATGTACCTTTAAGAGAGAACTACTTTTACAGCTCCTGTATACTGTAGTACCGGCAGTGACCACACCTGTATATAAGCCTTGAGCATGCCTCTGTACCCCAGTCTTGAGACTACTCTGCTCCAGTAAACACCTGTTGATTGTTAAGTTACAGCCTCCGTGTAGTTATTGGGAAACATCCAACTTTAAGAATCACGGATCTAACATATCTCAAGTGGACAAACGGACAGAAAATCATGGTATTTTTACAATATGGGCAAAGCTCCATGCTAGAGGCATAAATTCGTAAGATTACCCTTAAGAATTCCACTTTACTTCACTGAGGATCACACTCTACAGAACTGTAACATAAGTGCAGCCTTCAAGTCTGAATTGTGCTATGTTTAGAATGGGTTTTGATCAACCAGTCATGCCTCTGGCACTCAGATAATGCCTTTTCATGTCCTCAGGATGTTTCAAAGCATGTGACAGCCAATTAACTACTTTTGAAGTGTAGTGACCAATGTTCCCTTTATTTTTTTTCCCTGCGCGAGCCCTTTAAATAAGCTGCATTTCTTCCAGCGGAACAGCAGCTGAGTGGTCTGCACGGGACCTCGCGAATGGTGCGCAGCCGCGCACCTTCGGGGGAACATCAGTAGTGACTGTTATTTTGTAGGCAAATGTAGCAGCCAATTTGTGCGTAATGTCCCACAATGTCCCAGATAATCTATTTTTGGTGATATTGGTTGAGGGATAAATGTTGTTCAGCACACTGGGAGAGCTCTCTGCTCTTCAAATAATGTTATGGGACCTTTTACGACAACCTGAACTGGCAGATGGGGCCTTGGTTTAATGTCTTATCCAAAAGACCACATCTCTGACAACGCAGCCCTCCCTCAGTTCTACACTGAAGTGCCAGCCTCGATTATGTGCTAAAGTCCTGAAGTGGAGCTTGAACCCACATCCTTCTAATTGAGAGGCAAGAATTCTAGCACTGAGCCAAGCTGACAAGCTGAGAACTTGGGTCTGAGCAGATGGATTAATTGCCACCATGAGGCCACAAACTCTTTCCCTGGTAGGTTTATACAGATTGGATGGATGTATACTCACCAAAGAGCTGCATATTGTTTCTCAACAAACTGCGTGGAATCATTTTTATTTGCAAACTTTAATGAAGATACATACTCCACCAGCACCACTGAACGCCCGAGGTGACGAACTAATAGACATTTTTTAATTAAAAAAGAAATAACCTTTGTCATTGTGCCTCCAGCCAGACAGCAGGAACTTTTCCTTAAGCATTAGATGGAAAGCTGTAATGGGTTAATATTACATTGGCTCCCGGTCCAGCAATGCCTCGAATTTAAAATTCTCATCCTTGTTTTCAAATCGCTCCATGGCCTTGCCCCTCCCTATCTCTGTAACCTCCTCCAGCCATGCAACCCTCCGAGAGCTCTGCATTCCTCCAATTCTTGCCTCTTGCACATCCCCGATTTCCTTTGCCCCTCCATTGACGGCCGTGCCCTCAGCTGTCTGGGCCCTAAGCTCTGGAAATACCTCCCTAAACCTCTCCACCTCACCATCTCTCTCTCTTCCTTTATGATGTTCCTTAAAACCTACCTCTTTGACCTAGCATAATATCCCCTTATGTGGCATGGTGTCAAATTCTGTTTGATAACGCTCCTGTGAAGCACTTTGGGACGTTTTACTACATTAAAGGCGCTGTATAAATGCAAGTTGTTGTTGTTGTTGGGTAACTTAGTTAGTGTGCAAGTTTGAAGGTGTATCCAGTCCCTCTGTACACAGAGGATGACTTTTTCCATTCATAAAAATGTTTTTATAAAAAGAACAGGTCAACCCAAATCTCAAGTGTCAAAGTTCAAGTATTTGGCAAAATATTGTGTGTTGAGTTCAGAATACAGTTTGGTGTCTATCCATAGTTAAAACACGGTGATATAAAGCTGCTAAACTTTAGCTCCCACTATTTCATGACGTATCACATGTTATATTTTTGACGAGTCAATAAATGTGTCACACATCTCACCATAACACACAAAATGACTGGCTTACCAGCATTGCCTTATAAAGGAGGTGGGTCATATAAAAAGGTCACAAATCACATCAAATAATGGTTGAAGCTCTCAGCTGTCAGTAATCCAGGACACTGTACAGATAATATTTAAGTCACCTGTTCCATGCTTGGTTTGTCAGAGTGGTAGAGGGATCGTGATTCAACGTGCTCAGGAACCAATTTGTATTCAGTCCTAGCGATCACTGACCACTGGTGTAACACCTTTAAAGCCAGGTGTTCATGCGATTTCACCTCTTCACCTAGATTAAATACACAATGGAGTATGTTCAGATCATATGGAAATATTAGTGGTGGCTGAGTTACACACATGTTCTAAAAAATATAGAGAATAACAAGCTTTTCTGCTATAACAGATAAGAACAAAGGAACATTGAAAGATAATCATGGTCTTGTTTTCTTTGAGTATCACAATTATTTGTTTTATGTAGCATGTGTCATAGTATTAAGTCTTTGCAGATACACCTTGAGTTTAGGAAGCTGAGACTACTGCATGTGGCTTCCCTATTTTCAATTTCTCTTTTGTCTTCACCCACCTTCAACACTGCCTCAGTCCATCTGTCTGCGAAACCCCCCATTCACACCTTTGTCACGTCTAGGTTCAGTTATTCCAGAACTTTCCTGGCCAGCCTTCCATTCTCCACTCTACACGAATGTCAGCTCATCCAAAATTCTGCTGCCTCCTATCCTGCACAAAGTCTTGCTTGCCCATCCTCGCTGACCTACATAGGTTCCTGGTCCCTCAATGCCTCCAATTAAATTGATCATCCTTGTGTTTAAATCCATCCATGACCTCAACCTTCTCTATCTCTGTATCTTCCTCCAGCCTCCCCCGCCAACCCCCCCAAACCTGGTACTCTCATTGCCTGTGACTCCGGCTTCTTGTGCATCCACCCTGCCCCCACCCCCACCCCACCCTGTCCCCCAACCACCACCCCCCATCTTCACCCCACCATAAGTGGCCGTGCCTTCAACTACCTAGGTCCCACTCTTGGAAATTTTCTCCCTAAACCCCTCTGCCTCTCCACTTCCTTCTCCTTTAAGATCTTCCTTAAAACCCACCTCTGTAATTAAGCTTTTAGTCACTCTTCCTAATCTTTCCTATTTCCTCATGCCTCCATGAAGTGCCTTGGGACACCTTTATACTTTAAAGGCACGATATAAATACAAGTTGTTGGCCGGGATGTAGCTCATCTCGGTGGGTCCAGGGCGGGTGATGTCGGTGGCGGGTCCCGACCCCGCTGCTGGCTCCATCCCGCTGTCCAAAATGAATTTCCGTTGATTGGGCTAAACCTGCCCAGCGCGTTTGCCAGTCCAATTAGAGGAATCAGGTCTGGTGATGTCATTTCATCAGCCGTTATCAGCCGGTTTCCTTAAAGGGACCATGGCCAACTTTACTTTGACATTGGGCTGTCAGTGTTCTACAGCATTGAGGTGCTGCAAACACTGACAAGCACTGCACAGAGGTGCAGAGCTGCACCCAGGTTCTCCTATGACTACCCTCCATATGCTTAGGTAAGCGTGGATAGAGAGTGGAAAGTGGAAAGCCTGTAGAATCTGTGCTGGAAATTGACTGAGAAACAGCTTGTGACTGAGGCAAGTGATGATCTGTCAGGTGGGAGCTTTTACTGTACATTTGAATCATAGAATGGAATCATAAAATCATAAAATGGTTACAGCACAGAAGGAGGCCATTCAGCTCGTCGTGCCCGTCCCGGCTCTCAACAAGAGCACTTCAGCTAGTCTCACTCCCCCGCCCTTTCCCTGTAGCCCTGCAATTGTTTTTACCTTCAGGTACTTATCCAATTCCCTTTCGAAAGCCATGATTGAGTCTGCCTCCACCACCCTTTCAGGCAGTGCATTCCAGATCCTAACCACTCGCTGCGTAAATTTTTTTTTCCTCATGTCGCCTTTGGTTCTTTTGCCAATCACCTTGAATCTGTGTCCTTTGGTTCTCGACCCTTCTGCCAATGGGAACAGTTTCTATCTACTCTGTCTAGACCCCTCATGATTTTGAGTATATCAAATCTCCTCTCAACCGTCTCTGCTCTAAGGAGAATAACCCCAGCCTCTCCAGTTTATTCATGTAACTGAAGTCCCTCATCCATGCAATCATTTTCGTAAATCTTTTCTGCACCCTCTCTAAGGCCTTCACATCCTTCTTAAACCACAGTGCCCAGAATTGGATACAATACTCCAGTTGAGGCCGAACCAGTGTTTTATAAAGGTTCATCATAAATTCCTTGTTTTTCTACTCTATACCTCTATTTATGAAGCCCAGGATCCCGTAAGCATTTTTAACCACTTTCTCAACCTGCCCTGCCACCTTCAATGATTTGTGCACCTATACCCCCATGTCTCTCTGTTCATGCACCCTCTTTAGGATTGCACTGTGATGAAATATGTCATTCATCAGACTCTGTATTTAACTACACATATTGTATTGCCTGCTCCGGTGTTTTACCTTGTATTGTATATAGTGCACCGCCCCCTTTCTCCCCATTGGATGTGTCGGCTCCGCCCATACCTGGCCCTACTTAAGACAAGCCCAGGCTTGTCTTGCAGCAGAACAGCAGAACGCTAGGTGAAGACACAGGCATCTTTCTTTGCTAATAAAAGCCTTGTTTTATTCAGTTAACTTTGAGTATTGAAGTTATTGAGGCGTATCAATTTTATTAGCAAACTTTTAATGATGGATCAACTTTTGAAACCGGAATGCTTGGATTTGGACCCACATGCTTCGGGTGCATCGGCACGGTTTGGACACTGGTTCCAGTGCTTGGAATTTTTTATGGCCAACTCCGAAGCCGTCACAGCTTCTAAAGCCACCGGAGATGTGAAACTCGGGATCCTGCAGAATCGGGTAAGCCACCGGGTTTTTCCACTCATCCAAGACGCCGCCACCTACCTGGATGCCTGCAACATTCTAAAGGCCCACTATCAGCGGCCTACCAACGAGGTGTACGCCAGGCACCTGCTTGCTACCTGCACACAGCGACCCGGAGAGTCGCTAGAGGACTTTCTAGTCACCCTAAAAGTGCTTGGCAAAGACTGCAAATGCAAAGACGTGAAAGCCACGGTATACACAGACGAGCTTATTCGGGATGCCTTTATCGCAGGCCTTAGCTCTAATTACATCCGGCAGAGACTGCTAGAGAAAACGGGCCTAGATCTGACACAGGCTGTGGACACAGCGCGATCGCTGGATGTGGCTCAGAAGAACTCTGACTCCTACTCGTCAGGCCACGCGGCCCACGCCGCCTCTGCTTCCCCGCCCGGTAGCCCAACACCGTCGGGGCCCTGCTCTCCCCCCAGAAGCCCTACGACCGCCGCGACGCATCGGGGCCCCAAATGCTACTTCTGCGGGCAGCCGAAGCACACCAGGAACCTGTGCCCGGCGAAAGGCACCACCTGCTGTAAGTGCGGTAAGAAGGGGCACTTTGGGAAGGTGTGCAGAGGGAACCCCGCAGGCAAAACCGCCGCCGCCGCGTGCGCGCCGTGGGAGCGGCCATCTTGGACGCCATCTTGTCCGACCTCGTGGGGTCCGCCATCTCGCGAGCAGACATCGTGGACGCCATCTTACCCGGCCTCGTGTGGCCCACCATCTTGTCCCGATCAGGGCCCTACAGTGGCGTCGATCACAGTGGACAAGTCCAGACCGCACCCACTATCCAAATCGATGGTGGACATCGAGGTAAACGGGTGCAAGGTTAAATGTTTAATTGACAGCGGGAGCACAGAGAGCTTCATTCACCCTGGTCTGGTACAACGACTCTCTCTAACTATAGTCCCTACTCAGGGCACGATCTCTATGGCTGACAAAACCCAGATATCGACTATTGCGGGTTACTGCGCGGTACGATTGTCCGTTAAAGGCACTGTATATAATAATTTTAAACTGTTAATTATGAAGGATTTATGTGTGAGCGTGATCTTGGGCCTGGATTTTCAGTGCCACCACCAAAGCATCACGCTCAATTTCGGTGGGACCCAGCCGCCCCTCACAGTGTGCGGTCTGGCTACCCTGAAGGTAAAGCCGCCTTCGCTATTCGCGAACCTTACCCCTAACTGCCGGCCAATAGCGACCAAAAGCAGGAGGTACAGCTGGGAGGACAGGCGGTTTATCGCGACCGAGGTAGACAGGCTCCTGAGGGAGCGCATTATTGAACGCAGCAACAGCCCGTGGCACGCCCAAGTGGTGGTGGTGAGGGGTAGCAAGAAGAAGCGGATGGTGATTGACTATAGTCAAACAGTCAACATCTATACCCAACTAGACGCCTACCCGCTACCCCGCATATCCGAGATGGTGAACCAAATCACCCAATACCGGGTGTTCTCCACCATCGACCTCAAGTCAGCGTACCACCAGCTCCCTATCAGACCAGAGGACCGTTCGTACACCGCCTTCGAGGCAAATGGACGCCTCTACCAGTTCCTCAGAGTCCCCTTTGGGGGTGACGAATGGGGTCTCGGTCTTTCAGAGGGAGATGGACCGCATGGTCGATGACCACCACTTGCAGGCAACCTTCCCCTATCTCGACAACGTCACCATCTGCGGCCACAACCAACAGCACCACGACTCAAACCTCGCGAGGTTTCTGAAAACCGCACAAAAACTCAACCTCACCTACAACGAGGACAAGTGCGTTTTCAACACCACGTGCCTCTGCACACTAGGCAGCGTGGTGGAGAATGGGGAAATCGGACCAGACCCCGACCGATTGCGCCCCCTATGGGAGCTGCCCCTGCCCAACACTCCCAAAGCCCTGAAAAGGTGCCTGGGGTTATTCTCGTATTATGCCCAATGGGTCCCCAACTACTCCGATAAAGCCCGCCCCCTCTTGAAAGCATCCTCTTTCCCGCTCTCTGCTGAGGCCCATGCTGCCTTCAAAAGCATTAAGCAGGATATTGAGCGGGCCACGCTACAGGCAGTGGACGAGAACACTCCCTTTCAAGTGGAAAGTGATGCGTCTGACTTTGCCTTGGCGGCCACCCTCAACCAGGCGGGGCGGCCCGTAGCTTTCTTCTCGAGGACCCTCCAGGGGCCCGAGATCAGACACTCCTCCGTGGAAAAGGAGGCCCAAGCCATCGTGGAGGCAGTGCGCCACTGGCGGCACTACCTAGCCGGCAAACGCTTCACCCTACTTACCGACCAGCGGTCGGTAGCGTTTATGTTCAATAATAAACAGAGGGGGAAGATTAAAAATGATAAGATTCTTAGGTGGCGGATCGAGCTCTCCACCTTCGAGTACGACATCATATACCGGCCGGGGGCCCTTAACGAATCCCCCGACGCCCTCTCACGAGGGATGTGTGCCAACGCCACCGGGGATCGGCTACAGACCCTCCACAACGACCTCTGCCACCCAGGGGTCACATGGCTGTTCCACTTCATAAAGTCCCGCAACTTACCCTACTCGATTGAGGAAGTTCGGTCCCTGACCAGGAACTGCCGCACTTGCGCTGAGTGCAAGCCTCGGTTCTACCACCCTGATAGAGCCCACCTAATCAAAGCTACACGGCCCTTTGAGCGGCTTAGCTTAGATTTCAAGAGCCCCCTCCCGTCCGTCGACCGCAATGTTTACTTCCTGAACATTGTGGACGAATACTCCCGTTTCCCATTCGCCTTCCCCTGCCCAGACATGACCAGTGCCACGGTCATTAAATGCCTCAACAGCCTGTTCTGCCTGTTCGGTATGCCAAGCTATATCCACACGGGTAGGGGGGCGTCCTTCATGAGCGAAGAGCTACGCCAGTACATGCTGTCCAAGGGGATTGCCATGAGCCGTACCACCAGCTACAACCCCCGGGGTAATGGTCAGGTGGAGCAAGAGAACGGGACAGTATGGAGGGCAGTCACCCTAACTCTAAGGACCAAGGGCCTCCCTATCTCCTGCTGGCAGGAAGTCCTCCCAGATGTGCTCCACTCAATACGGTCACTATTGTGTACCGCCACTAATGCCACGCCTCATGAGCTAATGTTTGTGTTTCCCCGGAAATCCACCTCAGGCGTATCCATACCGTCATGGCTCTCCACCCCAGGTCCGGTACTTTTGCGGAAGCATGTGAGGGGCCACAAGACGGACCCTCTCGTGGAGCCAGTGCACCTGCTCCACGCCAACCCACAATATGCGTATGTCTGGCACGCCGACGGTCGGGAGGACACTGTGTCCATAAAAGACCTCGCCCCAGCCGGTAACAACAGCAACAACGACAATGACTACAACAACAACAGCAACAACGACAACAACCACAACAACTATTACCCACCCACTCCACCCACTATTCTTTCATCACCCCCGGAAGAACACCAGCCAACGGTACCCCCACCACCTACTCCTTCAACAACCTCGGTGGCGCCCCCGGCAGAGACCCAGGAGGTCACCCGGGACACCCAGCCGGCACCCGCGGCACCGCAACCGTTACGTCGGTCACAGAGGACTATCACACCCCCGGACAGACTAAATCTGTAGAAGGGGTGAATGTGATGAAATATGTCATTCATCAGACTCTGTATTTAACTGCACATATTGTATTGCCTGCTCCAGTGTTTTACCTTCTGTATTGTATATAGTGCACCGCCCCCTTTCTCCCCATTGGATGTGTCGGCTCCGCCCATACCTGGCCCTACTTAAGACAAGCCCAGGCTTGTCTTGCAGCAGAACAGCAGAACGCTAGGCGAAGCTAGGTGAAGACACAGGCATCTTTCTTTGCTAATAAAAGCCTTGTTTTATTCAGTTAACTTTGAGTCTTGAAGTTATTGAGGCGCATCATGTACCCTTTAGTTCATATTGCCTCTCCTCGTTCTTCCTACCAAAATGTATCACTTCACACTTTTCTGCATTAAATTTCATCTGCCATGTGTCAGCCCATTTCACCAGCCTGTCTATATCTTCTTGAAGTGCATCACTATCCTCCTCACTGTTCACTATACTTCCAAGTTTCGTGTCATCTGCAAATTTTGAAATTGTGCCCTGTACACCCACGTCCAAATCATTAATATATATCAAGAAAAGCAGTGGTCCAAGTACTGACCCCTGGGGAACACCACTGTATACCTTCCTCCAGTCCGAAAACAACCGTTCACCACTACTCTGTTTCCTATCACTTAGCCAATTTCATATCCATGCTGCCACTGTCCCTTTTATTCCATGGGCTTCAACTTTGCTGGCAAGCCTATTATGTGCCACTTTATCAAATGTCTTTTGAAAGTCCATGTACACCACATCAACCGCATTGCCCTCATCTAAAATTTCAATCAAGTTAGTTAAACACGATTTACCTTTAACAAATCCGTGCTGGCTTTCCTTAATTAATCCACACTTGTCCAAGTGACTGTTAACTTTGTCCCTGATTATCGTTTCCAAAAGCTTCCCCGCTACTGAGGTTAAGCTGACTGGTCTGTAGTTGCTGGGTTTATCCATGCACCCTTTTTTGAACAAGGGCGTAACATTTGCAATTCTCCAGTCCTCTGGCACCACCCCCCCGTATCTAAGGAGGATCGGAAGATTATGGCGAGTACCTCCATGATTTCCTCCTTAACCTCCCTCAGCATCCTAGGATGCATCCCAGCCGGTCCTGGTGACTTATTTACTTTAACTTCAGCCAGCCTTTCTAGTACCTCCTCTATCAATTCTTATCTCATCCAGTATGTCCACTACCTCCTCTTTCACTATGACTTTGGCAGCATCTTCTTCCTTGGTGAAGACAGATGCAAAGTATTCATTTAGTACCTCAGCTATGCCCTCTGCCTCCATGAGTAGGTCTCCCTTTTGGTCCCTAATCGGCCCCACTCCCCCTCTTACTGCACTTTTACTATTTATATGCCGATAGAAGACTTTTTGATTACCTTTAATGTTGGCTGCCATTCTATTCTCATACCCGCTCTTTGCCCCTCTTATTTCCTTTTTCACTCCCCCTCTGAACTTTCTATATTCAGCCTGGTTCTCACTTGTATTCTCAACCTGACATCTGTCATATGCCCCCTTTTTCTGCTTCATCTTACTCTCTATCTCTTTCATCATCCAGGGAGCTCTGGCTTCAGTTGCCCTACCTTTCCACCTCGTGGGAATGTACCTCGACTGTACCTTGCTTTGTGCATTGAGTGCTGTTGGTGTTTTGCTAAGTGGGAGAAAAATCATTTAAGTGTATTTTGTGAATTTTAGTGTGTTAAGAAGTCAATTATTTGAAGTAAGTTTAATTTTTTAAGGGTTTTTTAAACTCTTGGGCAGTTTAAACCGGAAGTAGAATCCGGGTATAAAAGGGGAGGGGCTAGTGCAGTGCACGGAGTGCTTTGTGCATTGAGTGCTGTTGGAGTTTTGCTAAGTGGGAGAAAAATCATTTAAGTGTATTTTGTGAATTTTAGTGTGTTAAGAAGTCAATTATTTGAAGTAAGTTTAATTTTTTAAGGGTTTTTTAAACTCTTGGGCAGTTTAAACTGGAAGTAGAATCCGGGTATAAAAGGGGAGGGGCTAGTGCCGTGCACGGAGTGAGAGTTCGGATAAGTGGGAGGTGAGGGTGTGTTTTTTGCTCTGTTTTGTTCCCCACTCCCAGGCTTAGACAGCACTGCGGAGGCGGAGCAGCGAGACGAGTCAACCAAACAGGCCCCACAGACAGTATTCAAGGAGGAGGTTGGTGATCAGCTGGTTGGTTGGTTTTTTTCCTTCTCTTCTCTTTTATACCTTTAAGTTGGTAAGTCCTATTGAATAGTGGTGTGATATTATCATATATATCCGGGCAGGGTCTTCATAACTAATAATAAGAAATTTAATTAATTATATAGAATGGAGCAGGTGATGTGTTACTGTTGCGAGATGTGGGAGCCGGTGAACCCCATTGAGGCTCACGGTGATTACATCTGCGACAAGTGTTTGCTGCTAGAGGAACTCAAGTTCCATGTTATGGAGCTTGAGACCAAGCTTCAGACACTGCGACACATCAGGGAGGGGGAGAAGTTCCTGGACTCTATGTTTCAGGAGATGGTCACACCTATGAAGTTAATTACTGCAGATGTAATCCGTGGTCAGGGACAGGACGCTGTGACTACGAGTGAGGAAGGTACAGGGATCCAGGATGTAGTGTTGAAGGAGACGCAGCCCTTGTTCTTGTCCAGCAGGATCGAGGTTCTTACTCCCTGTGAGGGTGGGAGCGGGGACTGCAGGGAGGATGAGCAACCTGGCCACAGCACCGTGGTACAGGGGGCCATTCAAGTGGAGGGAGTAAAAAGAAATGTTGTAGTGGTAGGGGATAGTATCATTAGGGGGATAGATAGGGTTCTCTGCAGTCAAGAGCGGGAGTCCCAAAGGTTGTGTTGCCTGCCTGGTGCCAGGGTTAAGGACATCTCTTCTGGGCTGGAAAGAAACTTGGAGTGGGAGGGGGAGGATCCTGTTGTCGTGGTCCATGTTGGCACAAACGACGTAGATAGGACAAGGAAGACGGTTCTGTTAAAGGAGTATGAGCAGCTAGGGGTCAAATTAAAAAACAGAACCTCAAGGGTAATAATCTCTGGGTTATTACCTGAGCCACGAGCGAATTTGGCTAGGATAAATAAAATTAAAGAGTTAAATGCGTGGCTCAAAGACTGGTGTGGGAGAAATGGGTTTTGCTTCTTGGGACACTGGCACCAGTACTGGGACAGGAGGGAGCTGTTCTGTTGGGACGGACTCCACTTGGCCAGTGCTGGGACTAGAGTCCTGGCGAATCATATAACCAGGGCTGTAGAGAGGGCTTTAAACTAATTAGTTGGGGGGAGGTTTCTAGAGAGCAAATAATAGAAATGACAACAGAGAAGGTCATAGACTTAGGTAGCAGTGGGGGAATTAAAAAACAGAATGTGTCAGGAAGGGACAGAAGGTATGGAGTAAAAAGTAAAGTACTAAAAAGGGAAAAAACAGGAACTAAGTGTTACAAAACATATTTGAAAGTTCTTTATCTGAATGCACGTAGCATTCGTAACAAAATGAATGAGTTAACGGCACAAATAATGACATATGGGTATGATCTTGTGGCCATTACAGAAACATGGCTGCAGGGTGACCATGACTGGGAATTAAACATACCAGGTTATTTAACAATCAGGAAGGACAGGCAGGAAGGGAGAGGAGGTGGGGTGGCTATGTTAATAAAGGAAGGAATCACTATAATACAGAGAAATGATATTGGGTCAAAGGAGCAGGATAGTGAAACAGTTTGGGTGGAGATGAGGAATAATAAGGGGAAAAAAACACTAGTGGGTGTAGTCTATAGGCCTCCAAACAGTTGCAACTCTGTTGGACGGAGTATTAATCAGGAAATAGTTGAGGCTTGTAATAAGGGAACAGCTATAATTATGGGGGATTTTAATTATCATATTAACTGGACAAATCAAATTGGGCAGAGCAGCCTTGAGGATGAGTTCATTGAGTGTATTAGGGATGGGTTTCTTGAGCAGTATGTAACTGAACCGACCAGGGGGCAAGCAACCTTAGATTTGGTCCTGTGTAATGAGACAGGATTAATTAAAAATGTCCTAGTAAAGGATCCCCTTGGAATGAGTGACCATAACATGGTTGAGTTCCATATTCAATTAGAGGGTGAGAAGTTTGGATCTCAAACAAGCGTGCTGAGCTTGAATAAAGGAGACTATGAAGGTATGAGAGCGGAATTAATTAGAGTGGACTGGGAAAATAGATTAAAGGGTAAGACGGTACATGACCAGTGGTGTACATTTAAGGAGTTATTTTACAACTTCCAAAAAATATATGTTCCACTGAGGAAAAAAGGGTATAAAAGAAAAGATAGCCATCCGTGGCTAAGTAAAGTAATTAAGGATAGTATCCGACTAAAAACAAGGGCATATAAGGTAGCCAAATCTAGTGGGAGGATGGAAGATTGGGAAGTCTTTAAAAGACAGCAAAAAATAACTAAAAGATTGATTAAGAAAGGGAAGATAGATTATGAAAGTAAATTAGCAAAAAATATAAAAACAGACAGTAAAAGTTTCTATAGTTATATAAAAAGAAAAAGGGTGGCTAAAGTAAATGTTGGTCCCTTAGAGGATGAGACCGGGAAATTAATGGTGGGAAACATGGAGATGGCAAAAACACTGAACAATTATTTTGTATCAGTCTTTACAGTAGAGGACACTAAGAATATCCCAACACTGGACAAACAGGGGGCTCTAGGGGGGGGAGGAACTAAATACGATTAAAATCACTAAGGAAGTGGTACTTGGTAAAATAATGGGACTCAAGGCGGATAAATCCCCTGGACCTGATGGCTTGCATCCTAGGGTCTTGAGGGAAGTAACGGTAGGGATTGTGGATGCATTGGTAATAATTTTCCAAAACTCACTGGACTCAGCAAAGGTCCCGGCAGATTGGAAAACTGCTAATGTAACACCCTTATTTAAAAAGGGTAGTAGGCAGAAGGCTGGAAACTATAGACCTGTTAGCCTAACATCTGTGGTTGGTAAAATGTTAGAGTCCATTATTAAGGAGACAGTAACGGGACATTTGGATAAACATAATTTAATAGGACAAACTCAGCATGGTTTCATGAAGGGGAAGTCATGTTTGACAAATTTGCTTGAGTTTTTTGAGGAAGTAACATACAGGGTGAATAAAGGGAAACCAGTGGACGTAGTGTATTTAGACTTCCAAAAGGCATTTGACAAGGTGCCACACAAAAGATTATTGCTCAAGATAATAAATCACGGGATTGGGGGTAATATTCTGGCGTGGGTGGAGGATTGGCTCTCTAACAGAAAGCAGAGAGTTGGGATAAATGGTTCGTTCTCAGACTGGCAATCAGTAACTAGTGGTGTTCCGCAGGGGTCAGTGCTGGGTCCCCAGCTCTTTACAATCTATATTAACGATTTGGAGGAGGGGACCGAGTGTAACATATCAAAGTTTGCAGATGATACAAAGATGGGACGGAAAGTAGTGAGTGAGGAGGACATAAAAAACCTGCAAAGGGACATAGACAGGCTAAGTAAGTGGGCAGAGATTTGGCAGATGGAATACAATACTGGAAAGTGTGAGGTTATGCACTTTGGCAGGAAAAATCATAGAGCAAGTTATTATCTTAATGGCAAGAAACTGGAAAGTACTGTAGTACAAAGGGATCTGGGGGTCCTGGTGCACGAAACTCAAAAAGTTAGTATGCAGGTGCAGCAAGTGATTAAGGCGGCCAATGGAATGTTGGCTTTTATTGCTAGGGGGATGGAATATAAAAACAGGGAGGTATTGCTGCAGTTGTACAAGGTATTGGTGAGACCGCACCTGGAATACTGCATACAGTTTTGGTGTCCATACTTAAGAAAAGACTACTTGCTCTCGAGTCAGTACAAAGAAGGTTCACTCGGTTAATCCCGGGGATGAGGGGGTGGTCATATGAGGAGAGGTTGAGTAGATTGGGACTCTACTCATTGGAGTTCAGAAGAATGAGAGGCGATCTTATTGAAACATATAAGATTGTGAAGGGGCTTGATCGGGTGGATGCGGTGAGGATGTTCCCAATGATGGGTGAAACTAGAACTAGGGGGCATAATCTTAAAATAAGGGGCTGCTCATTCAAAACTGAGATGAGGAGAAACTTCTTCACTCAGAGGGTGGTAGGTTTGTGGAATTTGCTGCCCCAGAAAGCTGTGGAAGCTACATCATTAAATAAATTTAAAACAGAAATAGATAGTTTCCTAGAAGTAAAGGGAATTAAGGGTTACGGGGAGCGGGCAGGAAATTGGACATGAGTCTAGGTTCGGAATGGTCATGGCCCTGTGGGTAGTGGAGTGGGCCCAGGGGCCGTGTAGCCTTGTTCTGCTCCTACTGTGTTCTAATTCTGTGTTAGATTTCAGGAGATGGTTTTATTCCTGTTCCTGGCTGGGGTGGAGATTGCCTTTACAGAAGGTAAGTACTGTAGAAAATATAGGGACAGAGTGATCTCCTGGAAGAATTTCGATCGCCTAGATGGGTCGGAGAGGAATTTCCCAGATTTTTTTCTCCCAAATTGGCCATTGGGTCTTTATCTGGTTTTTCGCCTCTCCCGGGAGATCACATGGGTTCAGGTGGATGCAGAGTGATAGAAGATTTGAGGTTAGGATCAGATCAGCCATGATCTTATTGAATGGTGGAGCAGGCTCGAGGGGCCGATTGGCCTACTCCTGCTCCTATTTCTTATGTTCTTATTATGTACCTGAACCATCTCTTTAAAGGCAGCCCATTGTTTGATTACAGTTTTGCCTGCCAATCTTTGATTCCAATTTACCCGGGCCAGATCCGTTCTCAAGCCACTGAAATTTGCCCTCCTCCAATTAAGTATTTTTACTCTAGATGGCTCCTTGTCCTTTTCCATAGTTAATCTAAACCTTATGATACTATGATCACTGTTCCCTAAATGTTCCCCCACTGACACTTGTTCCACTTGACCCACCTCATTCCCCAGAACCAGATCCAGCAATGCCTCCTTCCTCATTGGACCAGAAAAATATTTGTATTCTCTCTCTTAGTCTGACCCCACCTAATACCTCTCCTGAACACACTTCAGAAATTCTTCCCCATCTTTACACTATTATTATCCCAGTCTATATTATGATAATTGCAGTCACCCATTATTACTACTCTATAGTTCTTGCACCTCTGTAATTTCCCTGCAAATTTGCTCCTCTATATCTTTCCCATTAGTTGGTGGCCTATAGAATACACCTAGTAGTTTAATGGCACCTCAATTATTTCTCAATTCTAACCAAATAGATTCTGTCCTTGACCCCTCCAGGACATCCTCTCTCTCTAGCACTGTAACATTCTCTTTAACCAATACTGCCACCCCACCTCCTTTCTTTCCTTCCCTATCTTTCCTGAACACCTTATATCCAGGAATATTTAAAACCCAATTCTGCCCTTTTTTGAGCCAGGTCTCAGTTATCGCCACAACATCATATTCCCATGTGGCTATTTGCACCTGCATCTCACCAACCTTATTTACCACGCTTCGTGCATTTATGCACATGCACTGTAAACCTGTCTTAGACCTTCTTGTATTCTCTCTTAGTCTGACCTCACCTAATACCGTACTATTTCTTACTCTAGTGCTATCTGTCTCTCCCACTCATTTGTGCATTTTGTTTCTCTTTTCTAATGCTACATCCTGTGCCCATTCCCCTGCCAAATTAGTCTAAGCCCTCCCCAACAGCACTAGCAAACCCCCCGCGAGGACATTGGTTCTGGCTCTGTTGAGGTGCAACCCCTCCGGCCTGTACAGGTCCCACCTCCCCCAGGTCCCAATGTCCCAGGAATCTGAAGCCCTCCCTCCTGCACCTGCACTATGCACGGTGGCATAGTGGTTAGCACTGTTGCCTCACAGCGCCAGGGACCCGGGTTCAAATCCGGCCTCGGGTGACTGTCTGTGTGGAGTTTGCACATTCTCCCTGTGTTTGCGTGGGTTTTCTCCGGGTGCTCCGGTTTCCTCCCACAGTCCAAAGATGTGCGGGTTAGGTTGATTGGCCATGATAAAAAATTGGCCCTCAGTGTTAGGGTGGATTAAATACGTGGGGTTACGGGGTTACGGGGATAGGGCTTGGGTGGGATGGCTGTCGGTGTAGGGACCGGGTGCTAGGGTTTGGATGATCAGCCATGATCTCGTTGAATGGCGGAGCAGGCTCGAAGGGCCGAATGGCCTACTCCTGCTCCTATCTTCTATGTTTCTATGTATCTCTCCAGCCACGCAGTCATCTGCTCTATCCTCCTATTTTTATACTCACTAGCTCGTGGCACAGGGAGTAGTTTGGAGATTACTACCTTTGAGGTCCTGCTTTTTAATCTCTTTCCTAGCTCCCTAAAAGCTGCCTGCAGGATCTCATCCCTTTTTCTACCTATGTCGTTGGTACCAATATGGACCATGACCTCTGGCTGTTCACCCTCCCCCCTCAGAGTGTCCTGCAGCCGCTCAGTGACATCTTTAACCCTAGCACCAGGGAGACAACATACCATCCTGGAGTCATGTCTGCAGCCGCAGAAATGTCTGTCTGTTCCCTTAACTATCGAATCCCCTACCACTATTGCCTTATCGATCTTCCTCCTCCTGCCCTGTAGAGCTGAGCCACCCGTGGTGCCGTGGACTTAACTCTGGCTGAACGCCCCAGAGGAACCATTGCCCTCACCAGCCTGGTTGGAGAGCGAGATGCACTCAAGGGACTCCTGCACTACCTGCCTGGTCCTGCTTGTCTGTCAGACGGTCACCCATTCCCTCTCTGCCTGCACACTCTTACACTGCGGGGTGACCACCTCCTGAAATGTGCTATCCACGTAGCTCTCAGCCTCACGGATGCACCACAGTGACGCCAGCTGCTGCTAAAGCTCCGAAACCCGGAGCTCGAGCTCCTCCAGCTGACGACACTTCCTGCACATGTGGTTGTCCAGGACACGGGAGGCATTCTGGATTTCCCACATGGCACAGGATTTGCATTCCACGGGACTGAGGTGCCCTGCCATGCCTCTATTTATTCGACTATTAACTATCTTACAGAAATAAACTTAACACTAAGGGGGTGATTTTCTCACTGGAGGTGAGATGGAGGCGGGTTTCAGTTTGGGTGTATTTGAATCTCGCCTCCACTGATAGTTTTCAAAAAATTGAGACTATCCCTTGATTGGCCACTTGATTTCAGAGGTGTGGGATGCCCTTGCTCAATTAGTGTTTTGGGACTGAAACTCACCTCTGTTGACAGTACTTTTCCAGCCTGATTTTATGGCTTCTTGCTCCCTTGGCTCGTTCCACAGTATTCCTGCTTCTCCTGCACCATCTCCAACATCTTTTGAGATCCGTATATCCAATTCCAAAGCAAGGGCCTACCCGAGGCTCTCAGATGAGGCGCTGCAAATGTTGTTTGAGGGGGTGAGAACTAGCATGGAGGTGCTCTTCCACTCACCTCGGAGGAAGAGGCCTGCCAAAGAAACCAAGGCTGTGTGGGTACAGCTGGCAAGGGATATAAGCTCCAGATCTGTGTGTAGATTGGGAGACTGTTTCTGTATATTGATGAAATGCCATCCCTGTTGGAAAGCATTAACATGATTTGATGCCAAAATGTTGGCGTTATGCCATCTGTTTCTTAGCCTTAGGCAGCTCCACATTGCGGGCAACGCCACACTTGCGTTGTCAGGTTGGTGGCCTGAGTGAAAGGAGGCCAGAGAGTCATGACCATTGTCAATGAAGTCCTAGCATGGAGCCAAGGACATGTGCCAACTGGCCAACCTATACAAATCTGGCCAGGACAAGTTCATCCCTTGCATCCCTGGCAGCCATGTGCCCGCGTGCTGCCACTGCCGCTGGTCGATGCACCGGCGCTCTGACCTCCTCCTGCTCCTCCTCCAGATCCTCCTCCTCCAGATCCTCCTCCTCAGCTTCCTCCTCCTCAGCTTCCTCATCTGAGGAGGGCTGGAACTGAGCCGCTTGCTCATCAGGAAGCTGCAAGCCACGACGCTATGCGATGTTGTGCAGTGTACAGCAGACCACGACCATTCTGGAGACCCTGAATGGTGTATACTGCAGGGCTCCACCTGATCGGTCAAGGCAATGGAAGCGCATCTTCAGCAACCCAATGGTCTGCTCTATGAGGGACCTGGTCGAAGTGTGGCTGGCGTTGTAGCGCTCTTCAGCCTTGTTAGCTGGCCTCCTGATCGGCATCATTAGCCACTTCTTCAGGGGATAGCCTTCGTCACCAAGGAGCCATCCATAAGTTGGTTTGGTGGATTGAACAGCGGAGGAACACGAGAGTGCTGCAGGATGAAAGAATCATGGCAACTGCCAGGGTACATGGCGCAAACATGCAAGAACTCCTTCTTGTGGTTACACACCAGCTGTATGTTGAGGGATTGGAAGCCCTTGCGGTTGACAATGATAGCTGGGTTGTGATGGGGTGCCCTAAGGGCCACATGTGTGCAGTCTATGACACCCTGCACCATTGGCATGCCTGCCATATTTGCAAAGCCAACCGAACGGGCGGTTATACTTGCTTGATCCCTTGTGAACTGGATGTAATTGTGGGTCTTAGCAAAAAGGGCATCGGTAACCTGCATGATACAACTGTGGGCGGCTGACTGGGAGATGCTGCTGATGTCTGCTGATGATCCCTGGAAGGAGCCTGAGGCAAAGAAGTAGAGTGCAGTGGTGACTGACAGTCACTGGTAAGGGGTGTCAACCCATTCGTATGGGCACCAGGTCTTGCTGCAGCAGGCTGCAGATCTCTCAGACAACCTCACGCGAAAGTCTCCACCTCCTTTGGCACTGCTGCTCACTCATGTTGAGGTAGCTCATCATTTATCTAAAAACCCTCTGTGGGGGTATCTCCTGCGGCGAGGTGCCTCGATGCACTGGCGCCTTCTGTCCTGTGCAGCATCAGGCGGCTGAACAGGAGGTTGGGGCTCCTGCTGATGCTGCTGAGCTGCCTGGTTCTGCTGCTGCTCTGGATGGTCCTCATCCTCATCTGAGTTCCAAGGTGAAAAGAAATGTATGTTTCCCATTCTGCTTGCAGATACCTCCACTGGGGAAGCGCTCATTGTAAGCGGGGCGAGGATCTTCTCAGGAGGTCCCACAGTTGATTGATTCAAGCTGCAGCACCTCCGACTTCGGAAGGCCTTCTAAAAGTGCTCAGAGACCTTTTAAAGCCAAGGTCTGGCACCTGCAAGTAATCCTTGCTGCAATAAATGATGTCTTGTTAGACCTGCAGCAGTGAGGAGGCCACCCACGAATCAACCCGCCAGGGTTACTTGGCGTGGTTCAGAAGTTGCGTGAAGCACGCCGAAATGATGGGGAATTCACGAGGGCCTCTCAAAATAGGATTAGAGAGGCCCTTAACAAGCATTTGCAGACGTTAATTAACACAATGGCCAGCTGGAGGCGGGAGCGTTTCCCGACCTCCAAAACCGGCACCGGCAAAATCCCACGGAGGCGGGTTGAAGTCAGGTTTCGAACCCGACCTCATTGACTCTAATTTTCCCACCTTTCCCGACTCCAAACCCGCCTCCTCCGGTGTCAGAAAATCTCCCCCTAAGAATCTTAAAAGTCAGGCCTAAATTTACCTCCAGCCACTTTGCTCGCTCTCTTAGCTAAAGTCTTTATTCACACGATTATTTATAGTTATATTAATTAGTTAATATAGAGAGAATAAAATGCTAATACTCACCCACCAATCACCTGCCTGCAGTCCTGTGACATCACTCCTTGATTTTGCTGTTCTTTTGGAATTTGGTGAATTTGTATCTGCTGTCGCCTCTGCTGCCGACTCCTGCCGGGTCCACGCTGCCCTCAGCCTCCCGCACTCTTTATTCTCTGCTGCCGATTCCTTCCAGGTCTGCAGTCTTGGCCTTCCTTGCTCTTTTTACTCTGCTGCCTCCTCGGATGCCAATTCCTTACAGGTCAATCCTTGAAGCTGTCAAGTAATCAGCTGGAGCAATGGCCACTCAACTCCCACCTCAGATTGACATCTGCGGTCCCCGAACAGCGTGGTTCCCGTGGCCATGAAGTTAAAGTGAAACAGTAAGTTAAAAAGCCTGTTAATGATCTGTTATAATGAGTTTAATTGGGTCCCTAGCTGCTGCCTGTCGGGTGTACTCAGCGCTGACAGACCCGACATTGGGAAAGGCACGTGGCGGTGGGTTGGCAGCGGGGTCCTGACCCGCTGTTAAAAAAATCCACTTTTCCGCCTGACTTGGCACCAATCCCGCCCGCTGACTCCCCGGAAAATTCCACCCATTGTCTTGATGCATTGAAACGGGATTGTTGAATGCTACAGAGCCCTCTGCTGATCAAGTGTGGTATTACTGATTACGATAGTGGAGTGAAATTTTCATTAAATTTCACATCAAAGACAGTATCAGGTGGCAACACACCAGAAAAATGGACACTTGCAGGAAGGCTGGTGCTCAATGAACCATACTCCAGCAGGAGTCAGTGCCTTCAGGAGAGGATGGCTCAAAATGATAATCAGTGCCTTGTACAAGAGGATAACCCTAGTGCTAACTTACAGCAATCCTGTTTAAGAGCAATATAACACCATGCTGGATTCTCTCTCTCTCCCCACCATATTATATAACCGTATACAGAGAAAGATACTGAAAAGAGAAAGATACTGAAAAGAGAGAGAGAAAGAAAAAGAAAAATTGTCCACCTTAATTTTGTTGACTTTGTAACACTCCAGTCATTACGTTTAATAATTCTGGTATATTTGCCAACTGAAATCAAAGTCTTTGTATCCATGAGCTTTGCAATTCAATCACAGTGCTCCACATCCAAGCAACCGAAAGACATAATGCCCCTTCGTGCCATGATTGCTCACAATGAAAGGTATCAGACCTCAGCCTTGCTGTTAAACCATGAGTGAGCAGAAGGCAGGTTCCTCCCCACTGAGAGAAAGCAAATCAGAGGGCAAGTCACCTCCGGGACCATGTTCGCACACACCACTTGCCATATCCGAACAGAGGTAGCACTTCTGGAAACAAGTCCCCTGCCATCTCAGCTAAGGGATGAGATGTCTTGATGACAACTGGAAAAAAACACTAGCAAAAATATAAAAAGCAAAGAAAGAATTTGCATTTATATAGAGCCTCAGGATGTCCCAAAGCACTTCACAGCCAATGCATTACTGTTGTTGTGTAGTCACTGTTGAAATGTAGGGAAATGCACCAGCCAATTTGCACACAGTTAGGTCCCAGAAACAGCAACAAGATAAATGACCAGGTGATTGGTTTTTATTGATGTTGGTTGAGGGATAAATATTGGCCAGGACACTGAGGAGAACTCCACTGCTAGTCTTCGAATAATGCCATAGGATCTTTTACGTCCACCTGAGAGGACAGACGGGACCTTGGTTTAATATCTCATCTGAATGACGGCACCTCCAACAGTGCAGAATTCCCTCAGTATTGCACTGGAGTGTCAGCCTAGATTAAGTGCTCAAATACTGGAGTGTGGCTTGAATCCACGCCCTTCTGACCCAGAGGTGAGAGTGCTTGCAGTGAGCCAAAGCTGAACATGTTAAATCCGTGAATCTTGAGGTATGGTGTTCTTCAATAAATAGACGGAGACTGCAGATGAACAATCAACAGGTGTTTACTGGATGAGGGTATTCTAAAAACTAACAGTACAGATCCCTACTCAGGGTTTATATACAGGTGTGGTCACTGCCGGTAATACAGTATACAGGAGCTGTAAAAGTAGTTCTCCTCTTAAAGGTACATACACTACAATTCCTCCCCTTTCAGATTAACAGTACCATAACATTCATTTAACAGTTAACACTTTTATCATGCACATTAACTGAAATAGTCCATTTATAAATTCAGTCTTTGGGGCGGCTTCCTGATCCTTTCTGGATAGCGCCTTTCCTGAGTGTCTTGCTCTTGGTGCGGAGGCGATTCTGGCCCCCTGTCGTCGGTTAGTTCATCAGCTTCCGATGCTACTGCTTCTGGGGTAGATGCTACTGGTATGTCGGGTTCATCACCAGATACGCGAGACATGGGGTTGACTCGTTCCTGTGATGCTAGGATCTGGTCGACATGGCATCTCACAATGTTCTCCCCAACATCCACTGTGTACATTAGTGGCCCCTGCCATGTGCATATCGTTCCTGGTTGCCATTTCTCTGTTCGGTAGTCGCGGGCCAAGACTGGTTGTCCTACATTGAAGCTCCTTGTCGGCTTCTCATTCATGTGCTGGAATTGCTTATTCTCAACATTTCTTCGTACATTTGGTCTGAGCAAATCCAGATGAGATCTCAACCTTCGGTTAAAGAACATCATGGCCGGGGTCTGGTTGGTAACTGCATGTGTCGCATTTCTGTAGGCTAACAGGAAATTATCCACCTTATGCTGCAGTGGAATGTCATCATCGCACATGGCCCTTACTGCCTTTTTAAAGGTTTGTACGAACCTCTCAGTCAATCCATTTGTGGCTGGATGATATGGGGTGGATGTGTAATGCCTTACCCCATTCCTTCTCATAAATTTCTGAAACTCTTCGGACACAAACTGTGGTCCGTTATCAGAGCAAATCTGCTCTGGCAAGCCGTTCCTGGCAAATATGGTCCGTAGGACTGCAATCGTTTTCTTCGTAGTGGTGGAGGACATTTTGATCACCTCAGGCCATTTTGAGTGCGCATCCACTGCTATTAAGAACATTGAGTCCATGAATGGACCAGCAAAATCAATATGCACCCGTTGCCATGGAGAGGAGGGCCACTCCCATGGGTGTAGAGGAGCATGTGGTGGTGCATTTTGGACCTTCTGGCATCCTGAGCAGCTCTTTGTTAGGTCCTCGATTTGTTGATCGATCCCCGGCCACCACACATAAGCCCTAGCAAGGCATTTCATTTTCACCCCTCCCAGATGGCCTTCGTGAAGCTCATTGAGCACTCTCTCCCTTAACTTGGGTGGAATTATCACTCGGGATCCACACATCAATGTCCCCTGGCACATTGATAGCTGTTCTCTTCTGGATGAGAATGCTGGCAACAGTGAGTCGCCATGTGTTGGCCATCCCTTCACCGTCAAATCATATACCCGAGACAGTGTCGGATCATTTCGGGTCTCCTTCTCTATATCCGCGTTAGTTACTGGCAAGCGTTCAATTAGAGTTGAATAAAATATTTCGACAGGGTCCACTGCTGGTACTTCCTCCACAGTAGGCAGTGGCAGGCGTGTTAGCCCATCAGCGTTTCCATGCTGTTTCGTGCCCTTATACTCAATTTCATATTGGTTCGCCCCTAGAAAAAGGGACCATCTTTGTAGCCGTTGCGCAGTCATCACCGGAACGCCCTTCTTTGGATTAAAGATGGAGGCAAGTGGTTGGTGGTCAGTCAGCAAGGTGAACTTCTGCCCGTGCAGATAGTGGTTGAACTTTTTCACTCCCCACACTCGGCTGAGGGCCTCCCTGTCAATCTGGGCGTAGTTGCGCTCAGCTGAGGTTAGTGACCAGACGCAAAGGCTACTGGCCTCTCCAAGCCGTCCGGGAGTTTGTGCGGCAGCACCGCTCCAATACCATAGGGTGATGCATCACACGCCAACCGAATTGGTAGTGCTGGGTTGAAATGAGCCAACACCTCTTTTGATGTGATCAATTCTTTGCACTTCTGGAAAGCTCGTTTACATTCGTCATTCCACTTCCATGGTACCCCCGTTTGCAGTAAGGTGTTCAGTGGGTGTAATACTGTAGACAAATTTGGCAAGGACTTATGGTAGTAGTTCACCAGCCCGAGGAACGACCTCAGTTGTGACACATTTTCCGGTGCTGGAGCCTTGACTACTGCCTCAATCTTTTCAGGGGACTTATGTAACCCCTCTTCATCAATAACGTGGCCACAATACAAGATCTGCTTCTGGAAAAACTCGCATTTGTGGCAATTAGCTCGGAGCCCATATTCCTTCAATCTAGTGAGCACCTGCTCTAGGTTGGCGAGGTGATCACTGTCATTTTTGCCCGTGACCAGGATGTCGTCCAAATAACACTGGGTCCCTGGAATCCCTTGCAGGACTTGATCCATTGCCCTTTGCCAAATAGCCGGAGCTGATGCTACCCCGAACACCAGCCGGTTGTATTGGTAGAGACCTTTGTGAGTGTTGATCGTGAGGTATTGTTTCGAGGCTTCTTCTACCTCCATTTGCAGGTACGCCTGGGCCAGATCAATCTTAGTGAAGCGTTTTCCTCCAGATAGCGAGGCGAAAATATCTTCAATCCGTGGAAGCGGATATTGTACCGTGTGAAGGACTGGGTTCACTGTCACCTTAAAGTCCCCACAGATGCGAACCTTCTTTGGTTCCCCAGGCGTATTACTCAACGACCTCTTCATTACAGGGACGATGGGTGTAGCCCAATCGCTCCAGTCCACTTTGGACAGTACTCCTGAACGTTCCAAACCTTCCAGCTCTGCTTTGATGGCTGGGCGGATCGCATAAGGCACCGGTCTGGCCTTAAAAAACTTTGGGCTTGCATTTTCCTCTATTTTGATCGTCGCAGTTATGCCTTTTAGTGTTCCGAGTCCCTCCTGGAACACTTCTTGTGCATCAGTTAGCATTTTTGACAGTCGTCCAGGTGTGACGTCGTCATCCTTTTTGGCCTCTACCGTCAGTGCCTGTATGGAATACCAATCTAACTGTATCTTCCGGATCCATTCACGTCCTAGTAGCGGTGGTCCTCCATCTGGCAATACATATAGGTCCATTTTTGGTGTTTCCTTGTCGTTGTATGTCACGTTCACCCTTATTTTCCCTTTGGGGTAGACTTTTTGCCCCGTGTACGTCTTCAAGACAATCTCTGTATCTCTCAAGGGTATATGTGAGAATAGCCGCTTGTAGTCCCTTCGGTTTATGACTGTTAGGGCTGACCCTGTGTCCAATTCCATTTTCACTTGGACTCCGTCTATCTTGAGTGTGACCCAGATAGTTTGGTGATCCTCCATTTTGATTACATTATGTAGTTTCAGACAACTCAGCTCCTTGCTTCCGGAGTCTGTATCACTTTTCTGTTCGTCTGAACTACTCTCCGTCACCTTATGTACCTTTTTGTACTTCTCCTGTGGAGATTTCTTGCTGCTGGTTTTCTTTCCCGACCTGCAGACTCTTGCTATGTGTCCTGCTTTTCCACACTGTCTGCACACTTGGTCCTTGAACCAACAATCCTTCTGATCGTGTGTTGTTCTGCCGCAGCAATAACACGTCACTGCTCCATATGACATTTCATTGGTGCCATATTCTTGCGGTCTCCGTTGTATCTCTGCAGCGCCCCGTGCGGCTGCTTCGTGTGATACTGCCATGCTGAAAGCCTTGTCCAGCGTAAGATCCTTTTCTGATAGAAGCCGTTTCTGGGTTCCTTCACTTTGAAGCCCACACACAAACTTGTCCCTTAACGTATCTGCTAGTCCCATTCCAAACTGGCAGTGTTTCGATAGCTTGCGCAGTTCCTTTAAATACTCAGCATTACTTTCGTCTTTATGCTGGTTCCTTTTGTGAAACTTAAATCTTTCTGCTATCAGCAGCGGTGTGGGGTTTAAGTGGTCCTGTAGGAGTGCCACTATGCTTTCAAAATCCTTATCCACTGGCTTCTCTGGGGTTACTAGGTTTCGCAGCAAGCCATACGTTTTTGCACCCATGGAATTCAACAATACCAGTGCTTTTCTGGCATCTGGCACTTCATTCGCCTTGCAGTACACCTCAATGCGTTCTACATATGTCGCCCAATCTTTGACTTCATTGTCGAACGCTGTGACACTGCCACTCTTCGGCATCCCTGGGTGTGGTTAGATTGGCTAAAATGGCGTCTCCCGCGCTCTCCCTTCTTCTCCGCTCTCGCCCTTCTTCTCCGCTGCAGCTTCAAAAATGGCATCTCCCGCGCTCTCCCTTCTTCTCTGCTGCGGCTCAAATGGCGTCTCCTGCGCTTCCTTTCTTCCCCCGCGGACGCTGCTCAGCCCTTGAGCACTGGCTGCGCTCGGCGCGTTTTCCTGCGCGCCTCTCTTGTTGCCGCCGCTCGGTCCTGAACCCCGGCTGTGCTTTACCCGCTCTCTCTTTTTGTTTTCCGTCGACGCCGCTCGGTCTTCAACCCCCGGCTGCGCCCTGTGCGCTTTACCCTCTCTCTTACCCCGTCGACGCTGCTCGGCCTTTTCTGTGCCGTCGGTCGGCTCCAGCCGCCGCTGTCCAGGAAGGGTCTGCGCCGTACCTGTTGCCAGCCTGTTGCGCTGGATCGTCGTGACTGGAGAACCAAGCCCAGCTCTCAACAGCCTCCCCTGCGATGCTCAATCTCTGCTGGATGACTGGGCGGTTGCTCGTGGTCGACGCCCGTGCTTCTGGCCTCGACTTTCTTCCACTGTCCTCCAGGAGCGAATCCCTGGGAGGAAATGCAGAGTTGCAGGTAGGTTCGAATCTGCCTCGTCGCCACTGTTAAATCCGTGAATCTTGAGGTATGGTGTTCTTCAATAAATAGACAGAGACTGCAGATGAACAATCAACAGGTGTTTACTGGATGAGGGTTTTCTAAAAACTAACAGTACAGATCCCTACTCAGGGTTTATATACAGGTGTGGTCACTGCCGGTACTACAGTATACAGGAGCTGTAAAAGTGGTTCTCCTCTTAAAGGTACATACACTACAGAACATACATAACTGAATCTGTGCTTTGACCCTGCAGCATTCTGCATATTATACAGTTACATCAGTTTAATGATCACATTGCTTGTTTTTTAATGAACACGTCAACCCTCTGTGTGTAAAGGCCCTAATATGCAGACCAGCTTCTGTTAATTAGCTCTGCATATTTGGTGAGGACAGAAAAAAAGGCACAACAGCCTAAAGTGAGATGAAGGATGTCCAGATTTCGTGTCAATCTCAAAACCACTGGTTACAATATTGGCATGTAAAAGTGTTACAATCCCAAATATTATTTTGACCTCTCTCAGTTCCAGGTTCTTATTAATATAAGTGTAGATATTCACCATCCTCCATAAAGGTTGTTTTGCCAGTGAAGAGTTTGTCTTCCACCTGAATCTTTCCTGACGTAAAGGAGGGTCCATGGAAACCATTTTCCTTACACAGTCTGGTCAGGATCTCAGTTGGTTTCATTGCATCACGCCAGGCATTGTAACCTTCTCTGCAATTGAAAAAGATTCCATTAAAAATTACAGTCAAAAGATGCATGAGAAGTGAAGGATAACCTTTTTGGCAGTTGGATAAATTATGCTAGCTTTTAAATCTACAGTATTAGGAAACTGTTGATGATTCAAAACAAACTAGAGCAAAAGCTTGTGACAACTTTTCGAATCTATCTCTCCTTTGCTTGTTTGAGCCAGGTGGGAAAAATGTACAATGCCTCAACACCATGCATATCATTTCACAAATACAGCAAGGATGACCCATTGGAGGACTATAGTAACATTTTATAATTAAAAGTGACACTGATGTCATGACAGATCAAGTAACAGAGATCAGCCATGAGCTCACTGAATGGCGGATCAGGCTCGAGGGGCTGAATGGCCTCCTCCTGTTCCTATGGTTTGATTGTTGATCCCACCTTCAATCCCTGGTCTGTACTATAGTAGCTGATCTGACCTGAGGCAGTAGTAGGGATACTATAATTGGCCAGGACACCAGGAGAACTCACCTGCACTTCTTTGAATAGTGCCATGGGATCTTGGTTTAACGTCTCATCCAATGAGGACACCTCTGATCTGGTATTTAGGTGTTGGTTGAGGGGTATATGTCGGCCAGGACACCGGGAGAAACTTCCCTTTGAATAGTGCTGTGGGTTCTTTTATATCCACCTGAGATGGCAAATGGGGTCTCAGGTTAACGCTGCATTTGAAAATGGCACCTCCAACAGTGCAGTACTCCCTCAGCACTGCACTGAAGTAACATTGCCAAATGACAGGCAAATCATGTCACCAGGGTGCTGATGGGATGTCTGTTCAGGTTCTCATTTTGAAACGGTGACATGAGCTGAGTAAATAGGAGCAGGCCTGATATTCAATAGAATTTTAACTTAATGTATGCTAATGAAAAAAATTACAAAAAACAGATATATGGAAATCAAAATCCACATGCTGTCATGTCAGTTACTACCATTTTTAAACAGTGGCTGCATATCACAATATTCATATTTTTATGATTTTTTAGATTGGCTGGGGAGTTTTCCTTGTGCCCTGGCCAATATTTATCCCCTCAACTAATATCAATAAAATAGATTATTTGGTCATTTATTACTTGATTGAATTCTTTGATGAGGTGACAGAGAAGGTGGTGCAGTAGATGCTGTATATATGGTCTTTTGGAAGGCATTTGGCAAAGTGCCACATAGGAGGCTTGTCAAGAAGATGGAAGCCCACGGAATTAAGGGGAAGGTGACGGTATGGATACAAAATTGGCTCAGTGACAGGAAGCAAAAGGTGGTGGTCGATGGATATTTTTTAGACTGGGAGGTGATTTGAAATGGTGTTCCCAAGAGTCAGTTTTACACTTTGCAATTTTTATAAATGACCTAGACTCCTGTGTAGGGAGCAGCATTATAAAACTTGCAGATGATACAAAAATTGGCAAATTTGTAGATCAAGATGAGGATAGTTATAAGTTTAGGATGACACAGACAGGATGGTGAAATGGGCAGAAGCACGGCAGATGGAGTTCAATGCAGACAAGTGTGAAGTGATGCACTTTGGGAGGACTAATATGGAAAGACTATACTATAAATGGCACGTTTTTGAAAAGTGTAAATGAGCAGAGAGACCTTGTGTTCCATATACACAAATCTTTAAAGGTGGCAGAGCAAGTTGATAAGGATGTAAAAAGCATATGGGTTACTTGGGTTTATAAGTAGAGGAATAGAATATAAAAGCAAAGAGATCATGCTAGAACTTTATAAATCAGTGGTTAGGCCTCAGCTGGAGTATTGTGGACAATTCTGGGCACCACACTTCAGGAAAGATGTAAAGGCCTTAAGAAGGGTACAGGGGAGGTTTACCAGGATGTTACCAGGGATGAGGGACTTCAGTTATGTGGAGAGGTTGGAAAAGTTAGGGCAGTTCTCCTTGGAACAGCGAAAGTTAAGAGGTGACCTAATAGAGGTTTTCAAGATGATGAGAGGTTTTGATAGAATAGAGAAAAACTATTCCCTCTGGCAAGTGGGTCAATAACCAGAGGTCATAGATTCAAAATCATTAGCAAGAGATCTAGAGGGGAGATGAGGAGAAATGTTTTCATTCGGAGAGTTTCGGGATCTGGAACGCTTTACCTGAAAAGGTGGTGGAAGCGGATTCCATAAATAATTTTAAAAGGCAGTTGGATAGGTGCTTGAGGATGAGCAATTTATAGGGTTACGGACAAAAAGCGAGGTTGTGGGACTAAGCACGACTGCTCTGTTAAAGAGCCAGCACAGGCACGATGGGCCGAATGGTCGCATTCTGTGCTGTAAGTTTCTATGATGTAACAGGAAAAGCACAAAGACAGGGTAATGATCTTTTATTACATTTACTTTGCAGTATAATACCCATATGCAAGGTTGTTATAATTCAGACATGAAAAGCCTACAGCAAATGTACATTTGGTGCCAAGATGCCCAATTTTTCTGATATGAAATGAATCTCTCTGTTCTTCCTGCAGTCCCCCTTGATCTTGCTGGGCCGTGCACCTATTGAGCCCAACAAGGCCTTTGTGAAAGCCAGCAACAGCAGCCCAGTAATGTCAATCCCTCCAATTTCCCCTCCCACAGCAGCATGGTTGAAGACAGAGGAATGGGGGCTTGAATCTACATCCTTCCATATAGATTCCTCACCCTGGCACTCCAATATGCTGCAAATCAGTGGACTACTAAGACCATTTACACCAAATTTATTGGTACCTGTCATACTTGTATGGTAACACAGACACCTCTGTCTTTTCTGTAAGTGTTTTAAAATCTGTAGTGTAAAAAATAATTTATACTAAACCCATCCTTACATCTCGTATTTGTGCGGTAGCCCACAGGTAGCTCGGTATTTGCTATAAAAGCGGTTCTCCAGATCAATTTTAGTTTCTCCAATCAAATCATCTGTTCCAATCACGTCAAAATCATAGATTGTTATCGTGAGCAGAGATTCCATTGGGAATGTAGCCTCAATCTCATAGGACCTGTCAGGTGAAGGAAAGAATTATTGTACAAGAGATGGCTTCTTCCAAAAATAGTAATAAAATGAAAAATTAATAATTTGAACAATAACGTATTAATCTTAAAGAACCAGAGCGCCAGATTTTGGAAAATCCACTCCTATCGATGGGACCAGGTTATACTTTCAGGGTAGCTTCTTTGTGAAATATTGTATTTGAAAGGATTCTGTCTCAAGTAGATTTAATTTCTGAGTAAACAAAATGGTGGCCACTATAACTTTGAATGTTTTACATTTAGAGTGAAAGAGGCGACTTAGACAAATATTCATAGCCAGGAACTTATGGTTCCTTCCACAGTTCTGGATATGGCTTCAGGGTCAAATAATTGTCATTTTTTTTCTATCGCGGCACTGTGTAGTACAAGGAGGTACATTGGACTATAGTACTGGAGTGCCCTGGAGACAAAATTACAGTAAAAGAGTATTTATTTGATTTGAGATGTACTGATCGAATTCTAAGGCTTTCCAATGTGCCATACAATCATCTCTAAGAGCTGGCCTTTCAAGATTCACAACGCCGGCAGGTGCAGGGTCCAATTTTAAATTGGGATTGAAAAATCAGCTTTGAAACAAAGACATCCTTCTGCAGCATCATATTATCTTTACCGATTGAAACAGGTTTAGTGTCGCATTACTGCCTTTTTTGGTCAACAGAAATCTCACCACAGCCGGAAGCTGGTGAGTGCACACATTCCAGTGAGTAGAGACAGAGGGCTGCACGTGGCCAGTGTAACCATGCCCTGCTGACTATTCAAATGGTATCAGACCTGTACCAGCAGCTGCGATGTAGTGACAGCAGCAGAAGATTACCCTTCACGCCCCTAATCTCACTACATTAACATGTGGCTTGTAACATTAGACCTAATTGGGTGCTGTCAACGCAAATGTGGCTCAACACTCGGAGTGCTGAATTAACCCTCTAGTCTATACTTCATCTGATTACTTAGGAGATAGGAACACGGTGCAGAGTAAGTCAGACAGTAAAAATGCGCGCACACAACTTCTGACCTTCCAAACAGTGGATTAAGCTGTTTAGGGATGTAGTTGTCACGATCCTTAATTTCAGTCTTTCCAAGCTGCAGTATGATGTAAGGATCAGCCTTGCCATCAGGGTCAGCTGGGTGTAGATTAGTAGCCTAGTACAGGTCAAACAGTTTTTTTTTTAAAAACACATGATTATATTTGAGTAAATAATCAGGAAACACATTGGTTTTAACATACAGCTTTGTAATAATACAGCCACGTGATGACTTCACCAGGCCAGGAACTGTAGCTGAAATCATTTCTTTACAAAGGAATGAGTCAACAGAGATTACGCAGAATATAAAAGCACGATTCAAAATGTTTTGTAACGTTCATTTGGGATCTGTGCAAATAAAGAAGAAAATTTCCGCTTCCTTGGTGAAATGTTTCTGTCAGAATCTGGAGAAAAGAGATGCGATAACGTTTCAGGTGTAGACTCTTCATCAGAGCCAGTTCCACACCTGAAGTGTTAACTCATCTTTTCTTTCCACGGATGCGGACTGATCTACTGGGTGTTTCCAGCATTTACTGATTTTGTTTCAGATTTCCAGCATTTGCAGTTTTTAGCTTTTTTAAAAAAAAACTCATTTCTGTGGTGTGCATAAATCTCAGTTAAAGTTGGAGAACTGGGGGGTGGGGGTGAGTGAGAAGAAACATGCATGTTACTTACTGATACAATGTAGACTCTGATTAAAACTTTGACAGGGGTGTTTGATGGCATTCCCTGCAAAATTTTGAATTGCCCATCGGTATCATAGCCATCATAACATTTCCACACACAGAATGAACCCTGAAAAGAGAAGTAAGGAAGGCCTTTTATAGTGTTATCCCAGTAGGAGAGAAGAAATAGAATGCTGATGTGTAGAAAAAAAGAGAGCTCCCAACTGTCTTGCCTTTGGCCCTCCATTTACCACGATATTCTACAAATGCTCAATCACACCCCCTGACCTCCACCTTTGGCTCCCACTCCACCAATGCTTCGATTTTAAAATTCTCATAATCGTGTTCAAATCCCTCCATTGCCTTGCCCCTCCTGATCTCTGTAACCTCCTTCAGCCCTACAACCCTGAGAACTCTGCATTCCTCCAACTCTGGCCTCTTCCCCACTTCCTTCGCCCTACCATTGGCGGCAGTGCCTTCAGCAGTCTAGGCCGTAAAGCTCTGGAATTCCCTCCCTAACTCTCTCCTACTTTAAGATGCTCCTTAAATCTTATCCCTTTTCTCTCTCCTCTAGGTCCTTCTCAATGGCCACAACCCACAGAAGAAGACACCCCAAAGGCGGAGAATCTGTCTAAGGAGGCACCATCACATGCTGCATCACAACCAATCACCATCACAATGATTGACACCCCAGCTGGATTAGAGAATGAGGTCTGCATGTGGTGAAACACCCAGCACTGGTGGCAGGGACAGCCCACCAGAGGGTATGGTCTTCTCCCAGCTCTGTTAAGGAGGACAGAGATGCAGACATCAGGGGCCCAGCAATGAGAAGAAAACGGCTTGCTTCACAAAAGCAATTCTATCAGGTATTGGAAGGCCTTCCAAGGAATTTCACCTGAAAATGTGGAGGAGACCGCTTCCAAGCTCTGTGGTGTCATCTCCCAGGGCATCAGCTCTCTGAAGTCTACTTCGGAGAGTGGAGTCATCTCCAGGGCACTGCAGATGGGCCCTCACAACAAGAGTCAATGTTCACAGCCTTTGCAGCTTTCGCAAAAGCTCAAACTGTTTCCATGCGGACTTTGGGCTCAAACCTGTGCTCAGCCTTGGAGAGGTAGATGTCCGCCTTGGACAGATTGACGGAGCTAATGAATTGGGTCTTTCAAGGCGTCACTCAGCTTCTGCAGTCTGTTCTCCCACAGATCAGTGGAAGTGCTGAGCTCCAGCCCCATGTGAGAGGCAGTAGCGCTGGGGAATTTCTGTCAAATTACTGATAACTTAGAATAGTGGTCAACACATATACAATAGAAAAATACAGCTCTCCTGCAGCTTTACTAAATACTATTCAAAGAGCATAACTGTTCAAAAAATGCAAAATGCAGCTGAACAATTTAATTTTTATAACGAGATAACAGAGGGATGGTTTTGCAAGGCCCCGTTGCCAGTGCAGAGCCTGGCTAGTACCAAGCATGGATGAGAAAATTGGGGCTGTAACCCTACAAAACAATACGGCAATTATCTGACCTGTGCTTGGCACAAGTGAGTGAGACTCCATGCAGCAGCAGAGTCTCATGAAATTACACTTCATATTGCCTTCAATGAAATAGATTAATGGTGCTCTTTAGATGTCATGGTGCTTGTAAATATCTACAATTAGTCTTCTGTATAACATACCGTTACTTCTCCATCATACTTTGCGGTTATTTTTGAATATTTGAAGGAGAAAAAATGCAAGGATATGGGGAAAGAGCGGGGCTAACTGGATTGCTCTTCGAAAGAGCTAGCGCAGACTCGATGGGCCGAATAGCTTCCTTCTGTTATGTACTATTCTATGATTCAATGATTATAAAACAGCAGATCCTCCAACTCACTGTGAGTAATGCTATGGGAGATCTGCTAATATTAAATATTTATCGAAACATTTTTCCAATGATGTCCGAGGGTCCTGGTGGGTACTGAGCCAAATAGACTAGAAAGTGCCAGGTTTGATCTTTGATCTCAGCTACAACCACAGTTGGGGTACTACAATTTGCTCAAAGACCTGGGCTAGTGGGGGGGAGGGGGGTACCCAGAGGATTTCCTGCTCCCTACAGCTATCCAGTGACCCCTGATGCACATACCTGTGGACATTGAGTGAGGACAGGATCAAGTTTGGCTATGAAGCCCCTCCCATGATCTAATAGCTTGCTGACACCCATGGTTTGGGTGCGAAGAATGACCAACTGTGGAAAGTAATGGAAGGCTGCCAATACCTCGCGAACAAAAGTCAATGCCTTTTGGGGCAAAGGAGATGACAGGACAAAACATGTTTCTCTCAACAAGGAGCAGAGAATTACAGCCTTGGTGTTGACTAGGATCTCAACATGGAGCAAGCTAGATTTTTACTTCTTCCTCCTTCTCCCGTGAATTTTTATTTCTCTCCTGTGTGGGACGCACAGTCCTATGTGCCCGAATCATGTTGCATGAATCCCTGCACCAAGAGCACTAATTTGTAAAATCTACCCTAAGATTATTAATAATATAGACTTAAACCTACCTTAAATTTTCCAACAATTCTTTCATCGTCTACACTGGTGTCATCTTCACTTGCTTTACCACGAAAAAGATCAAACGTTTGTACCCAATCGAAAAAGTTATCAAATTCTCCTTCTAATTCTTTATCATATATCTGGTGGAAACAATTCACAAAACTGGATCATCTACTCCAATTATGCAACTGATCAGCACAACAGACAATTGGTAAATAGAAATTTTCCAGGCAAACTAGCCCTGGACGTTACCTAGAAATGAGGAGCAAGTGATCAGAGGAGATTTGGGGTCAATCCTTATGTATAATTTTAAACTTGCAGCTTATGGCCATGGCTGGGATGCAGTTTAAGGGGATTTCATTGCAAGTCAAAACAGATTATTTTAACCCTGTGCAACTCATTTGGAGTGTTGCATGCAACTTTGAGCACCCTTCCTTTTAAAAGAACATTGATGTAGTGGACAAGGTTCAGAGAAAAGTGACCAGGATGATTCTGGGGCTTGAAGCTCAGGTTATGAAAAGGGATTCACCGAACTGAATTTCTCTTCATTAAAGAATGAAGAATCAAATGGTAATTTTTGCAAAGCTCATTTGCTGCAGCAGAATACTCATGAATTAGCTGCTTAGAGGAGACATGGTTTGGGTCTCTCACATGATGAGAGGGTGGATAATGTTAATGTCAGCAGGTCGCTTAACTTAAACAAAGCACTGCAGAGCACAGCACAGAGTTAACAAGCCTGAAGTAAAGTTCAGTGTTAGAATAGCTTTTCTGCCTTCCCCCAGCAGATATGTGGAATAGATTCCCAGCTAAAACAGTGCCATATTAAGTAAATCCTTGAGGATAAATATCTTATTCAGAACAGGGTTGAAGGTTAGAATGATAAGCATAGACCAAAACATACGTGTTTATTTTTTTATGTGCATGCCCCAACATGATATGAATGTACCTTCACAGATGTAGTGTGTTACTTCATGTGGAGTTTTGTTCTTACGATAACTTTATCTCTTTCAAGCGAGATGAGCCACACTGCAGGTAGACACTACTAAAATTATTTGATGGCCAAAGTACCGCTGACTGCCATAACTCCCAACTATAAAACTGTTATGAACTATGAGAATAATTGGATAGTGTAGTGTATGTACCCGTCTACCTTTAAGAGAACTATTGTATGTAACCGTCCACCTTTAAGAGAACTACTTTAGGTGTTGCACTACTTTGTTGGCTTCTGTATACTGTAATACCGACGGTGACCACACCGGTATATAAGTGCTGTGTCAGGATTTATTGGGCAGATTCGCCCTGACCTTCGAATAGTAAAGTCCTGTTTTAAGTTACTCTGGTAGTCTGTGTATTAATTAACTAAACAACCCACAGACTTTACAGATAGTGTAGTGTATGTACCTTTAAGGGGAGAACTACTTTTTACAGCTCCTGTATACTGTAGTACCGGCAGTGACCACACCTGTATATAAACCCTGAGTAGGGATCTGTACAGTTAGTTTTAGAGTAACCCTCATCCAGTAAACACCTGTTGATTGTTCCATGCAGTCTCTTGTCTAATTATTGAAGGACACACAACATCAAGATACACGAATCTAACATTGACGACGAGAAGATTCAAACCTACCTGCAACTTTGCATCACCTCCCAGGGATTCGCTCCTGGAGAACAGTGAAAGAAGAAGGCCGAGTCCAGAAGCACGGGCGTCGACCATCCAGCGGAGACTTGAGCATCGCAGGGGAGGCTGTTGAGAGCTGGGCTTGGTTCTCCAGTCACGGTGGTCCAGCGAAACGGGCTGGCAACAGGTACGGCGCAGACCCTTCCCGGACAGCGGCGGCTAGAGCCGACCGACGGCACAGAAAAAGGCCGCGCAGCATCGACGGGAGAAGAGGGTAGAGCGCACAGGACGCAGCCGGTGTTCAGGACCGAGCGGCGTCGACGGGAGAAGAGAGAGGGTAGAGCGCACAGGGTGCAGCCGGTGTTCAGGACCGAGCGACGTCAACGAGAGAGAGCAGAGCGTAGCCGGTGTTCAAGGGCCGAGCAGCGTCAGCGGGGAAGAAAGGAAAGCGCGGGAGACGCCAATTTGAGCCGCAGCAGAGAAGAAGGGAGAGCGTGGGAGACGCCATTTTGAGCCACAGCGGAGAAGAAGGGAGAGCGCGAGAGACGCCATTTTGAGCCAGTCTAACCACACCCAGGGATGCCGAAGAGTGGCAGTGTCACAGCGTTCGACAATGAAGTCGAAGATTGGACGACATATGTCGAACGCATAGAAGTGTACTGCAAGGCGAATGAAGTGCCAGATGACAGGAAAGCGCTGGTATTGTTGAATTCAATGGGTGCAAAAACGTATGGCTTACTGCGAAACCTAGTAACCCCAGAGAAGCCAGTGGAAAAGGATTTTGAAAACATAGTGTCAATCCTACAGGACCACTTAAACCCCACACCGTTGCTGATAGCAGAAAGATTTAAATTTCACAAAAGGAACCAGCATAAAGATGAAAGTAATGCTGAGTATTTAACGGAACTGCGCAAGCTATCGAAACACTGCCAGTTTGGAACGGGACTAGCAGATACTTTAAGGGACAAGTTTGTGTGTGGGCTTCAAAGTGAAGGAACCCAGAAACGGCTTCTATCAGAAAATGATCTTACGCTGGACAAGGCTTTCAGCATTGCAGTATCACACGAAGCAGCCGCACGGGGCGCTGCAGAGATACAATGGAGACCGCAAGAATATGGCACAAATGAAATGTCATACGGAACAGTGAAGTGCTATCGCTGCGGCAGAACAACACACGATCATAATGATTGCTGGTTCAAGGACAAAGTGTGCAGACAGTGTGGAAAAGTAGGACACACAGCAAGAGTCTGCAGGTCGGGAAAGAAAACCAGCAGCAAGAAATCTCCACAGGAGAAGTACAAGAAGGTACATAAGGTGACGGAGAGTAGTTCAGACGAACAGAAAAGTGATACAGACTCCGGAAGCAAGGAGCTGGGTTGTCTGAAACTACATAATGTGATCAAAAAGGAGGATCACCAAACTATCTGGGTCACGCTCAAGATAGCCGGAGTCCAAGTGAAAATGGAATTGGACACAGGATCAGCCCTAACAGTCATAAACCGAAGGGACTACAAGTGGCTATTCTCACATACACCCTTGAGAGATACAGAAATTGTCTTGAAGACGTACATGGGGCAAAAAATTCTACCCAAAAGGAAAAATAAGGGTGAACGTTATATATAGCGGCAAGGAAACACCAAAAATTGACCTATATGTATTGCCAGATGGAGGGCCACCACTACTAGGACGTGAATGGATCCGGAAGATACAGCTAGATTGGCATTCCATACAAGCACTGACTGTAGATGCCAAAAAGGATGACGACGTCACACCTGGACGACTGTCAAAAATGCTAATTGACGCACAAGAAGTGTTCCAGGAGGGACTCGGAACACTAAAAGGCATAACAGCGACGATCAAAATAGAGGAAAATGCAAGCCCAAAGTTTTTAAGGCCAGACCGGTGCCTTGTGCGATCCGCCCAGGCGTCGAAGCAGAGCTGGAAGGTTTGGAACGTTCAGGAGTACTGTCCAAAGTGGACTGGAGCGAGTGGGCTACACCCATCATTCCTGTAATGAAGAGGTCATTGAGTAATATGCCTGGGGAACCAAAGAAGGTTCGCATCTGTGGGGACGTTAAGGTGACAGTGAACCCAGTCCTTCACACGGTACAATATCCGCTTCCGCGGATTGAAGATATTTTCGCCTCGCTATCTGGAGGGAAACGCTTCACTAAGATTGATCTGGCCCAGGCGTACCTGCAAATGGAGGTAGAAGAAGCCTCGAAACAGTACCTCACGATCAACACTCATAAAGGTCTCTACCAATACAACCGGCTGGTGTTCGGGGTAGCATCAGCTCCGGCTATTTGGCAAAGGGCAATGGATCAAGTCCTGCAAGGGATTCCAGGGACCCAATGTTATTTGGATGACATCCTGGTCACGGGCAAAAATGACAGTGATCACCTCGCCAACCTGGAGCAGGTGCTCACTAGATTGAAGGAATATGGGCTCCGAGCTAATCGCCACAAATGCGAGTTTTTCCAGAAGCAGATCTCGTATTGTGGCCACGTTATTGATGAAGAGGGGTTACATAAGTCCCCTGAAAAGATTGAGGCAGTAGTCAAGGCTCCAGCACCGGAAAATGTGTCACAATTGAGGTCGTTCCTCGGGCTGGTGAACTACTACCATAAGTTCTTGCCGAATTTGTCGACAGTACTACACCCACTGAACACCCTACTGCAAACGGGGGTACCATGGAAGTGGAATGACGAATGTAAATGAGCTTTCCAGAAGTGCAAAGAATTGATCACATCAAAAGAGGTGTTGGCTCATTTCAACCCAGCACTACCAATTCGGTTGGCGTGTGATGCATCACCCTATGGCATTGGAGCGGTGCTGTCGTACAAATTCCCAGACGGCTCGGAGAGGCCAGTAGCCTTTGTGTCTTGGTCACTATCCTCAGCCAAGCGTAACTATGCCCAGATTGACAGGGAGGCCCTCAGCCTAGTGTGGGGAGTGAAAAAGTTCAACCTCTATCTGCACGGGCAGAAGTTCACGTTGCTGACTGACCACCAACCACTTGTCTCCATCTTTAATCCTAAGAAAGGCGTTCCGGTGATGACTGCGCAACGGCTACAAAGATGGTCCCTTTTTCTAGGGGCGAACCAATATGAAATTGAGTATAAGGGCACGAAACAGCATGGAAACGCTGATGGGCTACTATCACGCCTGCCAGTGCCTACTGCGGAGGAAGCACCAGCAGTGGACACTGTCGAAATATTTTATTCGACTATAATTGAACGCTTGCCAGTAACTAACGCTGATATAGAGAAGGAGACCCGAAATGACCCAACACTGTCTCGGGTATATGACTTGAAGGTGAAGGGATGCCAACACATGGTGACTCACTGTTGCCAGCATTCTCATCCAGAAGAGAACAGCTGTCAGTATGCCAGGGGACCTTGATGTGTGGATCCCGAGTGGTAATTCCACCCAAGTTAAGGGAGAGAGTGCTCAATGAGCTTCACGAAGGCCATCTGGGAGGGGTGAAAATGAAAAGCCTTGCTAGGGCTTATGTGTGGTGGCCGGGGATCGATCAGCAAATCGAGGACCTGACAAAGAGCTGCTCAGGATGCCAGAAGGTCCAAAATGCACCACCACATGCCCCTCTACACCCATGGGAGTGGCCCTCATCTCCATGGCAACGGGTGCATATTGATTTTGCTGGTCCATTCATGGACTCAATGTTTTTAATAGCCGTGGATGCGCACTCGAAATGGCCTGAGGTGATCAAAATGTCCTCCACCACCATGGAGAAAACTATTTCAGTCCTACGGACCATATTTGCCAGGAACGGCTTGCCAGAGCAGATTTGCTCTGATAACGGACCACAGTTCGCGTCCGAAGAGTTTCGAAGATTTATGAAAAGGAATGGGGTAAGGCATTGCACATCCGCCCCGTATCATCCAGCCACAAATGGATTGGCTGAGAGGTTTGTACAAACCTTTAAAAAAGCAGTAAGGGCCATGTGCGATGACGACATTCCACTGCAGCATAAGGTGGACAATTTCCTGTTAGCCTACAGAAATGCGACACATGCAGTCACCAACCAGACCCCGGCCATGATGTTCTTTAACCGAAGGTTGAGATCTCGTCTGGATTTGCTCAGACCAAATGTACGAAGAGATGTTGAGAATAAGCAATTCCAGCACATCAATGAGAAGCCGACAAGGAGCTTCAATGTAGGGCAACCAGTCTTGGCCCGCGACTGCCAAACAGAGAAATGGCAACCAGGAACGATATGCACACGGCAGGGGCCACTAATGTACACAGTGGATGTTGGGGAGAACATTGTGAGACGCCATGTTGACCAGATCCTAGAGTCACAGGAACGAGTCAACCCCATGTCTCGCGTACCTGGTGAGGAACCCGACATACAGGTAGCATCTACCCCAGAAACAGTAGCATCGGAAGCCGATGAACCAACCGACGACAGGGGGCCAGAATCGCCTCTGCACCAAGAGCAAGACACTCAGGAAAGGCGCTATCCAGAAAGGATCAGGAAGCCGCCCCAAAGACTGAATTTATAAATAGACTATTTTCAGTTAATGTTGCATGTTAAAAGTGTTAATTGTAATTAGTTGATATTTAATTGTTAAATGAATGTTATGGTACTGTTAATCTAAAAGGGGAGGAATTGTAGTGTATGTACCTTTAAGGGGAGAAATACTTTTTACAGCTCCTGTATACTGTAGTACCGGCAGTGACCACACCTGTATATAAACCCTGAGTAGGGATCTGTACAGTTAATTTTAGAGTAACCCTCATCCAGTAAACACCTGTTGATTGTTCCCTGCAGTCTCTTGTCTAATTATTGAAGGACACACAACATCAAGATACATGGATCTAACAGATAGCTCTTTCAAAGAGCCGGCACAGACTCGCTGGTCCGAATGGCCTCCTTCTGTGCTGTAAGATTCTATAGGGTAATTTTAACCCACAAGAACGGGTGGATTTGAGGCAGGTGGGAAGCAAAAATTGTAAGAATTTCAAACCCGAGTCCAACCCGCCCACTTTCGGTTTTAACGGAGGCAAGGCAGGCAACCAATCCGCTCTCAGGAGGCGGGTCGGTCATTGAAATCTTTTAAGGAGGCTGCATGCATCTATTTTTTAACTAATATCGGCTGGGTTTCCCCAAGCCAGAATCCTGGCAGGTAAAAGGAGGCGAGAAGGGCCGGATCTATAAGGTAAGTGCATTTACAGCACTGCTTGTGGGCCAGGAGGAGCGTTTCCTCCCAGCTAATCTCTTCACAGAACGCCTCCCCCACCGCCACAATCCCACCCACGGCGATCTCCGCCACCCTCCCCGATCTTCATCACCCACACCCCCGACCTCCACCCCTCCGACCTTCACCAGCACCCCGACCCCCCGAACCTACACCAGCCCCCCGACCCCCGAACCTTCACCAACCCCCCAACCTCCGAACCTTCAACAAGCATACCGACCTTCACCCCCATGACCTTCACCACCCCCGACCTTCACCAACCCCACGAACCTTCACCAACCCCCCCGACCTTCACCCCCCTGCCCCCCGACCTTCACCACCCCCCCAACCCCCCAACGAACCTTCCCCAACGCCCCAACCTTCACCCCCCGACCTTCACCCCCCCACCACCATGGCATTCACCACACAACCCCGAACCTTCACCAACCCCCCGACCTCCCGAACCTTCACCAACCCCCCGACCTCCCGAACCTTCACCAGCCCCCCGACCTCCCGAACCTTCACCAGCCCCCCCGACCTTCACCCCCCTGCCCCCGAACCTTCACCAGCCCCCCGACCCCCCGAACCTTCACCAACCCCCCGACCCCCTGAACCTTCACCAAACCCCCGACCTCCCGAATCTTCACCAACCCCCAGACCCCCTGAACCTTCACCAACCCTGACCCCCGAACCTTCACCAACCCCCCGACCCTTCACCAGCCCCCCGACCTCCTGAACCTTCAACAAGCACACCGACCTTCACCACCCCACCCCCTGACCTTCACCAACCCCGACCTTCACCAACACCAACCCCCCCGACCTTCACCCCCCCGACCCCCCGAACCTTCACCAACCCCCCGACCTCCCGAACCTTCACCAGCCCCCCGACCCCCGAACCTTCAACAAGCACACCGACCTTCACCCCCTTGACCTTCACCACCCCCGACCTTCACCACCCCCCCAAGAACCTTCCCCAATGCCCCGACCTTCACCCCCGACCTTCACCCCCCCACCCCCACGACCTTCACCACCCAACCCCAGACCTTCACCCCCCCACCCCCATGACCTTCACCCCCCACCCCCATGACCTTCACCACCCCCCCAACCCCCCGACCTTCACCACCCCGACCTTCACCAGACCCCCAACCTTCAACCCCCCGAACCTTCCCCAAACCCCGACCTTCACCCCCCCACACCCCCGACCTTCACCACCCAACCCCAGACCTTCACCATCCCCCCAACCCCCCTGAAACTTCACCAACCCACCGACATTCACCCCCCCACCCCAGACCTTCACCATCCCCCCAACCCCCCTGAACCTTCACCAACCCCCCGACATTCACCTCCCCGACTTTCACCACCCAACCCCAGACCTTCACACTCCCGACCCCCCCCCACCTTCACCACTCCCGACCTCCAACCCCCCAACCCCCCGAACATTCACCACCCCCCCGACCCCCCCGAACCTTCACCAACCCCCCGACCTTCACTCCCCCCACCACCCCGGCCTTCAACCCCCCGACCTTCACACTCCCCGACCTTCACACCCCCCGACCTTCACACCCCCCCGGCCTTCAACCCCCCGACCTTCACCACTCCCCGACCTTCACCACTCCCCGACCTTCACCACTCCCCGACCTTCACCACTCCCCGACCTTCACAACCCCCGACCTTCACCACACACCCCTGACCTTCACCCCCGGAACCTTCACCAAACCCCCGACCTTCACCAACCCCCCGACCTTCACCAAACCCCCCGACCTTCACCAACCCCCCCGACCTTCACCAACCCCCCCCGACCTTCACCAACCCCACCGACCTTCACCAACCCCCCCAGCCTTCACCAACCCCCCCGACCTTCACCAACCCCCGCGACCTTCACCAACCCCCCCGACCTTCACCAACCCCCCCGACCTTCACCAACCCCCCCGACATTCACCAAGCAGCGCCCCCCTTGGATCTCCACCCTCTGCCATCGCTCCCTCCCTCTTCTTTGCTCCTTGACTGCATTCATGTGCTGCAGGCTTTCCAGCCAGGCGACCAGCAACTTGCAGAAAAAATTTAAAAGGTGTCCTGCTGTTAATTTCAATACTTCCGGGTTTTCCGTCTGCAAATCCTCGCCTGTCCCCCGACCCCCCAACCCTGCTCTCTCCACTTCCCCAGCCCTGCTCTCTCCACTTCCCCAGCCCTGCTCTCTCCGCTTCCCCAGCCCTGCTCTCTCCACTTCCCCAGCCCTGCTCTCTCCACTTCCCCAGCCCTGCTCTCTCCGCTTCCCAGCCCTGCTCTCTCCGCTTCCCCAGCCCTGCTCTCTCCACTTCCCCAGCCCTGCTCTCTCCACTTCCCCAGCCCTGCTCTCTCCGCTTCCCAGCCCTGCTCTCTCCGCTTCCCCAGCCCTGCTCTCTCCGCTTCCCCAGCCCTGCTCTCTCCGCTTCCCCAGCCCTGCTCTCTCCGCTTCCCCAGCCCTGCTCTCTCCGCTCCCCAGCCCTGCTCTCTCCGCTTCCCCAGCCCTGCTCTCTCCGCTTCCTCAGCCCTGTTCTCTCCACTTCCCCAGCCCTGCTCTCGCCGCTTCCCCAGCCCTGCTCTCTCCGCTTCCCCAGCCCTGCTCTCTCCGCTTCCCCAGCCCTGCTCTCTCCGCTTCCCCAGCCCTGCTCTCTCCGCTTCCCCAGCCCTGCTCTCTCCGCTTCCCCAGCCCTGCTCTCTCCGCTTCCCCAGCCCTGCTCTCTCCGCTTCCCCAGCCCTGCTCTCTCCGCTCCCCAGCCCTGCTCTCTCCGCTCCCCAGCCCTGCTCTCTCCACTTCCCCAGCCCTGCTCTCTCCGCTTCCCGAGCCCTGCTCTCTCCGCTTCCCCAGCCCTGCTCTCTCCGCTTCCCCAGCCCTGCTCTCTCCGCTTCCCCAGCCCTGCTCTCTCCGCTCCCCAGCCCTGCTCTCTCCGCTTCCCCAGCCCTGCTCTCTCCACTTCCCCGTGTAAATATCGGGGCTGATGATTCTATGTGCGACTGTTTGGAATACAATGGTGCTGGGGCCATAGCGGTGTCACCCATGGAGTGCAAATTCAAAAAGGATTGTTTAATGTAGGATTTAGTGTAAAATTCATATCTGAGATTTTTGCAAAGATTTCATTGGACTTCGTGATGAAATTACACAGTGTGTAATTTGTCTTGGAGATTTTACATGTGGTTTGTCACCTCCCTCAGGAGATTGAATAGATGAGGTCTAGACTATGATAGGACCAATTAGACATGGTCTTAAGAATGGCTTTGATAGACATGTATTTCTAGAATGAACAATATGGACGACATAGCTTTGGACTCTACCTCCAGAGTTGCTAATCCAGGCTTCTGCATTTTGGTCCTTTTGACAATTTTCTCTCTCTTTTTCTTCTCACCATATTCACCAGCTGAAGTGATAAGCGTGCCATGTGCAGACCGCACTAGAAACAAAGACAAGAGGTTTAAGTAGGCACCATCTATTAACGTAATCACATTGTGCATTAGAACAGAGAAAAAAGAAACAACATTTAGTTTTTGACTTTTCAAAGACACTAGGGCCCAGAAATTGAAGGTGTAAGCGTGGCGTTTAAGGCCCGTTTCGGCATAAAAATGGCGGCCGCCTCACGTACGCCCGCTGACGGCGGCCGCCATTTTCGGCTGGGCAACGGCGCTGCCGATGTCCACGCTCGCTAGCAATATGGATACTGTGCAGATCGTGATGTCAGTGAGTGTGCAACGCTCACCTGACGCCCAATCTGCCATTTTGGAGTGCGCTGCTCAACTTACTGGCCTGTGTTAATTGCAATCAGCTGACCAAGCATTGATGAGCAGGAAGGAGGCTCCAACTGCGTTATTTAAAGGGATCATCAGCAACTACTTGCAGCTGACATGTTTGTTCAGTTTGAATGGCTCTGTGGCGCTTTCTGCAAATCCAGCAACTTTCTAAACTTTTTTCAATGTACTAAGGTGATTGGGAGTGTTGGAGCAAGTGGAGAACGCCTTCATTCTTATTTAAAGGCTTCTGCTCACTCACAACACTTGCTCATAGTCATGGGGCAGTCCCCCTCATGCTCGAGTATCTTCAGGAGAGGGAGCGCAGGCAGCGAAGAGGAGAAGATGTGCACAGAGGGAGGAGAGGAGGGTCAGGAGGGCTCTCAACAGGAGGCCTTACCCACCTAGGGTCTTCCGAGAGCACTTCTCCTGTTTCCACTTAAGCGAGGAGCAGTGTATTAGGAGGCTCTGCTTCACCAAGGAGGTGGTCACAGAACTCTACCACCTCCTGCAACCAGACCTGTAGCCTCAGAGCAGGGCGAACACAGCTCTCCCAGTAGCCCTCAAGGTCACTGTGGCCCTCAATTTCTGCGCCAGCGGATCCTTCCAGTCTGCAGCAAGAGACATAGCTAACATCTCCCAGTTCGCCATTCATCGCTGCATCCAGGAGAAGGGATTACGTTGTCTTCTCTCTGAGCAGAGAGAAGCAAGACGAACGTGCATTTGTTTTTGCCAGGATAGCGGGCTTCCCCGTGGTGCAGAGTGCCATTGACTGCATCCACATGGCTTTGCGGGCACCGCATAATAATCCTGAGATCTTCCATAACTACCACTCATTTAATGTGCAGTTGTTGTGCGACCACAGACAGCGAATCCTGATGGTCAATGCCCGCTAATCTGGCAGCAGTCATGATGCCTTCATCCTGTCTCAGTCTGGTGTGCCAGCAATCTTCCAGCTACCACGTCAAACCCAAGGGTGGCTGCTCGGAGACTGGCTGGTGGAAGGCTGCAGCATGGCTGGTGGAAGGCTGCAGAGTTTCCGTGGGGGAGACTTCAGATGGCCTCAACCAGCTCTGGACCTAGAAGGCCCAGCTGTAGACTGCACCACCTCGCATGGGCGGCGGCAGTCTGGGCTGGCTGGTTGACAGGCAGCGGCAAGGGCAATAGCGAAGTGGCAGTGGTGGGAATATGAATACTGTCATCCTGAGACAGGACAGCAGAGTCCTGCTCCACTGACCCACTGCCACTCCCCCGGGGGAGCACCTTAGCATCCCTAGCAATCTGTTAGAGGAGAGATTGCTGGGCTTCTGTGACACCCTGCAAGCCCCATTCAACACTGATAAACCCAGCCTCAATGGCAGCAGTCTGAGCTTGGGTGGCAGCAAGCTGAGACTGCAGGAGAGCAGCCTGCGCATCCACTGCAGCACTGACACGTTTTATCGCTTCCGCCTGTGCTGCAATGGAAGCCGCGACATCGCCCATCACACGCAGCATCATGTCTGGTTCGACGCGGGCTCTCCTGGAGTTGTCCATCATTTCCAGCCTGGAAATCACGGGCTCCAAGCTATGTGCAAAGCCCTGGCCAATGTTGGAAACAGACTCCTCCATGCTCCTTGACATTGCCAAGAGGCTCTCTGGCAGGCTTGCCATTGCTCCTAGGATTTCCGTGTGCTTGCCCATCATCCTTCTTCTGAAGGCCGCCCTGTTGTGTTGGTACCTTTCTACCTAGACACAATTTAGGACTCAGAACTCAGAGATTCAAACATGAAGTGCTTTATTGGAAGGAAAGGAAGTTCTGGAAAGTTCCAAACAAAGAGAGCTAAACTTAACAGAGAACACCCAACCATTTATCTCCTGTGACAGCGCCACCACAGGTGGGAGGAGAACACACAATAGAACACACAATACATAACACGCCCCATCGAGGTCCTCATCTGAGGCGTGTGCAGCAGAACTCATGCGCGAACTCGCCCCCCGGGAGCTGGCCCCCAAGCGACCCTTTCCCCCTGGCCTTGCTGCAGCCCACTCGTGCCCGGTGCCTCACCCTGTGCAGATCCCACATCTATACTACCATGTAAATTACACGCAGTGCCTGTTTCTGAGCTGGTGTCTGCGAGTGTCAGATGCAGTGACTGTGTGCCTTCTTCTTCTCCTTCACTCTCCTCCATTACTTCGGAAACAGGCTGTGCAGATGGCAGATCTTGGTCATCTGAAAGCAGAAAGGCACAAGAGTCACGTTATGGTGAGGAGAGGGGGATCACAAGATATCGATGCATACTCCATCAGCAGCTTGTAAGTGAGAAGAGATTGTGGGATGAGGGGGAAGTGGGATGTGAGAAGGAGGATTAGGAATAAGCAGACTGTTATTGTCTCCATGGGCTTTAACTTCGCCCATTGCCGCGGCCTCGGTGACTTCCCCTCCAATGATGTCGAGCACTGTCTCCTCCAGTTGGCTCAATGCCTGTAAAGCGGCTTGGCTGCCTCCCATCTGCCACTGCTCGCAGCGATTGTGAGTGAACTTAACCTGCAAGAGAAAGGGAAGTGTGTCAGTGAGTGTGCTGCAATGTGTTTGGGTGATGTGCCTGCCATAGTTGAATAACTGTTAGTGTGTGCAAGGTGTGAGATGTGGGTGTGAGTGTTGCAGCAGTGGTAATGTTGTGAGGGTGAAGTGAAGTGAGGTATGAGTGGTGAAAGGTAGAGATTGTTGGTAGGTGAGTGATGGGGGTGTGGTGCATTGAGCAGTGTGTGAAGCTAGTGTTGCAGATGGTGGGATATGGCATTTGCTTAAGCCTTCACTCACCTTGACCTGCCGTGTGAGGTCATTAAACTTCTTGCAGCATTGGATCCATGTTCTCGGCACCACCATGACGTACCCAGCTATCTCTTGCCACAGCCTTCTCGATGTATGTGCTGATGGCTTCCTGCCACACTGGGAACAGGACAGCCCGCCTCCTCTCCACGGCCAGTACCAATGCCTCCAGAGCTGCATCGGTGAACCTTCTGGCTCCTTCTCTTTCCTGGTGCTCAGCCATGTGTTCCAACTGCAACTGCGATTCCAATTCCAGCTCCAACTCCAATGACAATGAGGTGCTGCTGCATCGAAGTAGTGGAGAAAGCCTAGGCCAAACATTACTGGCCATGAGGCTGCACCAGATCTTGGCCCACCTGTTGAGCGGTGAGCCAAACAGCAGCATGTTTAGTGCTGAGATCAGCGCTCCAATCTTTATAATGAGCAGGCAGCATGAATTTTGCGTGCTGCCTGTACCACTTTGAATGGGTGCAGCCAAATGGCGCTGGACCATGACACCGCCCGTTTTCAGGCCTAATCCAATTTCTAGACCTCAGTGTTTGACAGCTTCAAACAGCTGTGAAACGCTGATATTTCATCTGTCAAAACCTCTTGACAGATGAAATTTCAGTCTGTGACGTTACCTGTTGCCGGGTGGCCCTTAATTGGCCTGCTGAGCCCGCTGGGCGGGCTCAACAAGGTCAATCAAGTTAAAATCGCGTGGATTGGCCACATCTCAATGGAGGCGGGACTACAACCCCGAAAGTTGTAGTCCTGCCTCCTACCCGATTCCTGAATGAAAATCCTGCCCCATGTCTCAGGTCGACCAGCTGAGTATTTCCAGCATTTTATGCTGTCATTTCACATTTACAACATCTGCTTGCAGAGGGAAGAGGAAGACGCAGAAGAGGAGGAAGCAGACGGTAGGATGCATCCCAGACAGCCTCTTTGTGACCACAACCCCAATTCCCCTTTCAACATTAGTCCCACACCTTACCTTCCCTCTGTTACTGACCATCACAACATCCGCTTGGCCACAATGTTGAAATAAAAGCCACCACAAAGCAAACTTTCCAATCGACCTATATACGTCTATCCATCCAATGAAATCAACTCATCACCCATATGCATTCGCTTAGTGAAAGTCCTGTGTGTGCCTTTGCCTATCCTACTGATGTCACACAGTGCTACCCCAGTGACTGCAGCATGGCTGGTGGAAGGCTGCTGACTTTCAGTGGGGGACACTGCAAATGGCCTTGCTGGTTGACCTTGAGGAGCTGATGGCTGAGAGTGTAAAATCAATCTTGTTCTTATTCACTCTCCTCTCCCTCTTCTAGGTCACCCACTGGCTGGGCAGGCTGCATTTCTTGGGTGTATGAAATGAGGAAGGCACAAGGGTGGAGTTGTGGTGAGGGGAGGGCGGGAAAGCAAGAGGTGCAGGCTAGAAGTATGGTAAAGTATGAGGATAACAGCATCTTTTATCCTTTGCGTGCGAGACCCTGGGTGCCCCTTCCCTAGCTTGCTGAACCATGTGTGTTTGTGCTGAGGCATTTTTCCCATTTTTTTGAGGTCAGGAAGGGAATTCAGCTTTAAGAGCTGAATATTCACATTTGGGACTTCTTTCTAATGTTAAATTTTTTTTAACGCAGAAAGGGCTGAAAACTGCATTGTTTCACTTCATTGTAATTTGTATTGCTTCAGCATGCATGGCCCTTTTAATTCTCAGGCTTCTTCATTGCCCACAATTCCTTGCGAGCTCCACAGCCTCGCTTCCAGAGGCTGTGGGAAGCAGTAACGCCGCACCTGCACGCAAACTTCGGGTCGGATGCCACCAGGACGGTGTTGCACGGCAGGTAAGCGATGCGCCAACAATCTCCTTCGTCCCCAGACGAATTTTGCTCCATTAATGTTGCGGCCCTTTTCAGCGGCTGTTAACTCCAGTTGCCGGTGACACCGGCAACCTTACTGGCTAAAACGAATTTCGCCCCCAATGATTCTATGAATAGCATTATGAGCAGAATTAGCACTCATGCGACAGCCAGGCAAATGCAATATTTGGGCAATTTTCCAAATTCAACCCTCAGAAGACAATTGTTTGAGTGAAATACAGCTTCAGGTATTTGGAGCCCACCCTAATTCCTGGTACACACTCCTGGCGGCTGAAGCGTGGGACTAGGAGTGCAAGTCCATAAAATTATCCTTTATAAAATCACCAAGGGGCATCATTTTATTGGCTAATGCACTAACCTGACTGACAGTATGCTAAATATTCTATAGCTACCACTTCTACCTTTGGACCAAAGGTTTTAAAGAATTTATTTTATGCAAATAAATCTCAGATATTATGGGGTAAATTTTGTGCAGTTCTGTGGCCAGTGTAGAGCGGAGAATCAGGAACGGAGGTCAGCGTGCTCACCTTTTCGGCCACTTCCACTTTTCTGGTGATTAAAATTAATGGTCAGAAAATTGACAGTGCTGCAAATCAGAAGCATTGTCCTCTGCGGCCAATTCCGCAGTGAGCATTCTTGTCCACTGGAGATGCAAGGCCTCCGTGTTTCACAACATATATAAATCATACATTATGTCCTTTAGGTACAATTGGACTGCTTAAGTCTCCCAACACAGGGCATAGGGCCTATTAATAGTGTTACATAATGTGAGCAGTGGTTTGTATTTAGGATAGGCTTTCTTAACAATTACGGAGCTTGTTTTGTCGTAAGTATTCACTTACCATTTTCATATCCCTCAGCATGCAGATTGGTGCTTAAATCTTTCAGCTTTGCATTATCAGAAAGACAAAATTAAAAGTGAGTAGGCAAGCATTTAACTTGTAAATAATGTTATAATAACACGTTTGCTAGCTTTCCTATAGTAAAGTTAACGTGACAATTCTAAGAAATCAGGAGCAAGAACTCTGAATAATTTCCCCTTCCCTAATTCACAGACATTCAGGCCAATTGTGGCACCTCCACCACTCCCTTAGCTGAGGTCAGTTGGCACACATCAACAATTGGATTGGGACTTCCTTGTATAGCTCAGCTAGTCATTGGGTAAACTCACTGAGCCATTGGGGGAATCTGTTAAAATTATACAAAATCAAAATACTGCGGATGCTGGAAATCTGAAATAAAAACTGAAAATGCTGGAAATACTCAGCAGGTCAGGTAGCATCTATGGAGAGAGAAACAGAGTTAACTTTTCAGGTCAATAACCCTTCGTCAGAACTGGAAAAAGTTAGAGATGTAACAGATTTTTAAGCAACTGTAGGGAAAGGGAAAGGGGGAGGGGAGGAAAAAACAAAAGGGAAGGTCTATGATAGGGTGGAAGGCAGGAGAGATTAAATGACAAAAGGAATGATGGTGCAAGGTGAAAGGAGATGGTAATGGGACAAGTTAAGAAACAAAAGATGAGTTTCACCTGGAAGGAGTGTTTGGGGCCCTGGACAGCGGGAAGGGGGAAGAGGTAAAAGGGCAGGTGTTGCATCTCCTGCGCTTGCACGGGAAGGTGCCGTGGGAAGGGGAAGGGGTGTTGGGGGTGACAGAGGAGTGGACCAGGGTGTCGCAGAGGGAGCGGTCCCTTCAGAATGCTGAAAGGGGAGGGAATGGGAAGATGTGTTTGGTGGTGGGATCACGCTATAGGTGGCGGAAATGGTGGAGGATGGTCTGTTGAATGTGAAGGCTGATGGGGTGAAAGGTGAGGACAAGAGGAACCCTATCGTGGTTCTGGGAGGGAGGGGAAGGGGTGAGGGCAGAAGTGCGGGAAATAGAACAGACACGGTCGAGACCCGTGTCAACTACAGTGGAGGGGAATCCTCGGTTGAGGAAAAAGGAACAAATTGTACTTACTTTCTACTCAAATAAACTAAAATAAATGTGTTGTTATTCTAGTCACTGAATACTCAAGCATTACTAATGGAATTACTTAGATTAAAAAGTCACTAAAGGATTATATTGACAAAAACAAAGGATGGCCGATAAAAAACAAGTAACTCACAAGCACATAGAAATCCTGATGGTAATCTTGATAGTACTGCACTTGTACAAGAATTTGCAAGTACAGACACAGCTTATTGGCTCATATTTCAAACAAACTCACTTCTAGGGGTAACGTTTTGTCTTCCGCATGCTTGATGCAGTGCTTCTCACACTGGCAAGGTATATCGGAAAGCTGGGCACTCGCTGTCCGCAGTTTTCCATGCATTAAAGTGACTGGATAGAAAACCACGGACAGTGAACAGTTAATTTTCTGATATGCATAGCTGGCACATGAAGTTGTGTGTAAGGAGTGCTGAAAATTGACTCCATAGTGCAAACACCTAAAAGCACTGGAGCTAAGGAGCTGCTGCACTTCCAGGGAGCCCAGCTACTGACGCAACAGGATGAGAACAAAGCAAAAAACTGCGGACGCTGGAAATCTGAAATAAAAACAGAAAGTGATGGAAATACTCAGCAGGTCAGGCAGCATCTGTGGAGAGAGAAACAGAGCTAACGTTTCAGGTCGATGACCTTTCGTCAGAACTGGAAAATGTTATAGAAATGTAATCGTTTTTATGAAAGCACACAGGCAGGGAAAGGGGGAAGCAGTGGCTTTCTCTTTATTTTCAAGAACCCGATGCATTTGTTGTTTTTTTTTAAACTTTCTGTTGGTCATTTGTATTTAACCATTTGTTTTTGTTTTATATATTATAAATAAAATCAGTGAAATACAATCATTCTTATTGATCAGTGATACCATTTCAATAAATGATATAATGATTTTTAGACAAGCATTATGAAGCAAACCCTCATGAATAAGTATGCCGTACATTTTGGGCTTTTTCCACAGAAGCGTAGTACTTTGACCACCAGTCTACGACATTGTCACTGTCATCAATGCAAGACCATTTCCTTCTTGAAGTGAACTTTCGTGATAGCTGCCTCTTCTGAAATAAAGCAAAGCCAATGGGAGGTGGTTTCAATGAGTATAAAATAAAAACATCAAGGCACATTGTCACTGGATCTACATAGGGATAGACCATCATATCCCATCACCGTAGCAAGGGAGAGAACCTTTGGCTTAATGGCATAAAAATAAAACAGAAAAGGTGACTCAACCGTGGCTAACAAGGGAAATTAGAGATAGCATAAGATCCAAGGAGAGGACATATAAATTGGCCAGAAAAAGCAGCAAACCTGAGGATTGGGAGCAGTTTAGGTTTCAGCAAAGGAGGACAAAGGGATTAATTAAGAGGGGGAAAATAGAGTATGAGAGTAAGCTTTCAGGGAACATAAAAACTGACTGTAAAAGCTTCTATAGATATGTGAAGAGAAAAAGATTGGCGAAGTCAAGCGTAGGTCCCTTGCAGTCAGAATCAGGGGAATTTTTAATGGGGAACAAAAAAATGGCAGAACAATTAAATACATACTTTGGTTCTGTCTTCACAAAGGAGGACACAAATAACCTCCCAGAGATGTTGGGGAACATAGGGTCTAATGAGAGGGAGGAACTGAAAGAAATCAGTGTTTGTAGCGAAATGGTGTTAGGGAAATTGATGGGATTGAAGGCCGATAAATCCCCAGGGCCTGATAAGCTACATCCAAGGTACTTAAGGAAGTGGCCCTAGAAATAGTAGATTCATTGCTGGTCATCTTCCAAAATTCTATAGACTCGGGCACAGTTCCCATGGTTTGGAGGGTAGCTAATGTAGCCTGACATCGGTAGTTGGTAAAATGCTAGAGTCCATTTTAAAAGATGTAATAGCAGAGCACTTGGAAAACAGTGACAGGATCGGAAAAAGTCAACATGGATTTACAAAAGGTAAATCGTGCTTGACTAATCTAATAGAATTTTTTGAGGATGTAACTGGTAGAATAGATAAGGGAGAACCACTGGATGTGGTGTATTTGGACTTTCAGAAGGCTTTTGATAAGGTCCCGCATAAGAAATTTGCATGTAAAGTTAAAGCACATGGGATTGGGGGTAAGGTACTGACTTGGATAGAGAACTGGTTGGCAGAAAGGAAGCAAAGAGTTGGAATAAACGGGTCTTTTTCCGAGTGGCAGGCAGTGACTAGTGGGATACCGCAGGGATCGGTGCTAGGACCCCAGCTATTCACAATATATATTAATGATCTAGACGAGGGAACTAGATGTAATATCTCCAAGTTTGCAGACAACACAAAGCTGGGTGGGCGTGTGTGCTGTGAGGAGGATGCCGAGAAACTGCAGTATGATTTGGACAGGTTAGGTGATTGGGCAGATGCATGGCAGATGCAGTATAATGTGGATAAATGCGAGGTTATCCACTTTGGTGGCAAAAACAGTGATGGGCCTTCAATAACCACAAAACTAGAAGTTATAGACTTAAACAAGTTGGCTTTTAATCACTAAGATCAGAGCTAACATCTCAACACGCCGACTGGTTCACAGGAATGAGTCATACAGATCCTGGGATCTTTATGTAATAGAAGTCAGGGGCGGAGCCAAGAGCCAAGACCTGGAACCTCCCAGGTTAGTCGGGAAAGAGGAAGTGAAACTATACACAGTGGGGGAGGGTAATATACATGAGTGCAAAACAAATACAGGACCAAGACAAACAGATTTCATTACATTCACCCCTTCTATAGATTTAGTCCATCGGGGTGATGTTTCTTAAAAGTTGGTATAAGTGAGTCTGTCAGGAGGTTTTGCAGTTCTCAGTGATCGGCGCAAAGCCGGTTGGGGTGCCTCTAGGGGAGTGGATTCTGGTTCCTCCGCTGTCCGGGCCTCCGCAGTGTCTTCCAGGTTATCTGCAGTGTCCTCCAGGTTAAAGTTGGGTATTGATACCTCTGGGCGTCCTGTCTCTTTGTTGTGTAGGTCTTCATCGGGTAGTCTCCCATCGTTCTCTCCGCTCCCCGAGGGAGCGAGGTCTTTTATGGAAACAGTGTCCTCTCGCCCGTCAAAGTATTCGATATAGGCGTACTGAGGGTTTGCATGGAGGAGCTGTACCTTTTCCACAAGGGGGTCCGTTTTATGGCCTCTCACGTGCTTCCGCAATAGTACTGTCCCCGGAGACGTCAGCCACGCGGGTAGAGATATGCCCGAGGTGGATTTCCGGGGGAAAACGAACATCTTTTCGTGAGGGGTAGCGTTAGTGGCAGTACATAACAGAGACCTTATGGAGTGGAGCACGTCTGGGAGGACTTCCTGCTAGCGGGAGGTCGGAAGGCCTTTTGACTTTAAGGCTAACGTGACAGCCTTCCAAACAGTAGCATTCTCCCTTTCCACTTGCCCATTACCCCGGGGGTTGTAGCTAGTGGTTCTGCTAGTGGCTATCCCCTTCGAGAGCAAGAACTGGCGCAGCTCGTCACTCATGAATGACGTCCCCCTATCGCTGTGTATGTAGTTCGGCATGCCAAACATGCAGAATAGATTACAGAGACACTTGATGACCGTGGCACTGGTCATGTCTGGGCAGGGAATGGTGAAGGGGAAGCGGGAATATTCATCAATGATATTGAGGAAGTATACATTACGGTCGGCAGAGGGAAGGGGTCCCTTGAAGTCCAGACTTAGGCGCTCGAATGGCCGTGTGGCTTTGATAAGGTGTGCACGGTCAGGCCTGTAGAAACGAGGCTTGCATTCCGCACAGATGCGGCAGGCTCTGGTCATTGCCCTGACCTCCTCAATGGAGTGGGGCAGATTGCGGGACTTTATAAAATGGTATAGTCGGGTGACCCCTGGGTGACAGAGGTCATTGTGGAGACCCTGTAATTTGTCCGTATGAATGCTGGCACACATTCCCCGCGATAGGGCGTCTGGGGGTTCATTAAGGGCTCCCAGCCTGTACATAATATCATAGTCGAACATGGATAGTTCGATCCTCCACCTGAGTATTTTGTCATTCTTGATTTTCCCCCTTTGTTTGTTATTAAACATGAAAGCCACCGACCGCTGGTCGGTGAGCAGGGTGAAACGTTTGCCGGCTAGGTAGTGTCTCCAGTGCCGCACTGCCTCCACTATAGCCTGTGCCTCCTTCTCGACAGAAGAGTGCCTGATTTCAGGTCCCTGAAGGGTTCGGGAGAAGAAGGCCACAGGTCTCCCAGCCTGATTGAGGGTCGCAGCTAAGGCAAAGTCTGACGCATCGCTTTCGACTTGAAAGGGAATGCATTCGTCCACTGCACACACTGCAGCCCTTTCAATGTCCTGTTTAATACTGGTGAAAGCCTCCCGAGCTTCAGCTGATAGTGGGAAGGACTTCAATTTAATGAGGGGTCGGGCCTTATCAGAGTAATTGGGCACCCATTGGGCATAATACGAAAAAAATCCCAGGCACCTTTTTAAAGCTTTGGGATTGTGTGGCAGGGGCAGTTCCTTTAGGGGACGTAATCGGTCAGGGTCCGGTCCAATTACCCCATCTTCCACCACACAGCCGAGGATACAGAGACGGGTTGTGTTGAAGACACATTTGTCTTCGTTGTAGGTTAGATTCAGCTTTAGGGCAGTTTTTTTAAATCTCGCAAGATTTAGATCGTGGTCTTGCTGGTTGTGCCCGCAGGTAGTGACATTGTCCAGATAGGGGTAGGTAGCTTGTAGTTTATTCTCGTCAACCATGCGGTCCATCTCACGTTGGAAGACCGAGACCCCATTTGTTACCCCGAAGGGCACTCTGAGAAAATGGTAGAGGCGCCCGTTCGCCTCGAAGGCGGTGTATGGGCAGTCCTCCGTTCTAATGGGGAGCTGGTGATACGCGGATTTGAGGTCGATAGTCGAGAAGACTCGGTATTGCGCAATCTGGTTGACCATTTCTGATATGCGGGGTAAAGGGTAGGCGTCCAGCTGGATATAAATATTAACAGTCTGGCTGTAGTCAATTACCATCCGTTTCTTTTCGCTATTTTTAACTATGACTACTTGGGCACGCCACGGGCTGGTACTGCATTCAATAATGCCTTCCCGCAGGAGTCTGTCCACTTCCGCCTTGATAAAGTGTCTGTCTTCCAGACTGTACCGTCTACTTTTGGTCGCTATGGGCCTACAGTTCGGAGCGAGATTAGCGAATAAAGAGGGCGGGCTGATTTTTAAGGTTGATAGGCCACAGACTGTGAGTGGCGGCTGGGACCCGCCATATGCTAGCGTGACACTTTTGTGGTGGCACTGGAAGTCCAGGCCCAAGATTACATTAACACAGAGTTCTGGCATCACGAGGAGTTTAAAATCCTTGTAGTCCGTGCCTTTTACAGTCAGTGTTACCACACAGTAGCCCAAAATGTCCGAAGTGTGGGGCTTAGCAGCCATAGCAATTCTGCTCCGTGTAGGGGTTACCGTTAATGAGTGCCGCCGTACCAGGCTAGGGTGGATAAAACTCTCGGTACTCCCACAGTCAATTAAACATTTCGTTAAATTCCCGTTTACCTGTATGTCCATCATGGATTTTGTCAACGGGTGCGGCCTGGATTGATCCACCGTGATCGAAGCCACTGTTGGGCCCTGGGTGGCCGTTGAGTCGGGAAAAGATGGCGGATCCCAAGATGGCGGCCCGCACGGCATGCACGAGGCAGTGACGGAGTTGGAAATCGGATTCCCCCTGCAGACTTTGCTAAAATGCCCCTTTTTCTTACATTTGAAGCATGTAGCGTCCTTCGCTGGGCATCGTTGTCTGGGGTGCTTGGCCTGGCCGCAGAAGTAGCATTTCGGGCCTCGAGACATTGCCGCTGTAGTAGGACTCCTGGGTGAACTTCTGTGTGGGGACTCCGGCGGCGTAGAGCTGGTCTGAGACCTGGATGGGGAAGATGGCTGATTCCAAGATGGCGGCCCCCTCGGCGCGCACGAGGCGGTGAGGGCCGCATGGCCGGAAGAATAAGAGTCAGAGGCCTAGAAATTCAGTATAGCCACTTTTGGGGCGGTAAAGTCGGGCGGCCGCTAAAGTTTGCGCCCGGCGCAAAGTCGCGCCACCTTCGCCGATATGCAGTCGCATCGCCCCAAGAGGTTGCTGCTGCGCTAAAACAGGCGATGCACGACTATCTTTAGGCGCTAAGCCGGCGGTGCTGAGCAATACCCCCGAGGCCAGGCGCAGCACAGGTGCGGCGAGTTGTTGATTGACGGCAGACACTCTGGCGCCGGTCAGCTCTTAAAGGGGGAGGGTGGATTTGTTTGCCTGCCACGCCCTGCACACTGCAGCCCTCAACCTAGGCCTGACCACTTCAGCTTCATCTGCACAACGCCCAGGGCTATGGAGAAGGCCAGGGAGAGAGCGCAGCGCTTCAGCGACGGTGACCTGAGCCTGCTGGTTGGCAGAATGGAGCGCAGGCGCCATGTTCTGTTCCCAGAAGGTGGCAAGAGGCCGCTGCCCAGCGCCTACTGGAAAGCCTGGAGGGAGGTGTCCAACAGGGTGTCTTCCAACAGCGTGGTTGCCAGGACTACTGTGCAATGCCGGAAGAAGTTCAACGACCTCACTCGGGTTGTCAGGGTGAGTACCCTTTCCAGTGTCCTCCTCATCCCTGCATGTGCACCTCACTTTATGGGCAAAGGGACCTGAAAGCCCTAATGGCCAGCCCTCATCCAGCAGCTATGGGACTGGCATGAAAATCACTTGCACATTCAGCACTTTACACACTGTACAAGCTATTCGACCATGGGAGGTAGTGCAGACAAGATCAGGGCTTCACACTGTACTTAGAGGCCGTCCTTTCTCTTGCAGGCCAAGGTGGCGCACAACCGGCGGAAACGAACTGACACCGGGGGAGGCCATCCTGACGTAAAAGAGCTCTCCGACCTCGACCAGCGTGTGGAGCGCATTATGGCAGGCCGGCTGCTTGGCCCCGTCGCCAGTGGAGATGCCGACCCTGTTCTGGGCACCAATGGTAAGGGCATCACCTTTTTGACCTCGCTCGTTCCACTTGCGCCTCAGATCAGCATCCTTTGCCACTGTCCGACCAATGCAGTGAATGGCACCACTCATGCCTCCCTCGCTGCCACCCTGTCCTCACTCTAAAGCTACTCTTGTGCCTTCCTGCTTTCAGATGGTGAATCGGCAGGTGAGGAGGCGGCCCCTCAAGCTGCCACTGTCAGCGCTTCGGAATACGAGGAGGAGGAAGAGGAAGCCGGCCCATCAGTGCCACCCTCAGCCGCGCCAGCCCATGGCGATGTAGGGGACACGTCTTCCCTGGAGGGGAGCCGGGGGGAAGGGTCGGAGGAGAGCGAAGCTCCGGGGCCCAGCGGCCTGCAGCAACGCGGGAGGGGTGGGGAAGCTCGGCGGACTTCTCCCCAGAGGGTGAGTGCGGCCTCCAGTCCTGCGACGGTCAGCGCAGAGGAGATGCGGCTCCTGGAGGAAATGGCCGTCCAGGCTGAGCGCAGGCACAATGAGCTCATGGCTGCAGTGGCAAGGATGCCTGACTCCATTGAGTCTTTGTCAAGGAGTGTGGAGCAATTTGGAGCAGCACAGGCCAGGAGTCTGGATCAATTCAGTGCAGCACAGGCCAGGAGTCTACAGGACTTTGCGGCAGCACAGGCGGCTTCGAGCCAAGTGCTCAGTCGTGCCGTCCATTCACTGGCTGTTGTCATGCGGACACAGACCAGGGCCACACGGGCACTAACTGCTGCCACCCTCGCTGGACCAGCCAGGCATCGCCAGGGCACTCGCCGCGCAGCAGCAGCCCAGCAGTCTGTTCTTCAGCTGTTTGCTGTGCATGCTGCAGTGCTGGCCCGTGCGAGTGCCAATGTCTCAGGCGACCAGCGAGCACCTGTGATCTGCCAGGTTGGCACCATTCCTGCAGCCGACACTGCCACTCCGCCATTGCAGCTGCCACGAGCCGCTGGACAGACTGCTGCCGCCCAGCCAGAGTTGGAGCAGTCAGCAGCCGGCCACTCCAAGGCCAGAGCTGGTGCAGGCCGACCCCCAAGGGCATCTGCCGTCTCGCCATCTGCCCCTCAGCAGCCTTCCCCCAGCCTTGCTGCAGCCACTGGGCTCCCATTGAGGAGGAGCTGCAGGGCGGGCAGGGGCCAGGCAAGGATGCGAAAGGCATCGCCCTCGCAGGGCAAAAAGTAGAAGGTATGCACAAATGCCTGGTGCTTTTTGTATGGCCGAGATTGGTGTAGTTGTGTTTTTGTAAGGCCGAGACTGGTGTCTTTCTTTCTTTTTGTAAGGCCGAGACTGGTGCAGTTGTGTTTTTGTAAGGCCGAGACTGGTGTCTTTCTTTCTTTTTGTAAGGCCGAGACTGGTAGTTTTGTGTTTTTGGAGGGGGCTTCTCCACATGAGGATGTAATGTGGGAAGGGCAGAGGTTTGCAATAAATTATTGTTCTTAAATTGCACTGTGCATGTTTTTTTTGTAAAGTCCGGGTTGCCCTGCTCGGCTGAGGGCTTGTGGAGCGGCTACATTCATCTGCTGACATTGGCACAAGCCATTCCCTGAGAGGGGGCCTAGAACCGACGTTCAATAAGGCGGCGACGGGCGGCCCTTGCACTTTCTGCCTCCCTCTTGTGCTGGTCCTCCTCCTCCTCCTCAGGTGGTCCTCCAATGTCTGGTGGCAGTGGCCGAGTCCTGCGGATAGCCAGGTTGTGCAGCATGCAGCAAACGACCACGAAATGGGAGACTCGCTCCGGCGAATATTGCAGGGCTCCACCGGAACGATCCAGCGGAACCGTTGCTTCAGGACGCCGATTGTTTGTTCGATGATGTTCCTGGTCGCTTGATGGCTATCGTTGTATCCCTCTTCAGCAGGGGTGCTGGGCGCACGGAGCGGGGTCATCAGCCAGGTACACAAAGGATAGCCTTTGTCCCCGATAAGCCATCCTCGTGGGTGAGGCTGGGCCTGGAACATGTCTGCCACAGAAGTCTGTCGCAGGATGAAGGCATCGTGGCTGCTGCCTGGAAAGCGGGCATTGACAGCTAGGATGAGCTGCCTGTGGTCACACACCAGCTGGACGTTCAGCGAATGGTAGCCCTTCCGGTTGCGGTAATCCTCGGCATTCTCCAGAGGTGCCCGCAAAGCCACATGCGTGCAGTCAATGGCGCCCTGCACCATGGGGAAGCCCGCGAATGCTGCAAAGCCCATTGCACGCTGTTGCTGCTTGGCAAGGGCCATGGAGAAGGAGATGAACTGACGTCTCCTTTTGAAAAGGGCATTGGTCACCTGGCGGATGCAGCAATGCACGGCGAACTGGGAGATGTTGGAAATGTCCCCAGTAGCGGATTGGAAGGAGCCGGTGGCATAGAAGTTGAGAGCCACCGTCACCTTCACTGCCACCGACAGAGACGTCCTGCTCCTCAGCTGTGGCTGCAGATCACCGCCAAGCAGGTGGCAGATCTCTGTGACCACCTCCCTTCTGAATCGCAGCCTCCGAACACACTGCTCGTCAGACATGTTGAGATAGGAGAACTGCTGGCGGTATACCCTGGGTGGGTAAGGCCTCCTTTCCCGACGCCTGTTGCCCCCTCTCCGTCTAGCCAGGGCTGCCACACTCTCAAGGCGTCTGTGAGCCCTTTGGATGCAATTGAGAAAGCCAACATTTGCACCCATTGCAGCCCCCATAATATGCTGGCAAACAATGATATATCAATGAAGGCAAAGACAAGTGGAAAGCTGTGGCCTGAAGCCACAAGTACCTGTCCGAGTGTTGGGCCAAAGCAGAAAGCTCTCTACCTTGGTCTCTCTGCAAAGATCCGTCTCTCAAGAAGGAGTGCTGCAAAATGGCAGCCTTTTATAGGGCAGGAGGAGTGCCCTTTAATTTGCGCCCCCTGCGCCCCGCATCGACTGAGCACCGTTCCACTCTAACAGTCGCTAGGGGCGCCAGGCGCACAATGGGGCGTAGCGACTGAATTTCCGGTTGGGGACGCACAAAGGGCGTTGCACGAGGAAATGACGTCATGATCTGCGCGCGCAGCTGAGTGCGCGCAAAGACATTGCGACGCCGCTAAATCGTGAGTGAAGTTGGGGCGAGGCGCAGATCGCGCTGCACCCGGCCACTAGCCGCCTAGTGCCCGACATCTACTCCTCCTAAGGCGCTACCGGCTGGCGCACCCAGCTGAATTTCTAGGCCAGAGTTTTTCTGGGCCACATCCAGCGATCGCGCAGTGGCCACTGCCTTTTTTTAAGTCCAGGACCTCCTTCTCCCGCAGTCTCTGCCGGATATAATTCGATTTGAGGCCCGTGATGAAGGAATCGCGGACCAATTCGTCAGAGTACGCGTTGGCCGTCACGGCATTGCAGTTACAGTCCCGGACCAGGTCCTTTAGGCCCTGTAAGAAATCGTCCATTGATTCCTCTGGTCGCTGCCTGCGTGTAGCCAGCAGATATCTGGCGTACACTTCGTTTACCGGCCTCTGGTATTGGGCCTTCAGGATAGTGATGGCCTCTGTGTAAGAGGTGGCGTCCCGGATGAACGAATAAATCCGATGACTTACGCGAGTAGTCAGTAGACTCAGTTTATCTACCTCGCTAGCGGATGAGGCCCCCGCGAAGAGTTCGAAGCATTTGAGCCAGTGTCCAAATTGATTTGATGCTTCAGCGGAATGTGGATCCAAGTCCAGACGCTCTGGTTTTAGGAGTCGATCCATCCTAGTATTCTTTAGTGATTAAAATTGATGGGCCTTCAATAACCACAAAACTAGACGTTATAGACTTAAACAAGTTGGCTTTTAATCACTAAGATCAGAGCTAACATCTCAACGCCGACTGGTTCACAGGAATGAGTCATACAGATCCTGGGATCTTTATGTAAGAGAAGTCAGGGGCGGAGCCAAGAGCCAAGACCTGGAACCTCCCAGGTTAGTCGGGAAAGAGGAAGTGAAACTATACACAGTGGGGGAGGGTAATATACATGAGTGCAAAACGAATACAGGACCAAGACAAACAGATTTCATTACAAACAGGAAGGCAGATGATTATCTGAACGGCAATAGATTGGGAGAAGGGGAAGTGCAACGAGACCTGGGTGTCCTTGTGCACCAGTCGCTGAAGGTAAGCATGCAGGTGCAGCAGGCGGTGAAGAAGGCAAATGGTATGTTGGTCTTCATAGCAAAAGGGTTTGAGTACAGGAGCAAGGATGTCCTGCTGCAGTTGTACAGGGCCTTGGTGAGACCACACCTTGAGTATTGTGTGCAGTTTTGGTCACCTTATCTGAGGAAGGATGTTCTTGCCATGGAAGGAGTTCAGCGAAGATTCACAAGGGATGGCAGGAATGACGTATGAGGAGAGATTGGGTCGATTGGCCTTATACTCGCTGGAGTTTAGAAGAATGAGAGGGGATCTCATCGAAACTTATAAAATTCTGACAGGTCTGGACAAACTAGATGCAGGTAGAATGTTCCCGATGGTCAGAGAGTCCAGAACCAGGGGTCATAGTCTAAGGATAAGGGGTAAGCCATTTAGGACAGAGATGAGGACGAATTTCTTCACCCAGAGAGTGGTGAACCTGTGGAATTCTCTACCACAGAAGGCGGTTGAGGCCAAGTCTTTAAATATATTCAAGAAGGAGTTAGATATATTTCTTAGAGCTAAAGGTATCAAGGGATATGGGGAGAAGGCAGGTACGGGGTACTGAGTTTGGATGATCAGCCATGATCACATCGAATGGCGGAGCAGGCTCGAGGGGCCGAATGGCCTACTGCTGCTCCTATCTTCTATGTTTCTATGTTTCTATGTTTCCTAGCACTATCTGAGAGTGTGGAGTGCACCAGAAATGCACTCCATTGTGACTGGAACTCAGTGACTGAACTTGTTCTCGAGCCAAATTAAAATAAAGGAAGTGCCACATGGACTCAACTTTTGACTACAATTGTGCCATTGAAAGGCCAATAAAGAGAGACACTTGTTTTTCATGCCTCCAGCTTCTAGTCTCAGGAATAATGACTTGTTGGATCCTGTGTGCCTTTGGAGGCATGAGGTTCAGCTCATGGATGGTATAGTGTGACAGCCTGAGGTCAATAAAAGTACATTAACACTTCTACATGTCATATCACTATACAGTAATCAATCAAGTTCAACATTCCAATACGAGGTACAATCTAACTTATGGAAGCATGCAGGAAAGAAAGGCTTACTGACCAGTACTTTTGGGGGAGCTTTTGTTGGAATTTGTTCAGGTGGCATTTCAGAATCAATGTTTATATGGATTTCATTTTCCTGTGTTTGTGGTACATTTAGCATAGCACCAGAGGAATCTATATTTTTAAAAAAAATCAATAATTAGTACAAAGCTGACCTTTTACTTATGCTGAAATATTGCTGTATATATCAAGACATCTCAGGTACAATGGTGACTTTGTTTGTCCAGTGATTCAACACTTAAGTTCACTTTGCTCTGACTTTCCAAAGTCTGAACCCAATAAATTTGTATATGCACAGTTAGATCTAGAGTCTCTCAAAAGCCCAGACTAATGTATCCAAGCACAACGGAAGGTCTTCAACAGCTTTTTATTTGGACCACATCCAAGTCCCTGTTCTGTTTCTGACTCATAACATAAGATCACAGTGAGGGGAGTTTTAACCAAAAAAAAAAGGTGGGAAGGGGTCGTGTGGGAAGTTAGTGTTAAAAATCTAAATCCGGACCAGAACCAGCCTCCAACCCGCCCACTTCCGGTTTTAACAGAGGTGGGATGGGGGCGGGCGATCAACCCGTTGCCAGGAGGCAGGTCGTCAATTTAAATATTAGAATGAGGCTGGCATGTCTCAGATTTAATCTCCATTCTAAATATAACAGTGGCTGGTCGGCTTTTGCACGCTTCATGAAACCTGCCAGCAAATTTTTTTTTATTCGTTCATGGGATGTGGGCATCGCTGGCAGAGCCAGCATTTATTGCCCATCCCTAATTGTCCTTGAGAAGCTGGTGGTGAGCCTCCTTCTTGAACCGCTGCAGTCCGTGTGGTGAAGGTACTCCCACAGTGCTGTTAGGAAGGGAGTTCCAGGATTTTGACCCAGCAATGATGAAGGAACGGCGAGTTATTTCCAAGTCAGGATGGTGTGTGACTTGGAGGGGAACTTGGAGGCGGTGGTGTTCCCATGCGCCTGCTGCCCTTGTCCTTCTAGGATGTAGAGGTCGCGGGTTTGGGAGGTGCTGTCGAAGAAGCCTTGGCGAGTTACTGCAGTGCATCTTGTAGATGGTACGCACTGCAACCATGGTGCACCGATGGTGGAGGGAGTGAATGTTTAAGGTAGTGGATGGGGTACCAATCAAGCGGGCTGCTTTGTCCTAGATGGTGTCGAGCTTCTTGAAGGTTGTTGGAGCTGCACTCATCCAGGCAAATGGAGAGTATTCCATCACACTCCTTACTTGTGCCTTATAGATGGTGGAAAAGCTTTGGGGAGTCAGGAGGTGAGATACTCGGCGCAGAATGCCTAGCCTCTGATCCGCTCTTATAGCCACAATATTTATGTGGCTGGTCCAGTTAAGTGTCTGGTGAATGGTGACCCCCAGGATGTTGATGGTGGGGGATTCGGTGATGGTAATACCGTTGAATGTCAAGGGGCGGTGGTTATACTCTCTCTTGTTGGAGGTAGTCATTGACTGGCACTTGTGTGGTGCGACTGTTACTTGCCACTTATCGGCCCAAGCCTGAATGTTGTCCAGGTCTTGCTGCATGCAGGCATGGACTGCTTCATTATCTGAGGAGTTGCGAATGGAACTGAACACTCTGCAATCGTCAGTGAACATTCCCACTTCTGACCTTATGATGGAGAGAAGGTCATTGATGAAGCAGCTGAAGATGATTGGGCCTAGGACACTGCCCTGAGGAACTCCTGCAGTGATGTCCTGGGGCTGAGATGATTGACCTTTAACAACCACAACCATCTTCCTTTGTGCTAGGTATGACTCCAGCTAGTGGAGAGTTTTCCCACTGATTTCCATTGACTTCAATTTTACGAGGGCTCCTTGATGCCACACTCGGTCAAATGCTGCCTTGATGTCTAGGGCAGTCAATCTTACCTCACCTCTGGAATTCAGCTCTTTTGTGCATGTTTGGACCAAGGCTGTAATGAGGTCTGGCACCGAGTGGTCCGGGTGGAACTCGAACTGAGCGTCGATGAGCAGGTTATTGATGAGTAAGTGCCGCTTGATAGCACTGTCGACAACACCTTCCATCACTCTGCTGATGATTGAGAGTAGACTGATGGGGCGGTAATTGGCCAGATTGGCTTTGTCCTGCTTTTTGTGTACTGGACATACCTGGTCAGTTTTCCACATTGTCGGGTAGATGCCAGTGTTGTAGCTGTACTGGAACAGCTTGGCTAGAGGCACAGCTAGTTCTGCAGCACAAATCTTCTGCACGATAGCCGGGATGTTGTTGGGGCCCATAGCCTTTGCTGTGTCAAATGCACTCAGCCGCTTCTTGATATCGCGTGGAGTGAATCAAATTGGCTGAAGACTGGCTTCTGTGATGGTGGGGACCTCAGGAGGATGCCGATATGGATCATCCACTCGGCACTTCTGGCTGAAGACGGTTGCAAACGCTTCAGCCTTGTCTTTTGCACTCACATACTGGGCTCCGCCATCATTGTGGATGGGGATATTCATGGAGCCTCCTCCTCCTCCTCCTCCTCCTGTTAGTTGTTTAATTGTCCACCATCATTCACGACTGGATGTGTCAGGACTGCAGAGCTTCGATCTGATCCTTGATTGTGGGATCGCTTAGCTCTGTCTATAGCATGCTGATTTCGCTGTTTAGCATGCATGTAGTCCTATGTTGCAGCTTCCCCAGGTTATCCCGGGTTTCCCAGCCACTTCCGAGCCCCCCGCTACCAACCCGCCTCCCCATTAAAATTCAGGTCAGTGTGTGAGCTTGGCTTATTTGGAATGCTCTTGCCTTTGGTTCAATCTGTACTCTAGGACTTGAGCACATAATCTAGCCTGACACTTCAGTGAAGTTCTGATGGGGTGCTGCATGGTTAGAGATGCCGTCTTTTGAATGAGACATTTGTCTGCATGTTCAGGTGGATGTAAAAAAAGCTCCATGGCACATATTTGAAAAAGAATAAGGAGCTCTGGGCCTCTTTTCTCTGGAAAAGAGAAGGCTCAGGGGTGATTTAATAGAGGTTTTTAAGATTCTGAAAGGGTTTGATAAGGTAGATATAGAGAAGATGTCCCCACTTGTAGGGGAGACCAAAACTAGGGGTCTTAAATATAAGATTGTGGCGGAGCCACTAAAGGACTCAGACCGTTTGTATATAAATCCCTTTAACAACATGTTATCTACAGCCTGAGTCTGTATCTTTATTTGTACTGTTTACTTGTATAGAGCGTGATTACTTTAACAGCGCGGGTAAACGCCATGACGTCACGCCGTACATCACGTGATCCTCCACTGGCGGGAAGAACGTGATGACGTCATGACGTCAACCACAGGACCAGCCAGCAGTCCTCGTGGAGCCTCCGAACTGAATAGACCTACACTCGATGTTCTCCTGCAGTTACTTGTTTAAACCTGTTAGTTTCCATTAAACTTCATTTTGTTTAAGCGCCTGAGTGGACCTCAGTCTTTGGATAGGAACTAGACATTCCTACATTGGTGACCCCGACTTTTGCGAACGGTTTTCGCAGAAGATAATCAACATGGAAACGAACGCCGTTACCTTGAAGCTACCGCAGTTCTGGGAGCAACAACCAGCCGCGTGGTTCATCCAGGCTGAAGCCCAGTTCGCCATCAGGGACATTGTTGCGGATCAGACCCGTTATTATTACGTGGTCTCCGCCCTCGACAGCGCCACAGCCTCGCGGATCGTCAGCCTACTCGGTAGTCCGCCTACTGATCGCAAGTATGACACCTTAAAGGTGCGGTTACTGCAGGTCTTCGGGCTCACGAAGTCAGAGCGCGCTCGCCGGCTGCTCGCTATGCCCGGCCTTGGGGACTCCAAGCCGTCCGAACTCATGAGCCAGATGCTCACGCTCCTCGGGTCCGAGCCGGAATGCTTCCTCTTCAGGGAGCTATTCCTCAGCCTACTCCCGGAGCAAGTTCAGGCTGCCCTAGCCAGGTCCGAAGTCACAGACTGCGCGGAGCTTGCTGCTGAAGCGGACAAGATCTTCGTGGTGACACAACAGCACTGTGCGGCCACGAGGTGCCCCTCCCCCACAGACGCTGCTCCAGCTCCTCAATCAGCGGGGTTGTGCTTTTACCACGCCCGTTTTGGCGCGAAAGCCAGATGCTGCCGCCCTCCCTGCAGTTTTTCACACCAAAAAAAAACATCTACAGACACCCTGGCGAAAGAGGACCGGGTCTAACGAGTGCCCCGCGGCTGCGATGGCCATCGGAGACTCAGGGAAGCTTCTCTTCATCACCGACTCCCTTTCTGGTCGACGTTTCCTTTGCGACACCGGGGCGCAGTGTAGCATCCTACCTGCGTCGAATCTCGATATACCAGCTGGGGGCCACGGCCCCGCCCTCGCAGCGGTTAATGGCGCAGCCGTTCGGACCTTCGGAAGGCGGCGGGTCCAGGTGTGTTTCAGCGGCCAGCGTTTCCACTGGGAATTCATCATGGCCAAAGTCACGCAGGCCATCCTTGGGGCGGATTTTTTGTGTGCCAACGGCCTCCTGGTCGATGTCAGGCACCGCCGGTTGATCAATGCGGCCACGTTCCACTCCATCCCATGCCACCGCGGTAATGCCGTGCCGCGCACTGTCTTCTGTGCGTTCCCACCTCCAGACGACTTCACTCGGCTCCTCGGAGAGTTCCCAGATCTGACCAGGTCCACTTTCTCCTCCTCGGCTACTAAACATGGTGTGGAACATCACATCACCACCACCGGCCCCCCGGTTTACGCACAGGCCCGGTGACTCGAACCTGGCAAGCTCGCGGCTGCGAAAGCGGAGTTCGACACGATGGAGCGGCTGGGGATTATTCGCCGGTCGAATAGTCCCTGGTCTTCACCTCTCCACATTGTTCCAAAACCCGGCGGCGGATGGCGGCCATGCGGCGACTACCGACGCCTGAATGACGCCACTACTCCTGATCAGTACCCGATCCCGCATATCCAAGGTTTCTCGGCCTATTTGGCAGGAAATACCTTTTTTTCGAAAGTCGACCTCGTCCGCGGTTACCACCAGGTCCCCGTGCACCCGCAAGACGTCCTGAAAACCGCAGTCATCACTCCATTCAGCCTATTCGAATTTCTGCGGATGCCGTTTGGCTTAAAGAACGCTGCACAGGCTTTCCAGCGCTTAATGGACTCCGTGCTTCAGGACCTAAAATTCCTCTTCATCTACCTCAACGACATCCTCATCGCCAGCCCTAGCAAAGAGGAGCACTTCCGCCATTTGCGTACCCTCTTCACACGCCTCAGTCAACACGGTTTGATTATCAACCCGGCCAAGTGCCAGTTCGGCTTGCAGCGGATTGATTTCTTGGGCCACCGCATTATATCAGACGGCGCAATTCCCTTACAGATGAAGGTCGAGGCGGTTACATCTTTCCTGCGCCCGCAGACCGTCAAGGCCCTACACGAGTTCCTCGGGATGGTAAATTTTTATCATCGGTTCGTCCCTAAGGCGGCTCTACTTATGCAGCCCTTGTACGAGGCCCTCAAGGCCAAGTCCGGTAAGGATCCGATCAGCTGGACGGCCGAGATGGACCGGACGTTCGTCGACACCAAAGGCGCCTTGGCCAACGCAACCATGCTGGCGCACCCGCTTCCAGGTGCCACCATTGCCCTTACCACCGTCGTGTCGGACTACGCAATCGGCGCAGTGCAGGAACAGTGGGTGAATGGGACGTGGCAACCGCTTGCGTTTTTCAGCCGTCAACTACGGCGAAACGAAAGAAAGTACAGCACTTTTGACCGGGAGTTGCTGGCCCTTTTCCTAGCCATCCGCCATTTCCGGTTCTTACTAGAGGGACGTCCATTCACGGCTTACGTGGACCACAAGCCACTAACGTACGCTATGGCCAAGACCGCTGAACCGTGGTCAGCTCGGCAACAACGTCACCTGACGTTCATTTCAGAATTCACCATGGACATTCAGCATGTGTCAGGCAAAGATAACCTGGTGGCGGATTGTCTCTCCCGCGCGACTGTGCACGCAGTCCAGCTCGGAATCGACTATGCCCTCATGGCTACGGATCAAGCCTTGGACCCGGAGGTCCAAGCATACAGGACCAGCCCCTCTAGCTTCCAAGCGGCCGACGTCAAATTCCATGCTGCAGGCACCACGCTACTTTGCGATGTCTCCATGGGAGTTCCCCGCCCTATAGTTCCAGTCGCCTGGCGCCGAAAGGTCTTCGACGCCATATATGGTTTGTCACACCCTGGCATGAGGGCCTTGCAAAGGCTGATGTCATCAAAATTCGTCTGGAGGGGTATGCACCTGGATGTCCGCGACTGGGCCAACACCTGCGTGGCCTGCCAAAAGGCCAAGGTACAGCGCCATGTAAAAGCTCCATTGGCCACCTTCGCTGTTCCGGAGCGTCGATTCGACCACGTGAATGTGGACCTCGTGGGGCCGCTTCCACCTTATCAAGGTTTTACACACATCCTCACAATGGTAGACTGCACCACTAGATGGCCAGAGGCAGTTCCTTTGGTTTCCACCACTTCGGCAGACGTGGCCAGAGCTTTCATCTCCTCTTGGGTTGCTCGTTTCGGCGTACCGGCGGACATCTCTTCCGATTGTGGACTGCAATTTTCCTCTGAGCTTGGAACGCTGTGGCTCAGGGGCTCGGCACCAAACTACATCACACCGCCGCCTATTATCCACAGGCGAACGGCCTGTGCGAGTGATTCCACAGGTCGCTCAAAGCCGCTCTGCGGGCCAGTCTTCAAGGCGCGGGATGGGTGGACAGACTTCCCTGGGTCCGTTTGGGTCTTCGTACGGCGCCCAAAGAAGATTTACAATCCTCCTCGGCGGAACTTGTATGTGGCCAACCTCTACGAGTACCAGGGGATTTCCTCCCGTCTCCAACAGAGCCATGGTCCGCATCCCAGCAACTCATCAGCCACCAGGCAGCGGCCAGATGTTTCGCTCCAGTGCCTACGTCACATCACGGCTTACAGAGCTCCCACGTCCCAACTGAGCTGAAAAGCGCCGAGTACATGTTTATCCGCCAAGACACTCACCGGGACCCGCTCAAGCCTCCTTACACTGGTCCCTTCCGCGTCATAGAGCCGGGAGACAAATCCTTTTCGGTCGATATCGGAGGTAAACCGGACCACATATCGGTGGACCGGCTGAAGCCGGCGCACTTAGACCTGGACAGCCCAGTCGAAATCGCTCAACCGCCAAAACGGGGCCGACCGCCCACAGTCGCCGTGCCAGCTCCACCACAACCGCCCGACAGCTCGACCACCGGCCATCAGCTTCCACTTCAGGGTTACAGAAGTCGCTCGGACAGGCTTGTCAGGCCTCCTCGCCGTCTCACTTTTGCTGTTAAAGACAATTCTGGGGGGGCGCATGTGGCGGAGCCACTAAAGGACTCAGACCGTTTGTATATAATTCCCTTTAACAACATGTTAGCTACAGCCTGAGTCTGTATCTTTATTTGTACTGTTTACTTGTATAGAGCATGATTACTTTAACAGCGTGGGTAAACGCGACGACGTCACGCCGTACATCACGTGATCCTCCACTGGCGGGAAGAACGTGATGACATCATGATGTCAACCACGGGACCAGCCAGCAGTCCTCGTGGAGCCTCCGAACTGAATAGACCTACACTCGATGTTCTCCTGCAGTTACTTGTTTAAACCTGTTAGTTTCCATTGAACTTCGTTTTGTTTAAGCGCCTGAGTGGACCTCAGTCTTTGGATAGGAACTAGACATTCCTACAAGATAGTCACTAATAAATCCAGTAAGGAACTCACTTATTTGCCCGGAGAGTGGTTAGAATGTGGAATGTGCTACCACATGGACTAGTTGAGATGAATAGCAGAGATGCACTTAAGGGGAAGCTAGATAAGTACATGAGGGAGGAAGGTATATAAGGGTATGCTGAATCGGGATAGATGAAGTAGGGTGGGAGGAGTCTTGTGTGGCGCATAAACACCAGCATAGATGGGGCGAATGGCCTGTTTCTGTGCTGTAAATTCTGTGCAATTCTCGCTCAGTGTCCTGGCCAATATTCATCCCTTAACCAACACCACACCAAAGCAGAGTAACTATCTTTCATCTCAATGCCTTTTGCGGGACCTTGCTTTGTGCAAATTGACTGCCACGTTTGCCTATGAAAACAACCGTGGCTACATTCCAAAGAGTAATTAATTGGCTATGAAGTGCTTAGGAACAGTCTGAGATTGTGTAAGGTGCTATATAAATGTAAGCCTTCGTTTTCCTTTGTGTTCTGTTCAAATATCTTCAATATTAAACCATATGCAGGTTGCTATTTTTATGAATCAGCCTCAGGATCTAATGAATTTTGACCAGTAAAAATAACACACCAGAAAGAATGAGATGAAGAAACACACTGAAGAGAAAAATCTTCCCCCAAAAGAGGAAATGAAGATGGAAGAAATTAAAATAACATAGAAAGGAAAGAAAAATGAAATAAACAAAATGAAACAAAACATGTGTAAAGAAAATAGGAATAAAAATAAGGAAAAGCTGAAAGTCAAAATGAAAGAGAAAAGAAAATGGACAAAAGAATATTAAGGCAAATAGAAATAAAAGGTACAATGTATAAAGATGATAAAAGAGAAAAAAAGTGAGAAACCTAATTTCCATCAGCTCCTGGTAGTCAGGGATGTCAGGTTGTGTTTTGGGTTACATTTAGCATCGAGTAACTGACCCCTTACATAACGCTCCCTCCTATAACCCAAATACTCGCTCAGTGTTGTGCCATTGCTACCTGAATATATTAATGAGTGTACATTATACAGAGATAATTACCTCCGCGTCAGTCAACCATGAAAATATTCTATAAATAATCTACCCAATATTATGCTCCAGCACGCGAGGTTCATGCAAGTATATTACACTGAACTCACCAAATCAAATTTAAATTTTTGAGACATAAAATGGAGTTACAATGACCAGGTAAAGAAAGAAAGAAAAAACTTGCATTTATATAAAGTCTTTCACAACCTCAGGATGTCCGAAAGCGCTTGACCACCAATGAACTATTTTTGAAGGGAAGTCACTCCACTAGTTGTAATGTGGGAAAGGTGGTAGCCAATTTGTGCACAGCAAGGTCTCACTAATAGCAATGAAATAAATGACCAGATCATCCATTTTTAGCTGTTGATTGAGGGATAAATGCTGGCCAGAAATGTTGGGAGAACTCCCCTACTCTTCTTTGAATAGTGCTGCGGGATCTTTTACATCCACCTGAGAGGGCAGACAGGGCCTCGGTTTAACATCTCATCCGAAAAAAGGCACCTCCGACAGTGCAGCTCTCCCTCAGCACTGCACTGAAGTGCCAGCCTAGATTTTTGTGCTCAAGTCTCTGGAGTGGCGCTTGAACCCAAAAACTTCTGACTCAGAGGCAAGAATGCTACCAATGATCCAAGGCTGACACCCAAAGAATGGTTGGAGCCAAAAATATCCCACCAAAATTCTATTAAAATGCTCACTCATCACAGAACCGGGGATCGCTGCCCCCAGTTAACATTTCAGCTGATTTAAGAGGAGCTTTTGAAATATCCAGGGATTCTCACCAGTTACGTCTCCTGTCTGGTTAAGTGCTGATCGACGACGTTCAGAAGGCTTGTATATGTACTGCTTCAGTGAGTTGACTGTGTGTGTCCCAACAAGAGTGCTGCGGCCAAATGCTCTCCAGTCGACAACAGAGATACAGAGTGGTGGGTGCAGGTGTTCGTTCTCAGGTAATTCCTATCAAAATAAACAGCAAAATCTTTCTTTTACATTACCATTTTTCACAATGCATAAATGTTGTAGCTGTGAAATACAATGGCCCTGATATTTACGGGGAGGGAGCTGGGGACCATGGTAGCGGGGGTGCGGGGGGGAGAGGAGGGCAGGGTGATCCTGGAATTTAACGGCAGGACCTCATTAACATTTTAAAATTCCGTTTCCCACCTGGTAGCCAGCCAGATTGAGAGGCTGGCCGGATACCGGGCGGGAAAGCCTGCGGTAGAAGGATGCAGGGACAGGCCCCAGCAAGAGGGAAAGATTGAGGGTTGGTGGAGGAAGTGGGGGTGGTGGAGGGGGGGTGTTCGGAGCCCAGCAATCGAGGGTGAGAGAAAGATCGGGGGTTGGGGCGGGCTGTTGCCCACACGCAGCAGCGAGGAGAGGCCGCGATCGGCAGAGGGTTTGCTTAAGGGGCCATGGAGAGAACACCTGCTCCTGCTGGCTCACCAGGAGTGCTCGAAAAAGCACGTAACCTTCTGCAGGCGGTTGCTCCCGTCTCCATTTCACTGCCGGGTTTCCCCAAGTCCTGGGAACCCAACTGGCAGCCGTTAAATTTAAATCAGGCTCCTGATTGCGCTGTGGGTGTGGGTGTTCATTCCTGTGGGAGCCTGATTTAAATATTAATATGAACCTACAAGACAGGACACACGCCCGCCTCGCAAACATAAAAATGGCAGCAGGTGCGTACGCGCCTGGTTGGGGTCGCGTTTTGCTGTCTATTTAATTTTAATCCCCCACGCCCCCCGCCCGCCACACCGACCCTCTCCCGCCCACATGGGCAGGTTTATATCGACCCCAATGTGTCAAAGAAGTGAAGCTAGTGAGGACGAGATGGCGCAGTGATAGATGCAGGTTCGGCACTTGTGCCACTCCACTCCCAATCAGAATGGGAAGATGGCGAGTGGAGGCCGTGGCCTCTCACAGCAAAGAATGGCCTAGGCAGCGCCTGGTGCTTCCTGGCAGCCAGCTACAGAGATCATAGGTGAGGCCCTGGTAGCAAGGAGCCGTGTCTTTTCTCTTGGCTTCCACAACACGAGGCCAGATAACAAAAGGGCAGAAAAGAAAGGGGGAAACATATCCAGAAAATTCCTCCTTCCCCCCCCTCAAATAAACTGAAGATAGTGACACAATTTGTTGCTTTAATTGCTCATTGTGGTCCTTTGTTCTAATCAGCATGAAGGGGACTGTGGGTAAGCAAGTTTATAGAGAGAGGGCCCAACATTTCAGGGTCCCTGCTTCGCCCTTGGCAGTGTGGCCTGGCGGGACTTCCATCTGCTACTGTGCCCTGGAGGTAACCCTGTACCAACATCAGAGACGAGGTCATTTAAATAGTCAGGGCAAATGGCCCATATCTGTAGACGCAGGACAAAGGTGCCCACCACAACTGTCCAGCAGAAAATCACAGTAGTACCCTGCCACTCTGATGAGGGAGCCATAGCCCCTTAGTTGGCTGAAGAGGTAATGCTACAATTTTAAACAACTGCACGAGGATGAATTACCTTTCCTTCTTAAAATGTCCGGGGTCTTTATGAAGCCCAGTTTGGAAGTCATGCCTGCTCTCAGCTGGCATGGCTTCTGCTGGACTTCAGCAAGGAGTAATGGGTAGAATTTCTGGGGTAGCCCAGCAATGCTCCCGTAGCTGGCAGCAAAAGTGTATGTGATTAATTCAATGGTTGTCTACTTACTACTGTGAACGAGTCTACTTGAACTGCAAAGTTAGGATTTTTCTTGTAACACTGGATGACAGAAGATTTGATGCTTTTCCCTGAGCATTCAATGAAAACCTGAGGTCGATCCACAGTAAGGAGCTGCACTCGTTTGAGCTCACGAAGACCCCAAAAAAACACCTGCAGAAAATTACATTTCAAAATAAACAGAAGCCAACTTTGACATTTAAAATGTGAGCATTAGATTCAGATTCAAACGAACGTGGAAGATGGAGAGCTGTAGCTCTAAAGAACGCGAGGATGTGCATTCTGAGATACAGGAGGAACTGGATCATGTAAGATGATGATAGTATCATGGGGAGGGCTGTTGCTGAGTGTTATAGCACTAATAGAGCAGTAGGATTTTCTGAGTATCCTTGCCAATATTTATTCCTCAGCCACTTCACCAAAAACAGATTATTTGATCATATACCTCAATGCTGTTTGTGGGACCTTGCTGTGCACTAACTGGCTGCCACGTTTGCCTAATAAACGACAGAGACTACACTTGAAAAGTTATTTACTAGCTGGGAAGCACTTTGGGATGTCCTGAGTTCATGAAAAGCGCTATACGAGTACAAGTTCTTTCTTTCTTTATTGGTTCAGTGCCATGCTCTGCTTTCCTCCCGCTCTGAGCATCACTGAATGGGGTTGTACTGTGCGGAGGCTTCTGTGTTGCCCTTCAGGAGCCAGAGGAAATTGGAGGGGAGAGTCACCCCTGGATTGTCCCCGGTGCCTGTTGGTGACTAGCTACTGGGATTCTAAACTGCAGTTTTGGTAGAGCTATCTGCATCTCCTCAGCAGAAGTATTGGGATCAGGCAGACTAAAGATGGGGGATCATTTACAAGAAAAAAAATACATAATAAGTGTTCTTTTCTAAACAGAGTCGAAGGCGCCCTCATTCTGACAGCAAACCCGATAAAACATAAAGACGGAGAGAGTGCAATAGTTCGACAAGCCTCATGTTGGCTGCACTATACACTGTACCTCCACTTTGTAGTTGTTTAGGACAGGACGGATACTGACTGGCACTGCAAAGATCTGACTTGCATCTGGTTCATCAGTAGGAGGAAGATCTTCAGCTCCTGAATCAGGGATCTGAAAGCACATCATTTGTAGAGCAAAAGATGAAGATTCCACACACTTTTACATTCAACATCATTCTCTCTCCTCTCCTCTGGTCCTTCCCCTCCCCCAGCTAACACCATCTTGATAAACAACCTAACCTGCACTGTTTCTGTCAGTCTTTTATTTTCTTTGCATTAATTTACACTGATGTAAAGAGGTTTAAATAAATCATATTTAAAGTGCAATTAAAAAACAGTCCGCATTCAGCTCACCTGAAGCAACCATCTCTTCCCAATACGAGCTCCTTTGATAGTTTTCCCCTTTCTTGGTCTAACAGTGTGTTTATAGATCAGAATTTTATTGGTAAAATGTTGCCTTGGGGCCCTGGGTCTTTGAAACCACCCATTTTATTGTAGAACTATTTGAATTCATGCTGTAAACTTTGAGGGGGTAGGGTACCCATTTCTGCTGTAAATTTAAATTTGCAATTCAAATTCTATATTCCATAGACTCTGTATAATACCGGTAAATATTTGTTTTTAAATGGCCTGGGTTTGTCCATGAAAAGCACAAATTTCAAATTGCCACAAAAATAATCAGCTCTATAGCATTTTGAGAGACAGATGCTCCCTGTTGGGGAGACTTGGCTACAGTTTTGGGGATATTGGCCTAGAAATTGGGTATAGCCCCGCTTGAGGCGTTAGAACTGGCGGAGCGCTAAGTTTATAGCCAGACAAAAGTTATCGCTGCCTGGCGAGATATTGGGTTGCATCGCCCCCAAAGGGGATTGAGGCGCTAATTCAGCCGTTGCACGGTGCTCCTAAGGCGCAAAAGTTCAGGCGCTACTCAATATCGATGCGGACGGGCGCAGCGCAGGTGATCTCAATTACGGGAAACCACGAGACTTCCAGGCGCCGGCCGGCTCTTAAAGGGGTGGGTCAGTCAGCCTGAGCTTCAACACCCAATGCCCTGTAGGCCTCAGAATCGGCGCTCGCCCTTGTCTGGCGTTACAAACTTGTTCAGCATGGAGAAGGTTAGACAGAGAGCAGAGCGCTTCAGCACTGAGGCTCTGGACCACTTGGTGGCTGCAGTTGAGCGCCGTCGAGATGTCCTGTATCCGGATAATGGCAAGAGGCCGAATCAGAAGGCTTACCGACGATCTTGGAGGGAGGTTGCTGTGAGGGTCAACTCCAGCAGCATGGCGACCAGGACCCCTGTTCAGTGCAGGAAGAAATTCAACGACCTCACACGGATCGTTAGGGTGAGTGATGGTTTAGCAAATGTCTGATTCCCTCCATCTGCAGCTGACTTCGGGCACCCTGTTGCAATGATGCCCCAATGGCCATATGTCAGCATGCACCCATGACCCTTTCTGGGCACACACATGGACAGATGTCTCAAGGCTTCATGTAAGGGCTCTTGCACCATGGGGGCCATGCGATGATCTCTCAAGGCCTCATGTAAGGGCTCTTGCACCATGGGGGCATGCGATGATCTCTCAAGGCCTCATGTAAGGGCTCTTGCACCATGGGGGGCATGCGATGATCTCTCAAGGCATCATGTTACAGAACTTCCCCTTCTTTCCCCTGCAGTCCAAGCTGGCGATGATCCAAAAGGAGCAGCGTCGAACCGGTGGCGGACCTCCACAAGTGGTCACTCTCACGGATCTGGAGGAGAGAGTGCACCAGATACTTGGAGGACGTCTGCCTGGTCCTGTGGCCACTGCATCTGCCGACCCCATTTCCGACAGCGAGGGTAAGACTCTCACCTTTTTCACCTGTTGCCTTCCACTTGGTCCCCCCGCCAGCATGCATCCTCAGTGTGCAGCCATGTCAGAGCCTTGCCACAATCTGGCATGCCTTTCAGCAAACCTGTCCTTTTGCTAAAGCCACTCTTCCACCTCCCACTTTCAGATGAAGCAGCACCAACTGGGGCTCAACGCACTGAAGCTGCCAGTGCCAGTGCCACCGGAGGCGAGGACCAGGAGGAATCCGGACCAGCCATTGCAGAATCCGGGGAGCGGACACATCTACAGACTGGGGATAGTAGTCCCCTGGAGGGGAGGGGGGGGGCTCTGACGATGAACCAGTTGCCGGATCAAGCGGCATGCAGCAACGCACGGGGGATAGGCAAGTTCAGCCACTGTCTCCCCGGAGGGCAAGGCAGGTAGTGATGACTGCTGCACAGAGTGCAGATGAGGTGCGTCGCCTGGCTGAGATGAGCAAACAGGCCCGGGTCAGACACACGGAGCTGATGGCTGCAGTCGAGAAGATGCCTGAGTCAATAGATTCATTGGCTAAGAGTATGTTGGACTTCAGGGCAACAATGGAGAGGACTCTCCAGGGCTTTGGGGCAACAATGGACAGGACTCTCCAGGTCTTCGGGGCAACAATGGACAGGTCTATCCAGGGCTTCGGGGCAACAATGGACAGGACTCTCCAGGGCTTCGGCCCAACAATGGAGAGGACTGTCCACGGCTTTGAGTCGGCTATGGAAAGGACTGTTCAGGGCTTCGGACAATCCCTGGAAAGGTCTGTCCAGGGCTTGTCCGAGGCAGTGGAGCGGTCGGCACCTGCCTTGTCCGAAGCAATGGGAAGAACTGTCCAGGCCTTCTCCGAAGCACTGGCACCTGGCACACAGGTCCTCACTGTTGCCACGCAGTCACTTGCTGTGCTCCTCCACACCCAGATTGACACAACGCGATCTCTCACTGTAGCCACCCTCTCTGCATCAGTGACGATCACCCCGGGCCCTTCCAGTCCCATACAAGGCCAGGAATCAGTGGAGCATGCAATTGTGGCGGATGAGCCGAGCCGCTCCCCTCAGATAGCCAGTGTGTCGTCCGACCATGGTGCAGGTGTCCTCTCTCGGCAGGAGACCATTGCACATGCCAGCGCTGGGACGCCTGCATTGCAGCTGCCACCACCTGCAGGCCACACTGCTTCCAGCCATGGTCACATCAAGCATCCTGCGTCCGCACCCTCCAAGCCCAGAGGTCGGCCAGGCCGTCCCTCAGGGGCTTCTGCGCTTCCAGACAGTCAGCAGGCGTCCCCCAGCCTTGAGCCCGCCACTGGGGTCCAATTACGTAGGAGCAGCAGGGAGGGAAGGGGCCAGGCGCGAAAGAGAAGTCATTCTCCCTCAAGGGGCCAGTTGTAGAGGGAGGTACTGAGACGTTTGTTTGTCCAAATTCAAGGACACCCTCACCTGTTGTTATATTTGCAGAAGGTTTGTTGAGTTTTGCGGCTTTGCCAAAGAGTTCACAGTTATTTTGAAAGTTATGGTTTCTGTTGACCTTACGTTGTTTAGCTGTAATGAACGACTTTTGTGCCAATAAACAGAAGTTTCAATGTGGCATGGTGCATGTGACTAGTTTCAGTGATGCTGGCATTCAGAGGCCGTCAAACATCCAAAGTGCGCATGAGTTAAGACTCTCATCATTCCGCCACAGGGGTCTCGACACGATGCCAGATGAGCCTCTGACGTATGGCCCTTCCACTTTCAGCAGCTCTTCCATCTTCCTCCTCCTCCTCCTTCGCCTGCTCTTCCTCCTCCTCCTCCTCCGCCTGCTCTGCTGGTCGTTGAGGGACAGCTGGAATTGGCTGGCTGCGTCAATTCGCCAAGTTGTGGAGCATGCAGCAGACGACGACGATGTGTCCCACTTGCTGCGGCGAGTACTGCAGGGATCCCCCCGAATGTTCCAGACATTGGAAAGGCTTTTTGACAACACCAATAGTGTGCTGTTTACTGTGCCTGGTCGCCTGATGGCCGCTGCTGATCAGCTCTTCTGCTGGGGTGTCGGCCACACGGAGTGTTGTCATCAGCCATGGCCAGAGAGGATAGCCCTTGTCCCCAGTAAGCCAGCCTCGTCTTCGAGGCAGCCCCTCAAAAAGGTTACAAACTGAGGTCAACCACAGGATAAAGGCATCGTGGCTGCACCCTGGGAAATGTGCGGTGACTGCCATGATGATTTGGCGGTGGTCACAGACCAGCTGCATGTTGAGGGAGTGGAACCCCTTGCGGTTGCAGAAGTCCTAAGGATGATGGCATGGCGCCCTCAAAGCCACGTGTGTGCTGTCACTCGCCCCCTGCACCATGGGGAAGTCCGCAATAGAAGCGACACCCTGCGCGCACTCCGCCTGCTTGTGCAGGGTCCGAGGGAAGGTAATGAATTGACGCCTTCGCCTATAAAGGGCATCTGTAACTTGCCGGATGCAACAGTGGACTGCAACCTGAGCGACAGTCGCAATGTCCCCAATGGCTGACTGAAAGCCTCAATTTTTATGCCAACGGATCCTATCAGTCAGTTTAGCGATCACGGACAGAGAGGTTCTGCAGCGTTCACGCGGCTGCAGATCCTGACCAAGCAGGTGGCACAGATCAGTAACAATGTCCCTCCAGAATCGGAGCCTTCCCAAACACTGCTCCTCCGACATGTCAAGGCTTGTCACCTGCTGCCTAAAGACCCTCGCAGCTTCCCGTCGGATTGGCCGACCTCCATTGCCCCTCCTCCTTCTGGCCAATCCCAGCCCTCTCTCCCGCCGTCTCTCTGCCCCTTCACAGTGTTGGGCGATGAGGCCGTCGCCCTCCAAAGAAGCTCCCATTCCGATGCCAGTTGGTCAAAAGGCTTTTAGGTGTAGTGCTGCAAGTGCTTCGGACAGGTTTGAAGGTCCCAAGTACTGTAAAGCTCAATTCCCAGAACTCCGCTCCACATTAGCTCGCCAACTCTCTCCAGCAACGATCGCAATGAGCAGGCCAAGTGGCTGAAGATTCTGCACTAGAGCTGTCCCCTTTAAATAGCGCCCCCCTACTCCGAGAAGGGCCTGTTAGCCCTCCCTCGAACTGTCACTAATAGCGCTGGGCGTTAAGGCTCCGGGCGCCACCCAATATGCGCTCAGGCGCTCCTAAAAGGCGTTGCACACTGAAATGACGTCATGATCTGCTTGCGCTCGCGGGCGCGCGCAAACACTTAGCGCAGGCGCTAAATGTATAGTCAATATCTGAGTTGTCGCTATCTTCATAGCGAACTCCCCAACATAGGGTATCGCCCCAATTCTAGGTCTCTTTAGGTGCTCAGCGCCGGCGCTACCAACCGAATTTCTAGGTCATTATGCCTTATGCCCCTAGATCACTGATTTAGTTTATGCCAATAAGATTTAGTGGTGAGTCTTCACGCCCTGATACTACAGGTATTATTAATTATTAATTATGTTACAGATGATCATTTAATTCTATATTCAAAGTCACAACCTCATTTAGCAAACTAGTCGCTCACTACGGACTGGATTTTCCTCTATTTTGCCACCCGTTTTCAGGCGTCTCCAGGGCAGATAACGGAGGAAAATCAGGCAGTGGAAACTTACGCTGGATCCCCACCCCAAAATATGGAACCGACCATTTTCCTCAGGCCAACTGGGGGTAGTCATTACTGGCCAACACATACAGATGATGGCGGGTGGGCAGCGATTTTGGTCGGGCTCCAGGTCCATTTCCTACTGCTGTTGCCCAGTGGCTGCCAATGGTGCTCAACACCTCTGCAGAACAGGCATTGGGGTATGTTAGTGTTGGACCAGAGGCATTCCATAGTTAAAGGCCACAAGGGACCCAGAGCAACCTGGAGGTAAGTCTTTAAACATTTTTTAAAGGTTTTTTTTCCAACTTCAAGTTTTTTCTTAAAGTTTCTTTAATTTTTAATACAAGTTTCTTTTCAAGTATTTGCAAAGTTTTTTTTAAAGTTTTAATGTTACAGACTCCTGGGTATCAATGGGGTCTCTCTTAGGCCTCCACTTCTTCTTCTGTTTTTAGGAGGAAGAGGAGGAGGATCAAGAGGACCACCACAGAGATGCAGATCCAGGCAGGGCTCCTTCACTATGTTCCTTTAGCAATGCTTCAGAAGGCTGCCCTCTCCTCACAGTACCTGAGTTGTGGAAGCTGCCAGTCAACTGCAGATACATCTCATAAGGAGACCTTCAGCTGACTAAGATCTGAGCCCATTGCCAGATGGGTCCTGCCATCACGTTCCACCTCAACTCAGTCCTTTGCTGACATTGAGTCTCCTGAACAACTACCAAAGCCCCCATTTGAAGATTATTCTGATACTTCTTCATGCAGGCGTTGCACCACCTTGCCCCAAATAATTCTTCAGAAATCCTATCAGTGACACAAACATCTCACTGACAACCTTCTTACTGTTTAAAGGACCATGCCTCCCCTTGGTGCATACTCTTGGTGCCTACTCTGTGTTCATCTCCTAAAGTGGCAGGAAGTTCTGAGGTGGTTGACCGATGATTTACAGCAGGAGCCTTGGGAGATTAAGGTGACATTTCCTTGACTTTGACTGTGGCAAAAGTAGAGCATCAATTTAGAATGTGATCCAAGTTTCAGAAGGCTTTGTTTAATGGAGGTGAGGGGCACTCACTGCCAAGGCCACCTACCTGCTCCGGCCCGGATCATGCCCTTCATAGGCCTCCTTCCCTCAAAGCTACAAAAAAATGATGTCCTCTTTTAATGGATTAGAGGGAGTTACACCTCAGCTGAGGAATCCTTAAAATTGTGAGCTTGGTGGCCTGAAGAAGCTCCAGTCTCAGACATTGCATTATTATAGAGACCCAAAATGGCTGTCTTGGCCTTCCAGCTGCTGCAGCTACACTGGACGTTCCTCCCCCAAGGGGCAGACTGGCTCTGACTACATAGGATTACATAGGATATATGGCACAAAAACAGGCCATTCGGCCCAACCAGCCCATGCCGGTGTTTCTGCTCCACTTGAGCCTCCTCCCATCTTTCCTCATCGAACTCGATCAGCATAACCCTCTATTCCCTTCTCCCTCATATACTTATCTAGCCTCCCCTTAAATGCATCTATACTATTCACTTCAACCACTTCCTGTGGTAGCGAGTTCCACATTCTCACCACTCTCTGGGTAAAGAAGTTTCTTCTGAATTCCCTATTTGATTTCTTGGTGACTATCTTATATTGATGGCTTCTAGTTATGCTCTTCCCCACAAGTGGAAACATTCTCTCTGTGTCCACTCTATCAAAACCTTTCATAATTTTAAAGACCTCTATTAGATCACCCCTCAGCCTTCTCTTTTCAAGAGAATTGAGACCCAGCCTGTTCATCCTTTCCGGATATGTATACCCTCGCATTTCTGGTAACATCCTTGTAAATCTTCTCTGCACCCTCTCCAGTGCCTCTAAATCCTTTTTATAATGTGCACTGAGGAAATTTGGGCTGGTTCTTGGCAGAGTTACTGTGACAGGTGTGAGCACAGTTTTGGTGAAATGTCATTGGAACTTCATCTTGGGACGAACCAACTCTTCAGCGACTGGCTTTCCTCAGCTCCTCTTTCATGAAAGGTAATTGTAGTGTCCGTGTGTAGATAAAGACACTGAAGACAGGAGTTGGTTCATAGGTATTTACTAAGCAAGTCTGGGGGGGGGGTTTCTAAAGGATATACACAATACACAGGCTTATATAGCCCAAGTGGCAATTACCGGCATTACGCACACCTGGGGCTCTTAAAGGCACATACACCACAATTCCTCCCCTTCTAGCTAACTAGTACATCATATTTTAAGTAATTATTAATTACATGTTATATGCAAAATAATATACATTGCTGTATTAATTAATTATAAGTTAGTCTCTCAGGAGGCTTCCTGACTCGGTCCGGATAACGCCTCGGGGGTGTAGTAGTTTCTGGTGGTGTAGTAGGTTCTTCTGGCAAGGCTGATTCGGCTTGAAGGCCAGTGTCGGGTTCATCGGGCTCCAGTATCACCGGATCGGAGGTAGATATGGGTATCTCTACTTCATCGTTAGATGTATAGAGTGGTGGTGTAGGTTATCCCTTTTCGGATGACTTGATGATTTGGTCAGCATGGCGCCTTATTATGCTGTCTCCGATGTCCACGGTATACATCAGTGGTCCTAATCGTGTGCAGATAGTTCCAGGCTGCCATTTCTCGGTACGGTAGTCCCGGGCCAAAACCGGTTGGCCTATCTGGAAGGCCCTAGTTGGCCTTTCATTCATGCCCTGAAATTGCCGGTTCTCCACGTCCCTTCGGATGTTGGGCTTGACCAAATCCAGCCGGCATCTTAGGTTTCTATTGTAGAACATCATGGCGGGAGTTTGGTTAGTAACCATATGCGTTGCATTCCTATATGCAAATAAGAAGTTATCCACCTTGTGCTGAAGTTTTATGTCTTCATTACCCATGGCCTTGATGGCCTTCTTGAAGGTCTGGACAAACCTTTCAGCCAATCCATTGGTGGCGGGATGGTATGGGGCGGACGTGTAGTGCTTTACCCCATTGTTCTTTAAGAACTTTCTGAATTCTTCAGACACAAATTGCGGTCCATTATGAGAACATATCTGCTCCGGCAGCCCATTCCTGGCAAATATGGTCCTTAATACTGTGATGGTTTTTTCCGTGGTGGTGGAGGACATCTTTATTACCTCCGGCCACTTGGAGTGTGCATCAACTGCGATTAAGAACATTGAGTCCATAAATGGACCAGCAAAGTCGATGTGCACCCTTTGCCAGGGAGATGAGGGCCACTCCCATGGATGTAGAGGGGCCTGTGGCGGAGCATTTTGGACCTTCTGGCATCCTAGGCAGCTCTTGGTCATGTCTTCGATGTCTCCATCGATACCTGGCCACCATACAAACGCCCTAGCTAGGTTCTTCATTTTCACTCCACCCAGATGCCCCTCGTGAAGCTCCTTTAGCACTTTATCCTGGAGTTTGGGTGGAATCACCACTCTGGATCCACACATCAAGGTTCCTCGGCACACTGACAGCTGTTCTCTTCTTTGCGAGAATGCTGGCAACAGTGGTTCGCCATGTGCTGGCCATCCCTTCACTGTTAAATCGTAGACCCGTGAGAGAGTAGGGTCATTTCTTGTCTCCCTTTCAATGGCAGAATTTGTCACCGGTAGACATTCCACTATGGTAGAGTGGAATATCTCTACTGGGTCTACTGTAGGTGCCTCTGCTATCGTTGGCAACGGTAGGCGTGATAAACCGTCAGCATTCCCATGCTGTTTTGACCCTTTGTATTCAATGTTGTATTGGTGTGCCCCTAGAAAAAGGGACCACCTCTGTAGTCTTTGTGCCGTCATAATGGGGACACCTTTTTTAGGGTTGAATATGGAGATGAGGGGTTGATGGTCAGTCAGCAAGGTAAATTTTTGTCCGTGTAGGTAATGGTTGAATTTCTTCACTCCCCATACCAGGCTGAGTGCTTCCCTGTCTATCTGGGCATAGTTACGCTCAGCTGAGTTCAATGAGCGTGACGCAAAAGCTATCGGCCGTTCCGAGCCATCAGGGAATCTATGGGACAATACCGCTCCTATGCCGTAAGGGGATGCATCGCACGCCAGTCTGATTGGTAGTGATGGGCTGTAATGAGCCAAAATTTTCTCGGATGTGATTAAGTCTTTACATTTATGGAAGGCACGTTTACAGTCTTCGTTCCATTTCCAAATCACTCCTGTCTATAGAAGATCATTAAGAGGGTGTAGAATAGTTGATAAGTTCGGTAAAAATTTATGATAGTAATTTATTAATCCCAGGAATGACCTTAATTGTGAAACATTTTCAGGTGCTGGGGCTTTTATAACTGCTTCAATTTTTTCAGGTGACTTATGCAACCCTTCCTTATTAATTATGTGGCCACAATATGATATCTGATTTTGGAAAAATTCGCACTTGGGGCGATTTGCTCGTAGGCCCCGTTCTTTCAGCCTAGTGAGCACCTGCTCCAAATTGGCAAGGTGCTCGTTGTCGTTTTCTCCTGTTATAAGGATGTCGTCTAGGTAGCATTGAGTCCCCGGAATCCCTTGCAGGACTTGCTCCATAGCTCTTTGCCAGATAGCTGGAGCTGATGCTATTCCAAAAACCAGTCGGTTGTACTGGTACAGGCCTTTGTGTGTGTTTATTGTGAGATACTTTTTAGAGGTCTCCTCAACCTCCATCTGTAGATATGCCTGTGCCAAGTCAATTTTTGTGAAACGTTTCCCTCCGGATAGTGAGGCGAAAATATCTTCTATCCTCGGAAGAGGATACTGTACCGTGTGAAGGACCGGGTTTACAGTCACCTTAAAGTCCCCACAGATGCGAATTTTTTCTGTTCCTCAGAGTTATTTTTCAATGTTTTTTTCATGACTGGAACGATGGGTGTTGCCCATTCGCTCCAATCTATTTTGGATAATACGCCTGCCTTTTCCAAATTCTTCAGCTCTGCCTCGACTGCCGGACGTATTGCGTATGGCACCGGTCTTGCCTTAAAAAATTTTGGAATTGCTGTATCTTCCACTTTTATTGAGGCGGTGATGCCTTTCAAGGTTCCTAGTTTCTCTTGAAACACTTCTTTGGCGTTGGCCAAGATGTCTTTTAATCGTTCAGGTATGATGTCATCATTGTTTTTTTCCTTACTGGTCACCGTCAGTGCCTGAATGGAGTGCCAGTCTAAACGTATCTTCCTTATCCATTCACGTCCCAACAACGGTGGACCACCATCTTGTAGAATGTATAAATACAACTTTTGTATTTCTTTGCCGTTGTATACCACAGGCACCCTTATTTTTCCTTTGGGGTAGACTTTCTGCCCCGTATATGTTTTTAAGATAATGGATGTGTCTTTTAGAGGTATATGCGAAAATAGCCTCTCGTAATCTCGTCGATTTATTACGGTTAGAGCTGATCCTGTATCTAGCTCCATTTTAACTGGGGACCCTGCTATTGTGAGGGTAACCCAAATGGTTTGGTAATCCTCTTTCGCAAGTACATTATGTAATTTGAGACAGCTTAGTCTCTTGTTTCCGGAGTCGCTGTCGCTATTCTGATCTTCGGAGCTATTGTCCGTCATCATTTGTACCTTCCTGTACTTTTCTTTATTGATTTTTTGTTTTCTGTCAGTGGATTTATTTTGTCCAGATTGGCATACCCGTGCAATGTGTCCAATCTTACCACATTGCCTGCATGCTTTGCCCTTGAACCAGCAGTCCCTCTGGTTATGAGTGGATCTGCCGCAGCGATAACATCTTCCGAACTCCTGTGTCATTTTATGGGTGCCGAAGTCCTGTGTCTCTTGTTGTATCTCTGCAGCTCCTTTTGCTGCTGCTTCGTATGATACAGCCATACTGAAAGCTTTGTCCAATGTTAAATCTTTTTCAGAAAGCAGTCTTTTTTGTGTTCCCTCACTTAAGCGACCGCAAACAAATTTGTCTCGAAGATAATCCGATAGCCCTGCTCCGAATTGGCAGTACTTTGATAGCTTTAATTCGGTTAGGTAATCAGCGTTACTTTCATTCTTGTGTTGATTTCTCTTGAAGAACTTGAATCGTTCCGCTATCAGCAGCGGTGTTGGGTTTAAATGCTCCTGCAGGGTATCAACAATTTCTTTAAAAGTCTTGTCCTTTGGTTTGGCTGGAGTGATTAAATTTCGTAACAGCCCGTATGTCTTCGCGCCCATTAAGTTCAGAAGTACTGAAGCTTTTTTTTCATCTGTTATTCCATTTGCAGTGCAATAAACCTCTACTCTTTCCACGTATGTGGTCCAATCTTCTATTTCGCCATCAAAAGCCTCAATATTACCAGATTTAGGCATTTCAGAAAAGATATGGCGCTTCCCGCGCTTTCCTGCCGCTGCTACCGATAACAACGCTGTTTTACTGTGGTTTCCGTTTATTCACTGTTGGAGACTCGTTCCCGACGGAGGTCTAAACGCTGACCTGCTTGCCGCGCCAGCCGTCTCTCGAGTGCACCCTCCCAGTCCGTTATTGCTTGCCTCCGATTTCGCTGCCTGTCTCAGCTGTAGAGCCCGCCGCTGGAGCTCCAGCCTGACGCCCAGGAAGGATTAGCACAGTACCTGTCACCAGCTTGGCCAGCTGGTGAAACCACAGTTTCTATTACTTCCTTGAGTCTTCTGGACGCTGGAGGAATCGATGTCCTTGAGGTGCTGCCGAATTGCAGGTAAGTCCGTTTCCACTTCGTCGCCACTGTAGTGTCCGTGTGTAGATAAAGACACTGAAGACAGGAGTTGGTTCATAGGTATTTACTAAGCAAGTCTGGGGGGGGGGGTTCTAAAGGATATACACAATACACAGGCTTATATAGCCCAAGTGGCAATTACCGGCATTACGCACACCTGGGGCTCTTAAAGGCACATACACCATAATTGCTCTTAAAGACACATACACCACAGTAATGAACAGAGACTGTTTTAAAGTGTGTGTGTGTATAAGTGCAGATTAACTTATATAAGTAATTATGTATATTCATATTTTTAATTCTAGAGTTTTAGTATACCATTATTGACCATCTATATAACTAACTTAGCGATGTAGGCTCCTACAAGCACAGCATATCATCAGTGAAGCAATTTAAGTTAAGGAGTTCAATGGAATAATATAAAACTTGACCCCCCCCAATACATCCGTACCTGCAGAAGTTCAAAGGCTGCAAGGAGCTCACCACCAGGGATGCTGCCACAATACACTGGGTAATATTGAAGCACAGGGGGGGCATAATCCTGTCCAGCCAGCCTCATAACAGGAAGAGCCACAGTGCTGCCAATGTACTCCGCTTTACCCTGAAATAAAGGTAGCATGAAAGAAGATCCATCATTTCCAGTCACCTTGCTAATACACATGCTTCATCTGTGCTGACCTAACAGGGTGAAAATGAACTGATAGAAGTGGATAACCAGTTTCTCTAGTGTCTAGAAATGACAGTGAAATCAACGGGACCTGGGTGTCCTTGTACACCAGTCACTGAAAGCAAACATGCAGGTGCAGCAAGCAGTTAGGAAGGCAAATGGTATGTTGGCCTTCATTGCAAGAGGATTTGAGTACAGGAGCAAGGATGTCTTACTACAGTTGTACAGGGCCTTGGTGAGACCACACCTGGAGTACTGTGTGCAGTTTTGGTCTCCCTAAGAAAGGACATACTTGCCATAGAGGGAGTGCAGCGAAGGTTCACCAGACTGATTCCTGGGATGGCAGGACTGTCGTATGAGGAGAGATTGGGTCGACTGGGCCTGTATTCACTAGAGTTTAGAAGAATGAGAGGGGATCTCATTCAAATGTATAAAATTCTGACAGGGCTAGACAGACTGGTTGCAGGGAGGATGTTTCCCCTGTCTGGGGACTCTAGAACGAGGGGTCACAGTCTCAGGATACGGGGTAGGACATTTAGGAGTGAGATGAGCAGAAATTTCTTCACTCAGAGGGTGATGAACCTGTGGAATTCTCTACCACAGAAGGCTGTGAGGCCAAGTCACTGAATATATTTAAGAAGGAGATAGATAGATTTCTAGACACAAAAGGCATCAAGGGGTATGGGGAGAGAGCGGGAATATGGTATTGAGATAGAGGGTCAGCCATGATCATATTGAGTGGCGGAGCAGGCTCGAAGGGCCGAATGGCCGACTCGTGCTCCTATGTTTCTATTTCTATGATCCTAAATCATGACCTGAACTGCAAGTGTTGGAGCTTTTCTCTGTTTCAGTTTACTAGGTGGATACATGAATAATAAAACCAACATTTGTGTACTTGCAGATGAAGTGTGCAGGCACGTTAATTGTAGAAAAACTGTGATGTTTGGTTGATGATTATTGATGTAATAAAACTCACTACGCACTTGGTTTGAGTATAAAGCAAGGCTTTAATCAACTTGTTTCCAGAACATGGAGGTCTAGTTGTACTTCGCTAGTTCCTGTCTTACAAAATGTCCCTGGGCAAGCTGGGCCCATGCCCGAGTATTTATACTCCTTGGACGGCGCCACCAGCTGGCCGTCCAGCGTTATTTCATGAGCCGTTTCTTCATGGTGATGAGATTTATAACATTCTTCCTGCCTAAAAGATATGGAAGTCCGACGACTTCCTCCTAACGGATTAGGCGGACCACGAATAGCCGCAGTCTTTTAGATCTTTGTTTGTGGCTGGAAGGCACGTCTCCTCGGACTGTGTCTTGGTCCCTGGGTCGCTTGGTCCGTACTGGTAGATCGACAGGGCCCGTGTCGCCTTGAATGACCCGAGGGAGACTGGGGAGATCGTGACTCCGGGTGCGGGTCCCCACAGGCGCAGAGCTGGCTTCATCTTGTTTGATAGCTGGGGATTGACCGGCGACCTGGCTTCAGGTGGCCATCCCACGGGGAGCGCTCGGCTCCCTGAGTGGATCCAGTGGAGTAGCCGACAGATCTCTTGATGTCCCAGGTAGGGCGTCATCTTCAAAAGAGCGCAGAGTGTCGGCATCATTACCGTGGGTCCCTCTAACAGTTGGGTCCGTGGGACCGGTTGGACAGGGAGCCAGATCCTAGAGCGAAACGGTGGACTCCCGGCCATCAGGGTACCGCACGTGCGCGTACATGGGATTAACATCCATGAGTTCCACCTTGTCGACGAGGGGATCGTTTTTGGAAGATTGGACGAATCTTCGGAGCAGCACGGGGCTGGGAGCTGCCAACCATGACGGTAGGGACGTCCCATGAGTGAAGCAACGCTGGAAGCTGAAGAATCGCTCGTGAGGCGTGACATTGGTGGACGTAGAAAGAAGAGTCCTGATGGAATGCAACAAAACAGGGAGCACAGTTTCCCACTGCTGGTTTGGTAGGTTGCGTGACCTCAGTGCAAGACGAACAGCGTTCCAAATGATAGCGTTGTATCTCTCAACCTGTCCATTACCGATGGGATGGTATGGTGTCGTTTCACTTGTGGCGATTCCCCGTTGGGAAAGATAACTTTTGAGTTCACTTGACATGAAGGAGGGACCCCGATCAGAGTGGATGAAATTGGCCGTACCGCAAAGGGAAAAGACTTGATCAAGGCATTTGATCACTGTGGAAGTAAGCATATTGGGACAGGGGAAAGCAAAGGGAAAGCGTGAATATTTGTCCACCATAATAAGTAAGTAGGTGTTTCGCGTTGAGGAAGGCAATGGCCCTTTAAAGTCAATGCTGAGTCGCTGCATAGGGTGTATGAGCGAGCCATCCGATGGACGGAAGAATTGTGGTTTTAATTCCGCACAAATTCTACAGGAGGAGCATGTTCTTTTCACATCTTCCGTAGAAAATGGGAGATTTTTAGATCGCACAAAGTGCAACATACGGGTAACGACAGGATGGCATAAGTCAGTATGAAGATCCGCAAGAGTCGAAGTTGACATAGAAGAGTAGAATGCCCGCGTGAGGGTATCCAGGGCCACATTCTCTTTGCCGGGTCAATAATGTATGGTGTATCCAAATGCGGCCAATTCCATCCTCCAGAGTTGTATTTTGTTATTCTTGATCTTAGTGCATTTCCGGTTATCCAGCATAAAGGCCACAGAGCACTGATCGGTTATAAGTGTGAAATGGCGACGAGCGAGAAAATGACTCCATTTACGTACAGCTTTGATGATGGCCGTAGCCTCCTTCTCGACAGGAGGATAATGGAGCTCGCTACCCTGCAAAGTTCTGGACAGAAATGCAACAGGTCGACCACCTTGATTCAAGGTAGCAGAGATCGCCACCTCCGATGCATGGCACTCGACCACGAAAGGAAGATTTTCATCAATGGAACGAAACGTGGCTTTTTCCAGCTGTCTCGAGGAGGTTGAAAGCTGAAATAGCCGTTGCCTCCAATGGAAGTGACTTCGCGTGAAGCAGGGGCTGGATCTTGTCGGAGAAGTGGAGTATCCACTTCGCATAATAGGTGAACATGCCGAGTGCCCGACGAAGAGAGCCGAGATTCGTAGGGGGAGGGAGCTCCTGAAGTGGACGAAGTCGCTCCGGATCCGGTTTGATGACACCGTTACCCACCCAGTAGCCAAGGATGTTGACTGATGGTACTGATTTCACAGATTTGGACTCATTTAAGGTTAAGTTGCGACGACGGAGAACGTCAAAAAATTTCTGGAGATTGGCATCATGCTCCTTCTGGTCATGGCCAGCAATGGTGATATTATCCAGGTATGGAAAAGTGTCCATTAAGTTCTCCTGTTTGAGTAGGCTATCCATTGCCTGTTGAAAGATGGCCACCCCATTGGTGACCCCAAATGGAAGGCGACAAAACTGATAAAGCCAACCATTGGCCTCAAAGGCCGTATACTTTTTGTCAGAGTCCTTTAACGGTACTTGATGATATGCGCTCTTTAAATCAAAAGTTGAAAATACCTTGTACTGGACAAGGTTATTGACCATATCATCGATGCGTGGTAGTGGGTAAGCCTCCAGGTTGGTATACTGGTTAATAGTTTGCGAGTAATCGATGCAAAGATGTTTCTTGTGTTGCTTCAGAGGATTTTTAACAACAACGGCTTGAGCCCGCCAGGAAGATGAACATGGCTCAAAGATACCGTCAGCTAGAAGACGAGAGATTTCTGCCTCGATAAAGGATCGATCATCTTGGCTGAAACGTCGTGATTTAGTGACTATGGGCTCACATCGGGGGGAAAGATTGGCAAACAAGGAGGGCTCGTCAAGCGAAGCCGCCGAAAGCGCACAAAACGGTACTATGGAAATAGTAAGCTCCGGCTTTGACCCTCCAAACTCGAAAGTGAGTCTTTTGTGTTGTTTCTGGAAATCCTGTCCCAGGAGCACATCACTGCATAGGTTTTTGAGCACCCTGAGCCGGGTGGAGAAATAAGTGCGGCCATTGAGAATAAGGTCAACAAGACAAAAGCCAGAAGAGTTGGTGGTCAGTGTCGTCAGAGCCATTGCAATTTCCCTGTCTGAGGGGTAAATACGCAGTTTTAATTTACTGACAGCCCGCTCACTAATGAAGCTGTCAGAGCTGCATGAGTCGATTAGTGCGCTCAAAATGTGTCCATTTACCAAAACCTTCGTGGCTGCATGGGATAGACTTTGGGGAAAAACAGCTGTGATGGGAGGAGGAGCAGTTTTACCCTTGACAGCTGTAACTTTAGTAGTGGTTCTTGGGGGAGGTGCAGTTTCATAGATAGCAGCTGTAACCTTAGTAGTGGCTCTTGGGGGAGGAGCAGTTTTATAGATAGTAGCTGCAAAACTAACAGGAGCTCTCGACCGGTATACCTTAGAAAAGTGGCCTTTCTTACTAACAGAGGCTCTTGACTGGCATACCTTAGAAAAGTGACCTTTCTTTCTGCAATGATTGCAGGTTGCGTTACGAGCAGGATAAAATTTCCTATAATGGAACACACCTCCACAGAAGAAACACTTCCTTCCAGATTGCCAAGATGCCGCTAGGGCAGGGTCGTCATCAGTGAAGGCTTCTAGGGTAGGGTTGTCATCCGTTAGGTTAGAGTCATCATCAGTGAGGGCTTCCGCCCGAGACCTATCGAAGGAGTCATAAAAGTGATAGCAGCAGCCCTATGCACGAGGTAAAAGATAGGTATCTGCATTCCTCTTTGCTAAGTCCAGGGAACATACCTGGTCATAGGCAGCCTGTAACTCGAGGGTTTTATTCTCCAACAGACGCTGGCGTATGAAGGGAGGCATAATTCCATTAATAAAGGAATCATGAATTAACTCCTCCTGGTACTGCTCAGCTGTGACAGCTTTAAGATTACAATCCTTGCTGAGCCTGCGAAGTTTCTGAAGGAATTCGTCAAGTGATTCCCCGGGTTGTTGTCGAGTTGTGGCCAGTAGATGCCGAGCAAAAATTTCGTTTGGGGCCTTAACATATAGTCGCTGTAATATTAGGATAGTGGAGTCATAGTCTACACAGTCTTCAATATAGTCAAACACATGAGGAGATACATAATTGGCAAGTATCTCTAATTTATCAGGAACATTCTCACCACATACCCTGAGGAAGTTGCTGAAGGTACGATACCAGTGTTTCCATACCTTAGCAGTTGTAGGTGAATTCGGGTCCAGGTCAAGACGGGCGGATCTGAGTAGTTTGTCCATGATGGATTGATTACTATGCCGGAGTTCCCTTCTGCAGTTGAAGTCATAGCTGGCTGTTCCCGAAATCACTCCGAGCATGGAGTCGATATCAGGTTGATTAAATTGACGTAATAAAACTCACTACGCACTTGGTTTGAGTATAAAGCAAGGCTTTAATCAACTTGTTTCAAAACAAGGAGGTCTAGTTGTACTTCACTAGTTCCTGTCTTACACAATGTCCCTGGGCAAGCAGGGCCACACCTGAGTATTTATACTCCTTGGACGGCGCCACCAGCTGGCCATCCAGTGTTATTTCATGAGTCGTTTCTTCATGATGATGAGATTTATAACAATTATTATTTGTCATATTTCACAATTAAGAGTCAATAATAAAAAAAAAATTGCAAACACCAGACAGCAGGGCGATGCAGTAAATTGGTGCCCCAGTGATCTGTGCCATGAGAAGAGGAGATATGGGCTCATACCACCTGAGGTTGCACACTTGAATCACCCATGCCAAGAAGGGTAAAGAAAGTGCGCCTTTCACAACCTCAGGATTTCCCAAAGCACTTTACAACGAATGAAATACTTTTGAAGTGTAGACACTGTTGTAATGTAGGAAAGGCGGCAGCCAACTTGCGCACAGCAAGCTCCCACAAACAGTCTCAATTGACGGGAATCACCTCCCCATGGAAAGGGAAGAGGAAGTCAGTAGGATGCATCTCATTGGGTTACTGTCTGCCGCTTCTCAGTGGCTGGATCAAGAGTGAAATTGACACAGGCAGTCTGAAGGAAAGGCATGAAATGACATGGGATTGAGATAGAAATAAGCAATTCAAGAAAGAACATGGGCCAATAAATAATAAAAATGCAAACGCTAATAACTGTGCTTTGAGAGAAGATTTTTTCCCCCCCATGATACAGACAGATTAATATTTTATACTTACGACTGCATCTGAATCATAAACCTCAATAACCACAAGTGGAGGAGCCTCACTTATTTCCACTTCTTCACCATAAAGGTGGATGTTATTGAACAGGAGCATCTGGTTCCATGTTGGGGACAAAGTCTGTGAAATAATCTGTTCAGAATCAAAGAAGAAAAGAAGCATGATAGAAGGTTTCCGACCATGGTATTCTTGTTACATTCTTTGGCCCAGAAATTGGGCTACTGACCGGCACGAGTTACCGCCGCAATCCTGGAAAAAATTGGCAGCCGCCACTGTAACGCCCTTCTCTGGCGCGGGACTCGGCAGCTGCCATTTTGGTGAGGGCCTTAGTGCTACCGATAGCAGTGATGGCCCTGGAGATGCAAATATGGAGAGCGTGATGTCAGTTGGCGTGCAACGCCGGCTTAACGCTACGCTCTGCGAACTTGGACCTTAGCGCTGAGTTTAGCGCTGGGTCCTAGGCTCGCTCTGAAAAGCGAGCGTGCAGCAGACTGACAGAGATGCTGTCAGCACTTCTTAAAGAGACACACACATCTTTCAGGTAATTTGCATTTAAGCTTTTGGACTGGATTTTTTATATTTTATTGAAGTAGTGGCTTGGGGCAATACATGTTTAAAAAAATGTTTTAAGTATACAGGGAGATCTGCTGGACGCTTGCAAGGCCTCGAATGGTAAAGGAAAGCCTCTAAGACAAAAATAGCTGGAAATACTCAGCAGGTCAGGCAGCATTCGTGGAGAAAGAAACAGAGTTCACATTTCAGATGTGAATGCTGCCTGGCTTGCTGAGTGTTTCCAGCACTTTATGCTTTTATTTCAGATTTACAGCATCCACTCGCTGAGGGAAGAGGAAGAAGCAGAAGAGGAGGAAGCAGATGAAAGGATGCAACCCAGACAGCCCCTTTCTGGCCGGGATATCCGGGATGGAATCATTCGCCTGTGGTACCAGTGACCACAACCCCAATTCCCCCTTCAACATTTGTCCCACACATTACCTTCCCTCTGTTACTGACCATCACAGCGTCCTCTTGGCCACAATGCTGAAATAAAAGCCACTACAAAGCATAATTTCCAATCAAACTTTATACATCTATCCATCCAATATGACATCAAGAAATTAACTAATCATACTTGTGCATTCCCTTCGTGACTGTCTTGTGTGTGCCTTTGCCTATCCTGCTGATGTCATGCAGTGCTACTCCAGTGGCTGCAGCATGGCTGGTGGAAGGCTGCTGACTTTCAGTGGGGACACTGCAAATGGCCTTGCTGGTTGACCTTAAGGAGCTGGTGGCTGGGAGTGCGAATTCGAGTGACGGTGTTTCTTCTTCTTCACTCTCCTCTTCCTCTTCTTGGTCAACCACTGGCTGGGCAGGCTGCATTTCTTGGGTGTGTGAAATGAGGAAGGCACAAGTGTGGAGTTGTGGTGGGGGGAGGATGGGAAAGCAAGAGGGACATGCGAGAAGGAGGATAATGTATAAGGATACCAGCATCTTGTATCTTTTCAGCCCCGCCGCTGGCCAAGGACTCAGCCACGCCCCTGCCAAGAATGGCCAGCACCGTCTCCTCCAATGGGGTGAGGTGAAGCTAGGAATAGGAGGTGTGCCTCATGTTTCATATAGATTGTTGGTAGGTGAGTGATTGGGTGGGAGGAGTTGTGCATTGAGAAGCATGTGAGGCTAGTGGTGCATTTGGAAGGAGATGGCTAAAAACTGCATATTTTAAAATTATTTTTAGTTTTTTCATTTTAGAAGGCAGTTCCCCTTTAAGATGCTGAGTGATCTGGCAGCAGGTGAACTGGCATGCAGTTTTCCCTATCCCTCCTTCCTTCCTTACACAGCACACCTTGAATGCCACAGCACCAAGCAGCAATCTATCTCATGGTCCAGCAAAATACAGGCAATATTTGTCCAATGGACGCAACCAAATTGGAGCAACATAAACTTAAATAGGTACCCTGGAGATAAAGGCTGCCAGGATATCCCTTTCATGCTGCAAGAACAAAACCGATACCAGTCACAAAATGCCTAATCTTTCCTCAATAATTAGAATTCCCAATTTCAATTATCTGTACAATAATAACCAATAAACCACAATCAATATGGATTCAGAAGAGCAAGATCCTGCTTAACCAACCTCCTGAACATTTGAGGAAGTAAGAACCCAAGTGGACAGCGGTAAGCCCTATGACATGGAGTACCATGACTTCTCAAAGACTTTTGATAAAGTTCCACACAAAAGAATATTAATTAAACTCAAAATTGTGAAGATTCAGGGTAAGCCCTGGGAATGGATTGAAAGGGTAGGAAACAATGAGTACACATTAAAGGAGTTATGTTGGAATGGGATGGGATGGGGGGCAGAGAATACTGAGTGGGTTGCCTCAGGACTCAATGTTGGGACCACGACTGTTTCTAACTTATATAAAATGACCTGGATTCAGAAAAGCAATGCAAAATGGTTACATTTGTAGATGATACCAAAGTAGGAAGGGCAGTGGAATAAGAAAAGGCAGCACAAAAAATACAGAGCGAGTTGGACAAAATATGTAAGTGGACAGAACAATGGCAGATGAAATTTAGTGTGGACAAGTGAAAGAAATGCAGATGATATGCGTACTCCAGGGATGAATCTGAGAGACCTAGGAGCCATAGCAGACTCAATATTGAGTTATTAATATTGATAAGCAGGTCCTGGGAAAGGAACACTGCTGTGTTGACTAATATTGGAGTTCTAAAGCACAACTAAAATCATGAAAAGAACACGTTGTCAAAAATGATGTATTGATTTCATTAAAAATGTGTCTGGATAAACAGCAGTAATTAGGTTTCCCGAGGCTATACTACAGTCAATAATTTTAATGATGCTATTGTATATTTGTGTACTGTTATCACTACTATTTATCAGAGAGCGTGCCAATACTTGCTATGCAAATCTTTGTACGAACAATGGACTGACCCATAACACTACGTTCAGGAACCAATCCAAAAGCATGTAAGGACATGGGTTGCTTAAAATGAGTTTCTGGCAAACTGAGGGAACCAGATGTACTGCATGTTATGATTAAACAGTGGAGTACATCAGAAAGCTTTATCTATGATTGCAGTGGTTACAATTCCTAACATATTATTAATGTATCATTATTTACCTTAGTGGTCTGACAATGTGAAACGAATGTCACTTTAGCAAAAGGATCTGAAAGACCACTGCTGTCAGCGGCCAGAAGACCTCTCGCCTGGTACATGTGGCATCGTAGCTGAAACTTATGGTGGTCTGTTCAATACAAGAAGTTCAAAACACAACTGTTAACAATGTAGAGACAGCGGTTAGAAACACAGCACTTTATTCGTTAATAATCACTTGTTAGCATTACTGATCATAGCTGGTTAAAGAAATGGGATCGCATCCTAAGCCTGGTAGAAAATCATTTTATGCAATCATCTCTTATTTCTTTTAGTTAAAGGAGCTTGTGTCATGAGTGTTCCCAAATATAAGTCCTTTTAACTGAAGTCATCGTGGAAAGGTGCTCTTAGCACTTTTCATAAGCAGCAAATAGTTTTCTTGCAACTTTTTTTTTTAAAGAATACTCAGGTCACAATGGGAGCAAGCTCCCATGTGTTTGACATAATCTTGTCTGGTTTGCATTCCTTAATATTTGAACTGGTGACACATGCTGCATGTGTTGGAATATTTGTCTTTTGAGGATAGAGGTCACACGCTTCCAACACTAGTTTCTGATACCAGAAGTGAGCTGTTGAAGTTGTCAGAAAAAACTTTGATTAAGTTCATTAACTGGGTGGGAGAGCTGGTCCAATCAAGCAGGATGTGTTCCAGCTTGCACATACTTAAGGGCCCTAGGCAGCTGTCGCCGAAAAGTCCAGCTCAGACCTGGCAGGAAAGGCTCTAACACTTCATCAAACCTCAGCAAAAGCACAACAATGAAGTTTGGTCTACCACTACCTTCATCAACTAAAATGTTGTTTATTTAGTTGCACTGACACAAGAATATATCACGGAGTACATTAAACTGTTTATTTAGGTATCCATTTGAAATATATTTTAAAATATTACAACTGCCCACATTTTCTGTCTAAAAATTTTTCCTGTGTCACGTTTTTTGTCACACTTTTATGTCAACTTTTTCCGTTTACAAATTCTTATGCCCGCATCCATGATGAAAACTACCTGTGTTAATTTGCCACGGTGTAATGACACCCTCCCACGAGTGGTGGCGGTGTAGTGCCTCAGTTTGGTGTCTCCCAGCTCCTTAGGCTGTACTGCAGAGAATGCCCCTAAGCTGCAACAAACTCTATTTCTCTGTTTCCCAAATTGCTGTAAGTTTTGCTATTTAACTATAAATAATAGCAAAACAAAATATTACATAAAAATAAGGATTGAATGCATGACTTTAAAATAGGGACTAAATTACATCTGTTTGCCCTGGGCCAACTATCTCCTATCCTCTAACCCTGCTTCACCTGAAGACTACACTTGGTCTTGACTCCCTGAAGTGGGCAGACATATGGAAGATGCAATTTAATACAGAGAAGTGTGAAGTGATGCATTTTGGTAGGAAGAATGAGAAGAGGCAATATAAGCTAAATGGTATAATTTTAAAGGATGTGCAGGAACAGAGACACCTGGGGGGTGTACGTGCACAAATCTTTGAAGGTGGCAGGACAAGTTGAGAAGGTTGTTAAAAAAGCTTACAGGGTTCTTGGCTTTATAAACAGAGGCATAGAGTACATAAACAAGGAAGTTACGCTGAACTTTTATAAAACACTGGCTAGGCCCCAGCTGGAGTATTGTGTTCAATTCTGGGCACCGCACTTTAGAAACAATGTCAAGGCCTTAGAGAGGATGCAGTGAAGATTTACTAGAATGGTACCAGGGATGCGGGACTTCAGTTATGTATAAAGACTAGAGAAACTAGGGTTGTTCTCCTTAGAGCAAAGAAGGTTAAGGGGAGATTTGATAGAGGTGTTCAAATTCATGAAGGATTTTGATAGAGTGAATAAGGAGAAACTATTTCCAGTGGCAGCAGGCTGAGGAGGCCCACTAGTTGAGTATATTCAAGACAGAGATTGATAGATTTTTGGATATTAAAGGAATCAAGGCGATATGGGAATAGTGCAGGAAAGTGGAATTGAGGTAGAAGATCAGCCATGATCTTATTGAATGGTGGAGCAGGCTCGAGGGGTCAAATGGCCTACTCCTGCTCCTATTTCTTATGTTCTTATGTTCAGTAATCAGAGGACACAGATTTAAGGTAATTGGCAAAAGAACCAGAGACAAGGTGAGATTTTTTTTTATGCAGTGAGTTGTTATGATCTGAAATGCACTACCTGAAAGGGTGGTGGAAGCAGATTCAAAAATAAATTTCAAAGGGAATTGGATAAATACTTGGACTATGGTGAAAGGGTAGGGGAATGGGTCTAATTGGTGCCGGCACGGGCATGATGGGATGAATGGCCTCCTTCTCTGCTGTATCATTCTATAATTCTAAGGTGATCCATTCCTCATTTCTAGCCTGCAACCTCTCGCTCTCTCTCTCACACAATCTTTCTTGTCGCTCCCTGGTATATAAATAGGGTAAAGTCCATTAAAGGGAGATGTTTTATTAGGATATTTTCATTTCCTTTAGTAGAAAGATCCAAGAGCAATCATTTTAGTGAGTCACTGACTATCAAATATGATAGAAACATCACTGAGCAGGTGCACAGAAACATCAGTGGAGCTGGGGATAGGATTGGCACCAAGTCAGTCTTGGATAGTCCAGTTTTTGAGCAGTTGGTCTGGAAACTTCTAAAATGTAAACCGAACACAAAACTCTGAATTTTAAGGCAAAAGTCACATTTTTGCACTTGTGAAAGCTTTAGTTATAGAGGTGTTACATGAATTTTCATCACTTGAAAAGCATATCTCAGAACTCAAGCCACGATCCCAACCCACCACCCGCCCGCCTTGACTCTAACAGGCCCTGTCCAGTTTTGTACCTGGCAAAAAGGTAAAAACCATATCTGGGGCAGACCTGTATAGAAACACTGCAGAGCAAGTTGCCCAGAAGTTGGGAAGCAGGCGGCAAGCTTACAGAAAAACACTGGGGAGTGGACTTCAGTGAAACAATGGGGAGAAGACTCCACAGAAATAGAAAAACGGGAAATGTCAATAGACCACTTCTGGTCTACTAGACCACACACATTTGATGTGCAGTGCATGCAAGATACAAATACTGTATTGGGGTATATTGATGAGATGAAGCTCATCTTGGAGCCTCACTGTATGGGATTGTGGATCAGCCCAGAGAGTTCAGCAGGTCCGAATCGTAGTGCTCCAGATATTCCAGACATTACACCTAAAACATTAACCTGCCTTTTCTCCCCACAGATTTTGTGTATCTCCAGTATTTTCTGTTTTTAGTTCAGATTTACAGCATTTGAAGTATTTCTTTTTCCTCTTTTTATTCACACAATGGGAGGAGATGACCACAGTGCATGGCACCAGCTTGACTGAATTCCAACTTACATGTGGTCCAGGTATTACATACCCAATTACTGCCTTGACCAGTCATAACTGAATTACACTTGGAGATAGCTGGCTGACCTGCAGAACAAAGTGCCTGGGCTGCATGCTGCAGTCCCACAGCACCAGCATCATGTCATAAATAATGGGGCTCATCCAACCTTGGAGTGCATGTCCACAGATCCCTGAAGGTAGCAGGACAGGTAGATAAGGTGGTTAAGAAAGCATACAGGATACTTTGCCGTTATTAGCCGAGGCATAGAATAGAAGAGCAGGGAGGTTATGCTTGAACTGTATAAAACACTAGTTAGGCTGCAGTTAGAGTACTGCGTGCAGTTCTGGTCACCACATTACAGGAAGGGTGTGATTGTACTAGAGGGGGTGCAGAGGAGATTTACGAGGATGTTGCCTGGGCTGGGGAATTTTAGCTATGAGGAAAGGTTGGATAGGTTGGGGTTCTTTTCTTTGGAACAGAGGAGGCTGAGGGGGGACAAAATTGAGGTGTATAAAGTTATGAGGGGCCTAGACAGAGTGGATAGGAAGGACCTATTTCCCTTAGCAGAGGGGTCAATAACCAGAGGCCATAGATTTAAAGTAATTGGTCAGAGGTTTAGAGGGGATTTGAGGAGAATTTTTTTCACCCAGAGGGTGTTGGGGTTTAGAACTCACTGTCTGAAAGGGTGGTAGAGGCAGAGACCCTCATCACATTTAAAAAGTACTTGGATATGCACTTGAAGTGCCATAACCTACAAGGTACGGACCAAGTGCTGGAAAGTGGGGTTAGGCTGAATAGCTCTTTGTCAGCCGGCATGGACACAATGGGCCGAATGGCCTCCTTCTCTGCTGTAAATTTCTAGGATTCTATGAACACTTTGGTTCAACGTCACTTGCATTTGCATTTCATCAAATAAAATGAAAGCCATCACACAGAAAGTCATTATCCTTTCAAAAGATATGCCACTTGATTAGCTGTGGTTTAAACTAGATCCCACAGCTGTATGTTCCAAGCTGCAGACAATTGAGATTGATTTTCCTTCCCCTCTCATCCACCTGGCACAAGTCAGATGGAGCGTACCTACAGTGTGCTCCACCTGTCCTGACCCCACACATATTTACCGGATCAGGTCGCTAAAATAGGCCGGAAGTGCCCCGGGCACAAGCCTGGCCCTTGTTCGGGCCTTGTGCTGGAAGCAAGTGCAGAAATCCAGTCACTGCTACAAGCGTGAGAGGGTCCTGTGGCAGCAGTAATGGCTGCCAGTTGCAGGACCTTCTGGCTCTTGTCCAAAAACGGCAGCCAGAAAGCCTCCAGACTTGCACTAATCCTGCTAGCCACAGGTCTGAACCCAGGATCCTGCTTACTCTGATCTGATGGGGGATGGGTGCAAGGCCCGAGGCCTACTTCTGCCAACGCCGCCGCACCTGCACCCCACCCCCCCCCCCCCACCTTCCCTGAATAGGCATCCTCCAGTGCTGTTAGAGGAAAATAAGAAAATGAGATGGGAGGCGCTGTGAAATGATTCACGTGTAGGAACATGGGTTCCTAACTAAAAGACTGAGTTCTACTCAGGCGATCAAACAAAACGAACTTTAATGAAACAAACAGGTTTTAACAAGAAACTGCAGGATAACATCGGATGTAGGTCTGCTCTCTTTGGAGGCTCCACGAGGACTGCCCCTGCGGTCCCGTGGCTGACGTCATGATGTCATGACATTTTCCCGCCAATGGGGAATCACGTGATGAACGGCGTGACATCATCATGTTTTAACCGCGCTGTTAAAGTAACCAAGCCCTGTACAGTTAAACAGCATAAATAAAGATACAGATTCGGTCTGTAGCTAACATGTTGTTAAAGGAATTATATACAAACGATCTGAGTCCTTTGGTGGCTCCGCCACACACGTATCATTTCCATGTTATTTTAATGCTTGTGCCTTTGTTGGTACAAGCACTCACCTGCACCCCCTTCCCCAAAAAGTAGTCCTGAAGTCCCCAGGCAACCCAAAGTGGGTGGAGACCTGGCATAACAGGTCTAGGCCCCTTTTTGCTCTGCTCTACACTCAGGAAATTAGCGGTCCCTGGTGCAAACCAGAGGAATTCCAGCCCTAATAGCTTCCTCTGGGGGATCACTGGCTCTAGTCCATGTTAAATATCTCGCAGCACTGCTCTAGCTACAAGTTAATATAAAAAGATAAAATATAAGAATTTCTTATGAATTGAAACAGGATGGATCGTTGATCTGTCACACCTACCTTTATAAAGAATACTGAGAGGTAGAGAAACCTGATGCCCAGTGCTGCTTGTTGGAATTTCTGGCTCAAATCCGTCGGGTAAGTTTTTCAAAAGAGTGTCCGCATGTCTGGTTGAACCCAACCATAGGTAAATATCCACTTTTGCTTGTACGGTCCATCCCATGACACGCTTCCCTGGCAGCTTAAAGGATGCACATATAAAAAACTTACATTGCAAATGATGCCAGAGTGACAGCCATTTTTATTCATTTTAATCAAAAGCGATCACAACATATTGTGAGTTATATCTAATCAGAGAACTAAATACCCTCAGGGTTGAGTGGGGGAAGTAGGTACATTGATCCATTAAAATGCTTGGGGCTTGTGTTTGAATTCAGCCCCAGACTAATGTTATGGAATTCTCTTTTTTTCTGCTGGCTTGTAGGATCGTAAATGAAATGATTTTCGGCACTTCTAGTGCAGTTCTTAGTGGGCATGAGCCTTGAGTGCAATGTTACCCATAATTTGAAACTCAGATAGACCATAAGAAAAGTCACTGGGAATTATTTTTTCTTATAGTATAGAGGAAGAGCTGCAGCGGATTGGTGCCAATGGTGTAGTCGGATGTGGGTACATGCCTGCAATTGCCCCCACAAAGCAAGTTCCCCACAATGGGTTAGTAGAAATCGGCAACTCTGTTCCCCAAAAGGCTGTGGATGCTAGACCAACTGAAACCTTAAAGGCTGAGAGCAACAGATGTTTGTTAGGTAAGAGTATCAAGGAAGAGGAACAGGATTAGGCCATTCAGCCCCTCGAGCCTGTTCCACCATTCAGTTGAATCATGGTTGATCTGCACCCCAGCTCCATTTAACCACCTTTGCTCCATATCAACAGCAGCAGCAATATAAATGCAAGTTGTTGTTGTTGTTGTTGATATGGAGCAAAGGTGGGTAAATGGAGCTGGGGTGCGGATTAACCATGATCCAATTGAATGGTCGAACAGGCTCGAGGGGCTGAATGGCCTAATCCTGTTCCTATGTTCCCAAGTCCTGCTTGGACTGCCACAGAATTTTCTGGGTGGAGGTCAGACACCTTCCAACAGTGAGGGACAAAAGGTTAGCATGCAAGCCTGGCAGCTTGCTCCTATGCGCTTCCAAGTGAAATGGCCAGTCACAAAATGGCATTGTCAGAATGCCGGTGACTTAGAAACAGGATGCCCACCTACCTACCCTGTAGAGCAGAAACCATGCACAGCACAACGGGACATAAATGGAATAAACTGAACCACGCCTTCTTTTTCTTTTTAGAATCAATACAAGGTTTGAGATGTTTCTATAGCAAAAAAATGTTTTACTTTAAGAAATAGTGACTTAATCTTCCCACAATCCTTTCCTTTCTCATCCTCTTTCTCAGAATACAGGATGTCTTTAGCTGGAATCCGTACATACGCAATTCTCTTGTTGCTGCTGAGCATCCAAATGAACACATCTGGAATAGTATGTTGCGGCTGAAATATAAAAATAATGTAAATCAATAGTGTGATTTTTAAACTTCTCTGCTTTGCATTTAGTCATGTTCTGTTATGCTGCAAACTTATTTTAACAAACAGAAACATCACAATTTGTGGTTGTGTCCTTTGATATATTTTTAGCTTCAAGTGTTGTTTTTCATTGCCTTTGGGCTATACACCTTGGAGTCTGGGTGAAAGGCTGTATGGGTTGCTATGGCTACTTCGATGGCCTTCACCAACACCAGTATGTTGTCGGCAATTAGGGAGTGCTTAAGTCGATCTACAAACCAGGATAATTCCTTGATTAATGATGCAACTCAACACAGCACAGTTCCATGTCTGATGATCTAAGATTTATAACTCACTGATGAGAGGCAGTCCTGGATCTCCTAGTGCATAGCATAATAATAAGTTGCACCACTGGTCCAATCAACAATGTGATATTTTGATTTTGATTCAAAAATGTATCATAATTTATTGATAATCGGATCATCACAATTACAAATATCTTATCTTTCCTGGAAAATTTGGAAATTGGGCAAATGAGATGCAATTAGCCTCAGCAGAATTCATCAATTAAAAATGTTTTTATATATTTATTCCAAAGCGAAAGAAGAAGGAACTTGTATTTATTTAGTGTTATAAATCATGAACGGTATTGATAGAGTAAATAGGGGGAAACTGTTTCCAGTGGCAGAAGGGTTGGTAACCAGAGGACAGAGATTTAAGTTAATTGGGAAAAGAACCAGAGGTGACATGAGGGGAAAACATTTACGCAGCGAGTTGCTGTGATTTTGAATGCGTTGCCTGAAACGGCGATGGAAGCAGGTTCAATAATAACTTCCAAAAGGGAATTGAATAAATACCTGAAGGGGGTAATTGGCAGGGCTATGGGGAAAGAGCAGGGGAGTGGGACTAATTGGATAGCTCCTTCAAAGAGGCACGATGGTCCAAATGGCCTCCTTCTGTGCTGTATCATTCTATGATTCTACTGAGTCCTCAGGATATCCCAAAGCACATCATAGCCATTACATTTTATTTTTAAGTGTAACCATTGTTTTGGAGGTAAAACTGGCAACCAATTAGTGCACAGCAAGGTCTCATTACAACAAATGACATGATTGACCAGTTAGTCTGTTTTTTATGGTGATGGTTGAAGGAGATGTGTTGGCCAGGACACAAGGAAAACTCTTGCTCTTCTTCGATTAGTCCCTTGGAATCTATTATGTCCAGTTGAAGTACCAGAACAAGACGACATTGATGTGCCTCAATAAATCCGAGACTCAATGTTAGCGGAACAAAGCAAGGCTTTTATTAACTTAGAAGGTAACACACAGTGGAGAAGTGTCTCCCATCCAGATGTCTGCTGTACTGGATGTGAGACACGCTGGGCCTGCTTACATAGGGGCCAGGTATGGGCGGAGCCCTACACACAATACAATACAAGTGAGGAAACGGAACTGAGGTGAGGGAAATGAAACTGAAACTTAACCACAGTCACAGGCACGATCACACACAGAGAATACAGATGAGTGATGAATGGCATATTTCATCACATTCACCCCTTCTATAGATTTAGTCTGTTCAGGGGTTTGATAGTCCTCTGTGACCGATGTGGCGGTTGTGGTGCCGCGGGTGTCGGCTGGGTGTCCCCGGTGGCCTCCTGGGTCTCTGCCGGGGGCGCCGCCAGGGTTGTTGAAGGGGTAGTTGGTGGGGGTACCATTGGTCGATGTTCTTCCGGGGATGATGAAAGAGTAGTGGGTGGGTAAGAGTTGCTGTGATCGTTGTTGCTGCTGTTGTCGTGGTTGTTGTCGTTACCGGCTGGGGCGACGTCTTTTATGGACATGGTGTCCTCCCTTCCGTCGGCGTGCCGGACATACGCGTATTGGGGGTTGGCGTGGAGTAGGTGCACTGAATCCACGAGAGGGTCCGTCTTGTGGCCCCTCACATGCCTTCGTACCAATACCGGACCTGGGGTGGAAAGCCATGACGGCATGGATACGCCTGAGGTGGATTTCCGGGGAAAAACAAACATTCGTTCATGAGGCGTGGCATTAGTGGCAGTACACAATAGCGACCGTATCGAATGGAGCACATCTGGGAGGACTTCCTGCCAGCGGGAGATAGGGAGGCCCTTGGTCCTTAGAGCTAGAGTGACTGCTTTCCATACTGTCCCGTTCTCTCGCTCCACCTGGCCGTTACCCTGGGGGTTGTAGCTGGTGGTACGGCTCGTGGCGATCCCCCTGGACAGCATGTACTGGCGTAGCTCTTCGCTCATGAAGGACGCCCCCCTATCCGTGTGGATGTAGCTCGGCATACCGAACAGGCAGAACAGGCTGTTGAGGCATTTGATGACCGTGGCACTGGTCATGTCTGGGCAGGGGAAGATGAATGGGAAACGGGAGTATTCGTCCACAATGTTCAGGAAGTAAACATTGCGGTCGACGGACGGGAGGGGGCCCTTGAAATCTAAGCTGAGCCGCTCGAAGGGCCGTGTAGCTTTGATTAAGTGGGCTCTATCTGGGCGGTAGAACCGAGGCTTGCACTCAGCGCAAGTGCGGCAGTTCCTGGTCAGAGACCGAACTTCCTCAATCGAGTAGGGTAAGTTGCGGGACTTTATGAAGTGGAACAGCCGTGTGACCCCTGGGTGGCAGAGGTCGTTGTGGAGGGTCTGTAGCTGATCCCCGGTGGCGCTGGCACACATCCCTCGTGAGAGGGCATCGGGGGATTCGTTAAGGGCCCCTGGCCGGTAAATGATGTCATACTCGAAGGTGGAGAGCTCGATCCGCCACCTGAGAATCTTATCATTTTTGATCTTCCCCTTCTGTTTATTATTAAACATAAACGCTACCAACCGCTGGTCGGTAAGTAGGGTGAAGCGTTTGCCGGCTAGGTAGTGGCGCCAGTGGCGCACTGCCTCCACGATGGCTTGGGCCTCCTTTTCCACGGAGGAGTGTCTGATCTCGGGCCCTTGGAGGGTCCTCGAGAAGAAAGCTACGGGCCGCCCCGCCTGGTTGAGGGTGGCCGCCAAGGCAAAGTCAGACGCATCACTTTCCACTTGAAAGGGAGTGTTCTCATCCACTGCCTGTAGTGTGGCCCGCTCAATATCCCGCTTAATGCTTTTGAAGATGGCGTGGGCCTCAGCAGAGAGCGGAAAAGAGGATGCTTTCAAGAGGGGGCGGGGTTTGTCGGAGTAGTTGGGGACCCATTGGGAATAATAAGAAAATAACCCCAGGCACCTTTTCAGGGCTTTGGGAGTGTTGGGCAGGGGCAGCTCCTGTAGGGGGCGCAATCGGTCGGGGTCTGGTCCGATTTCCCCATTCTCCACCACGCTGCCTAGTATGCAGAGGCGCGTGGTGTTGTAAACGCACTTGTCCTCGTTGTAAGTGAGGTTGAGTTGTTGTGCGGTTTTCAGGAACCTCTCGAGGTTCGAGTCGTGATCCTGCTGGTTGTGACCGCCAATGGTGACGTTGTCGAGGTAGGGGAAGGTTGCCTGCAAGTGGTGGTCATCGACCATGCGGTCCATCTCCCTCTGGAAGACCGAGACCCCATTCGTCACCCCAAAGGGGACTCTCAGGAATTGGTAGAGGCGTCCGTTCGCCTCGAAGGCGGTGTACGGGCGGTCCTCTGGTCTGATACGGAGCTGGTGGTACACTGACTTGAGGTCGATGGTGGAGAACGCCCGGTATTGGGCGATTTGGTTCACCATTTCTGATATGCGGGGTAGCGGGTAGGCGTCTAGTTGGGTGTACCTGTTGATCGTTTGGCTATAGTCGATCACCATCCATTTCTTCTCGCTACCCCTTACCACCACCACTTGGGCGTGCCACGGGCTGTTGCTGCGTTCAATAATGCGCTCCTTCAGGAGCCTGTCTACCTCGGTCGCGATAAACCGCCTGTCCTCCCAGCTGTACCTCCTGCTTTTGGTCGCTATTGGCCGGCAGTTAGGGGTAAGGTTCGCGAATAGCGAAGGCGGCTTTACCTTCAGGGTAGCCAGACCGCACACTGTGAGGGGCGGCTGGGGCCCACCGTAATTGAGCGTGATGCTTTGGTGGTGGCACTGGAAATCCAGGCCCAAGATCACGCTCGCACATAGATTCTTCATGATTAGTACTTTAAAATTATCGTATACAGTTCCGTTAATGGACAATTGTACCGTGCAGTAACCCATAATGGTCGATGTCTGGGTTTTATCAGCCATAGAGATGGTACCCCGAGTAGGGACCACCGTTAGGGAGAGTTGTTGTGCTAGTTCAGGGTGGATAAAGCTCTCCGTGCTTCCACTGTCAATTAAACATTTAACCCCGCACCCGTTTACCTCGATGTCCACCATTGATCTGGATAGCGGGTGCGGCCTGGTCTGGTCCACTGTGACCGATGCCACTGTAGGGCCCTGATCGAGACAAGATGGCATCCATGCTGTCTGCTCACAAGATGGCGGACCCCACGAGGTCGGGCAAGATGGCGTCCAAGATGGCCGCTCCCACGGCGCACACGCGGCGGTGGCGGATTTTCCAGCGGGGTTCCCTCTGCACACCTTCCCGAAGTGCCTCTTCTTACCGCACTTAAAGCAGGTGGTGCCTTTCGCCGGGCACAGGTTTCTGGTGTGCTTCGGCTGCCCGCAGAAGTAGCAGTTGGGTCCCCGACGCGTCGCGGCTGTCGTAGGGCTTCTGGGGGGAGAGCGGGGCCCCGACGGTGTCAGGCTGCCGGGCGGGGAAGATGCCTTCCAAGATGGCGGCGCCCTTGGTGCACACGTGGCGGCGTGGGCGGCGCGGGCTGAAGAGTAGGCGTCCGAGTTTCTCTGGGCCACATCCAGGGATCGCGCTGTGTCCACAGCCTGTTTCAGGTCCAATCCCGTTTTTTCCAGCAGTCTCTGCCGGATGTAAGTGGAGCTGAGGCCTGTGATAAAGGCATCGCGAACAAGCTCGTCAGTGTACACTGCGGCTTTTACATCTTGGCACTTGCAGTCTTTGCCAAGCGTTTTCAGGGTGACTAGGAACTCATCCAGCGATTCCCCAGGTCGCTGTGCGCGAGTAGCGAGCAGATGCCTAGCATACACCTCATTCGTAGGCTGCTGGTAATGCGCCTTTAAGATGTCGCAGGCGGCCAGGTACGTGTCGGCGTCTTGGATGAGGGGGTAAACCCGGTGGCTTACCCAATTCCGCAGGATCCCGAGTTTCATACTTTCAGCGTCCGTAGCGGCTGTGATGGCTGTGGAATTGTCCAGGAAGAATTCCATACACTTAAACCAGTGTCCGAAGCGTGCCGATGCGTCCGGAGCATGCTGGTCCAAATCCAAACGTTCGGGTTTCAAGAGTTGATCCATTGTGTTGAAAAATAAGTTAATAAAATTGATGTGCCTCAATAAATCCGAGACTCAATGTTAGCGGAACAAAGCAAGGCTTTTATTAACTTAGAAGGTAACACACAGTGGAGAAGTGTCTCCCATCCAGATGTCTGCTGTACTGGATGTGAGACACGCTGGGCCTGCTTACATAGGGGCCAGGTATGGGCGGAGCCCTACACACAATACAAGTGAGGAAACGGAACTGAGGTGAGGGAGATGAAACTGAAACTAAACCACAGTCACAGGCACGATCACACACAGAGAATACAGATGAGTGATGAATGGCATATTTCATCACAGACATGACCTTGGTTTAACATCTCATCTGAAAAACAGTACTTCCAACAGTGCAGCACTCCCTCAGTACTGCACTGAAGTGACAACCTAAATAAAGTCCTGTAAAGGACCTTGATCCCACAACTTTCTGACCCAGAGGTGAGAGTGCTAAGTACAACACAATTACACTCTTTCCTGAATCACCCTTTATTTTATAGCTACAATGCTACATAAGGGGATTATCTGGGTTTACCCATCATTGTGTTATATTTTGTTTGGGATGGAATTGTTAAACAACAGTTAAATAAATGTCAATGTTCTGTAACTTGAATTACTGGAGTCCCTTACTTTTGTCACATGGACATCCGTGACCATAACACTATGTTTGAGTGCTAATTCATCAGTCTAGGGCTCTCCAACCTATCGAATTCAATACCTGAAAAACTTCAGTGTAAAAATAACTTCAGTATGCGTTGTTAAAACAAATCACAGATACTAGGGAGAGTAGCAACTGTTCTCTTGGATAAATACTTGATGGGAAACAAAATGACAGCGCTATGGGGAAACTGCAGGGGAGTGGGACTAATTGGATAGCTCTTTCAAAGAACCAGCACCAGCACAATGGGCCGAATGACCTCCTTCTGTGCTGTATCATTCCATGATTCATTCAATCTTGGGCTTCTGCTGACATTCATAAACAACTAATGTGTCATTGCCGTGGTTTGTTTTATCACTAAAGCCCTTTAACTGAACTCCAGGCTTACAACTCACTCCAAAGCATTGCAGGAAGGATGTGATTGCACTAGAGGAGGTACAGAGTCTACACGAGCATTGTAGACGCTTACAAGGCCATTCCCTGCCCCCACCTTGGGAAGTCTGACCACCTCTCCCTGTTTCTAGCCCCGGCATACAAACCGCTCATCAAAAGAGAGAGAACATCAATGAGAGCAGTGAAAGTATGGCCAGAGGGGGCAGTATCGGAGCTTCAGGATTGCTTCGAACGCACTGATTGGGGCATGTTTGCCCATAATGACATCGAGGAATACGCATCCACAGTGCTATTCTACATCAACAGCTGCGTCGAGGTCATCACGACCCACAAAAATATCAGGTCATACCCCAACCAGAAACCCTGGATGAACGGAGAGGTCCGCTCACTGTTGAAAGCACGCGACGCAGCATTTAAATCTGGCGACGCGGCGGCTTACAGTGCAGCTAGGACCAACCTAAAAAAGGGTATCAGGACTGCCAAAAGGAAACAGACACTGCGGATAGAGGATCACTTCCGCAACAACTCGGACCCCCGGCGCATGTGGCAAGGCATCCAGTCCATCACTGACTACAAGGGCAAAAACACCAGTCCCCCGGTCAGCGACGCCTCCCTTCCGGAGGAGCTTAACAACTTCTACGCTCGCTTCGACAGGGACAACAAGGAGCCGGCTACCAAAGCCTTGCCACCCCCAGAAGACCAGGTGCTCACTCTGTTGACCTCCGACGTAAGGGGCGCTCTACGCAGAGTGAACACACGAAAGGCTGCTGGACCGGATAGCATCCCTGGACGGGTACTCAAGGAATGTGCTGATCAGCTGGCTGATGTCTTCACCGCCATCTTCAATCTGTCATTGGCCCAGGCAGTAGTCCCTACATGCTTCAAGACCGCCACCATCATTCCTGTGCCTAAACAAGCGGCTGTGACGTGTCTGAACGACTATCGACCTGTCGCACTCACACCCATCATAATGAAGTGTTTCGAGAGACTGGTCTTAGCCCACATCAAAGCCAGTGTTCCTGCCTCCCTTGACCAACACCAGTTTGCCTATCGTGCAAACAGATCAACGGAGGATGCAATCACAACTGCTCTACACTCGGCACTGAATCACCTAGATGGTAAGGAGAACTACATCAGAATGTTGTTTATAGACTACAGCTCAGCATTCAACACTATCGTCCCCAACAAGCTGGCCACCAAACTCCAAACTCTTGGCCTGAACACTTCCCTCTGCAACTGGACCCTGGACTTCCTAACAAACAGACTGTCAAATTAGGTAACCACACCTCCACCCCCCTGACCCTGAACACGGGGGCCCCACAAGGATGTGTGCTGAGCCCCCTCCTCTACTCCCTCTTCACCCACGACTGTGTGGCTGTTAATGGTTCCAACACCATCATCAAGTTTGCAGATGACACCACGGTAGTAGGCCAGATCACCAACAATGATGAGTCAGCCTACAGGGAGGAGGTCCAGCATCTCGTGAAGTGGTGCGCCAACAACAACCTGGCCCTTAACACCAAGAAAACAAAGGAAATAATCGTCGACTTCAGGAAGTCCAAAGGCGGAAGTCACACCCCCATCCACATCAATGGGGCGGAGGTGGAAAGGGTGGCCAGCTTTAAGTTCCTCGGAGTCCACATCACGGAAGACCTCTCCTGGTCCCTCAACACCTCCTCTCTGGTGAAGAAGGCCCAGCAGCGCCTATATTTCTTGAGGAGGCTGAAGGGATGTAATCTGTCACCCCTGATCCTCTCTAACTTCTACCGCTGCACTATAGAGAGCATCCTGACAAACTGTATCACGGTATGGTATGGCAGCTGTAGCTCCCATGACCGGAAAGCCCTGCAGCGGGTAGTCAAAACTGCCCAACGCATTACCGGCACCCGGCTACCGACCATAGAGCATATATATCAGAAACGCTGCCTACGGAGGGCACGGTCCATCATCAAAGACCCTACCCACCCCAGCCACAGTCTGTTCGCCCTCCTACCATCTGGAAGACGCTACAGATGCATTCGCACCCGTACGACCAGATTTAGGAACAGCTTCTTTCCCAGGGCTGTCATCCTACTGAACTCCACAAATAAACACTAAAGCCTGCACATCTGCCAATGCACTTTATTATGGTCATATTTATGCTAATATACTGCAAGCCAAATGTATAAATGTATGTTGAATGTTTAAGTGTCCTAATCCAAATTGTACACTCTCGGGAGCCACAAGCCTACATTTTGTTGTACTGCACTTGTGCACTAACAATGACAATAAAAGTTGATTTGATTTGAGAGAAGATTTACGAGGATGTCATAGAGAGTCATAGAGTTTTACAGCACAGAAAGAGGCCCTTCGGCCCATCGTGTCTGCGCCGCCCATCCATCCCTGTCCAGTCTAATCCCATTTTCCAGCATTTGGTCCATAGCCTTGTATGCAATGGCATTTCAAGTGCTCATCCAAATGCTGCTTGAATGTTGTGAGGGTTCCTGCCTCTACCACCCTTTCAGGCATTGAGTTCCACATTCCAACCACCCTCTGGGTGAAAAAGTTCCTCCTCAAATCCCCTCTAAATCTCCTGCCCCTTACCCTGAATCTATGCCCCCTTGTTATTGACCCCCCTACTAAGGGGAAAAGTTCCTCTTTATCTACCCTATCTATGCCCCTCATCATTTTGTACACCTCAATCAGGTCCCCCCTCAGCCTTCTTTGCTCCAAGGAAAACAACCCCAGCCTGTCCAGCCTCTCTTCATAGCTGAGGCGCTCCATCCCAGGTAACATCCTGGTGAATCTTCTCTGCACCCTCTCCAAAGCAATCACATCCTTCCTATAGTGAGGCGACCAGAACTGCACACAGTACTCCAGCTGTGGCCTCACCAGCGTTTTGTACAGCTCCATCATAACCTCCCTGCTCTTATATTCTATGCCTCGGCTAATGAAGGCAAGTATCCCATATGCCTTTTTAACCACCTTATCTACCTGTTCCGCTGCCTTCAGGGATCTATGTACATGTACACCAAGGTCCCTCTGACCCTCTGTACTTCCTAGGGTCCTACCACTCATTGTGTATTCCCTTGCCTTATTTGTCCGTCCAAAATGCATCACCTCGCACTTTTCAGGGTTAAATTCCATTTGCCACTTTTCCGCCCATCTGACCAACCCGTTTATATCGTCCTGTAGCCTGAGGCTTTCCTCCTCACAATTTACCACCCCACCAATTTTCGTGTCATCTGCGAACTTACTGATCATACCTTTTACATTCTCATCCAAATCATTTATGTAGATCACAAACAACAAGGGTCCCAGCACCGATCCCTGAGGTACCCCACTGGACACAGGCTTCCAGTCACAAAAGCAACCTTCGACCATCACCCTCTGCCTCCTGCCACTCAGCCAGTTTAGGATCCAACGCGCCAAGGCACCCTGGATCCCATGGGCTCTTACCTTCTTGACCAGTCTCCTATGCGGGACTTTGTCAAAAGCTTTACTGAAGTCCATGTAAACCACATCCACAGCATTTCCCTCATCCACCCCCCTAGTCACCCCCTCGAAAAATTAAATCAGATTTGTCAGACATGATTTACCCTTGACAAAGCCATGCTGACTATCCCCGATTAATCCTTGCCTCTCCAAGTGGAGACTAATTTTGTCCCTCAGAATTTTTTCCAATAATTTCCCTACCACAGATGTTAGGCTCACTGGCCTGTAATTCCCTGGTTTATCCCTGCTACCCTTCTTGAATAATGGTACTACGTTAGCTGTTCTCCAGTCCTCTGGTACATCCCCTGTGGCCAGAGAGGTTCTGAAAATTTGTGTCAGAGCCCCTGCAATCTCCTCCTTTGCCTCCCACAGCAGCCTGGGATACATCTCGTCCGGGCCTGGGGATTTATCCACTTTTTGGCCTGCTAAAACCGCTAGCACCTCCTCCCTCTCGATGCTAATATGTTCAAGTATGTCACAGCCCCCTTGCCCGATTTCTATGTCTGCATCATCTTTCTCCATAGTGAACACAGATGCAAAAAATTCATTTAAAACCCCGCCTACATCATCTGGCTCTACACACAGATTGCCACTTTGGTCCCTAATGGGCCCTACCCTTTCCCTGGTTATCCTCTTGCCCTTAATATACTTATAAAACATCTTAGGATTTTCCTTTATTTTGCTCGCCAGTGTTATTTCATGGCCCCTCCTCGCCCTCCTAATTTCTTTTTTAAGTATGCCCCTGCATTTTTTATACTCCTCTAGGGCTTCTTCTGTCTTTAGTCTTTTGTAACTGCCAAAAGCCCCCCTTTTATTTCTAATGCATTTTTGTATATCCCTTGTCATCCAAGGTTCCCTTTGCTTGTTGGTCCCACCCTTGACCTTTACAGGAACATGTTGGCGTTGTACTCTCTCTATTTCCCTTCTGAAAGTCTCCCACTGTTTTGATGCGGATTTTCCTATAAGTAGCTGCTCCCAGTCCAATTTGGCCAGATCCTGCCTTATCATATTAAAATCGGCCTTCCCCCAATTTAGGACCCTTATTTCTGGGCCGTCTTTGTCTTTTTCCATGACCACTTTAAATCTCACCGAATTGTGGTCACTGTCGCCAAAATGCTCTCCTACTGACACTTCCACCACTTGCCCGGCTACATTCCCCAGAATTAGGTCCAGTACCGCCCCCTCTCTTGTAGGACTTTCTACATGTTGGCTCAAAAAGCTCTCCTGGATGCACTTTAAGAATTCTGCACCCTCTAAGCCTTTCACACTCTGACTATCCCAATTTATATTGGGGAAGTTGAAATCCCCCACTATTATTACCCTATTATTTTCGCACTTTTCTGAGATTTGCCTACATATCTGTTCCTCTATCTCCCCCTGACTGTTTGGGGGCCTATAGTACACTCCCAGCAAAGTGCTTGCCCCCTTTTTGTTTTTAAGTTCTACCCATATGGCCTCATTAGAGGAACCCGCTAATATATCATCCCTCCTTACAGCAGTAATTGACTCCTTAATTAATATTGCAACACCCCCTCCCCTTTTACACCCCCCTCTGTCTCGCCTGAAGATTCTATACCCCGGAATATTGAGCTGCCAGTCCTGACCCTCCCTCAACCATGTCTCCGTGATAGCAACAATATCGTACTCCCATGTGTTCAACAACAACTTCAGTTCATCCACCTTATTTGCAAGACTCCTTGCATTAAAATAAATGCCTTCCAGCCCTGCCATATTCTCTTTTGCCTTCACATATTTGCTTTGCCTTCCCAGCTGACTTGTTTTTCCCTCTGTATTTGGCTGTAAATCACCCCCTACTATAGCTCCACTCTGTACCCCATCCCCCTGCCAAGTTAGTTTAAACCCCCCCCAGCAGTGCTAGCAAACCTCCCCGCAAGGATATTGGTTCCCCTCTGGTTCAGGTGTAAACCGTCTGACTTGTACAAGTCCCACCTTTCCCAGAAGCAGACCCAGTGATCCAGGAAACTAAAGCCCTCCCCCCTGCACCATCCCTTTAGCCACGCATTCATCTGTTGCCAGGACTGAAGAATTTTAGCTATGAGGAAAGATTGGAGAGGCTGGGGTTGTTTTCTTTGAAACAGAGGAGGCTGAGGGGAGATTTGATTGAGGTGTATAAAAGTATGAGGGTCTTGGATAGAGTGGATAGGAAGGACCTATTTCCCTGAACACAGAGGTCAATAACCAGGGGGCACAGATTTAAAGTAATTGGTAGAAGGAGTGGAGGGGAGTTGAGGAGAACTTTTTTCACCCAGAGGGTGGTGGGGGTCTGGAACTCACTGCCTGAGTGGGTGGTAGAGGCAGAAACCCTCATCACATTTAAAAAGTACTTGGGTATGCACTAGAAGTGCCGTAACCTGCAGGGCAACGGACCAAGAGTGGGAAAGTGGGATTAGGCTGGATAGACCTTGTTCGGCCGGCACAGACAGGGTGGGCCGAATGGCTTCCTTCTGTGCTGTAAATTTCTATGATTTTCTATGATTCATTTGGTGTTCTATGTCATGGCCTTCTTGACCCGCATTCAAGTGATAAATTGAGGATTGTTCCTTCAGGGGTTAGGGAAAAACAAACAATATGAATATTAAAACAGATCAGTTTGTTGCCATGTCATTAGGTTTAACACTCAGGTTGAAAAACTAATGCTGGATTGTAATGAAATACTTCTTTACTATATTATACCTCATCAACAAGGAATCGCAGCTTTTGGATGCAGCTCTGAATTGCACGCAACCGCTCACTCACTGACATTTTCTTCTTTCCCTGAACCGTTAGACTGGCTTCGTTGGACATTAGTTCCTAGAATACAGAAAATGACCTAGATGAGAACAGTGGAAAATGTACCCGACAGTTTGTCAAACAGCATTTTTATTTGGTTTTCCAGTTTTCTGTTAACATGCTATGGTGAAACATGAAATTGTACATGCACACGTACACGCACACGCACACATACATGCACACGCACACACCAGCAATCTGGAGAGGGGACCCTTTTTTTCTCTCTTCCATAGTCCAACAGCACTGCCCTGGCTTAAATCAGATAACATGGATTGAATGAACCTGGGATCCAATGCAGATTGATGGGATGAAAGTCTCCTCTTTCTGCTGGTTATAACGTTCCAGCATAGAATAACTTGAAGTCTCATCCCAACTCTTCGTGGGCATCAACCCATAGGAGCAAAGAGCCCATCTGTTGGCACAAATTGGCACTCTCTTTCAAACAGACCAAAAGGATGGCTAGTGTGGGAAATGGAAAATTTAGCTTGGTTTGGCAGCAGGTGCTTTTTTGAGGTTAGCAGTCTGTTGGGACAGAGTAAAGGGTGTTTCAAGCTGCATCTGAGTGTACCTGAGGTTGATACTGAGTGACAAACCTGAAAAAATGATCCACTCCCCAGTAATGACATTATCATTTTACTCAGTACAAAATCTAGCCTTTCCCTCAAAAAAAAAGAAATAGCTACAAGAAAGACTGAACACCCTGGAAAGAATCCCATTTGACTGGTCTTGATTGGAGTTAAATGCCAAGGGACATAGGCAGATAGAGAAATAGCCAGACAGAGAATCTCACAGTTTCCATTAAATTTCTGCATTTTATTCTTTGTTATCCAGGGATGCAGCTGTTATTTAAAAACTTGTGCAGACAAAGAGGTTTTTGACAAATATTCATCACAGATAACATGTTGAGAGGTGTCAAATCTAGTCTGATTCTTATTTGTGAGATTTTTTGGGGGTTCCTCAATTGGACTTCCAATGTGAAAATGACAAAATGTTTTGACTGGTGGACTTCTTTAGCCCTACTTTGGTTATATAAAAAAATTACTATCACCTGGAAATTACTGTAAGCAATGCTATCATTTGAATGCTTAATGTGCTTGTACCAAATTCCTCCCTCTACTATTGTAGCAGAGGCATTAAACCCATTTATTTTAAATGCTTGATCACAGTAATTTCCAGGCTCATGTTGTGACAACCATGGAGCACTATTGTTAATGTTTGATTCAATCCTGAAACCATCGCCTTTAGAGATTGCCCTCCCCTTATTTTAAACTTGCCTTTACAAGATTATGTTTATGAGCTTCTGTGTACAAAAAAGGGCCTGCCAAAATACCAAAAGCAATCAAAAGGAGCAACTTAAACGCTCCAGATCAGTAACTTGTTTTCTTGTTCGAGACCAACAATATAAAAAGAAATGTATTATATATTTAACTTAAGCGTATCTTCATTGGTGAGTCAGGCTACATGATACTTTGGAACCTACTGTACATGTCCTTCACTTTTTATTAGTCAGGTATCTGGACTTTCTTCCTTTGGAGACGATTTTAACTTGGCCTAGTCAGTGATATCGCGGATGGAACAGCCTCAAAATGGGGTCGGTAGACTTACCGCCCCAATCCCGGCGACACTTTGGCTATCACCATTTGTGAAAGGGCCTACTGCCGAGCGGCTGAAGCTCCTGCCTGTTTCCGGCAGTAGGCCCCTTTCAATAGGCAAGTCGGGCGGGGTCCTGTGACATACAAGTAGGGTCGCCAACCCTCCAGGATTGTCTTGGAGTCACCAGGAATTAAAGATTCATCTCCTGGACTCTACTGCGAGCAACCCTGGAGAAACATCATAGGGGCGTTAAAAGAATTATATGTTTTTTTAAATTTTCTTTGAACATTTCCATTTATTAGTTATAAAAATCTCCCGTCTCCTCCACCCTCACCTCCAACAACAAGTGCAAGGAGTTCATGGACTTCTTTGTCTCTAAGACTGAGACCATCCAATCAGCTGCTATTGCCACTTCCCTCCCTTCCCCTAGCCCACCGGACTAAGCTTCCTCTAAGGATCCCCCGCCCTAGCCCTGAATTTGCATCTTTCTCCAGTTTCTCTCCGATCTCCCCTCATGACCTCTCCGTGCTCATCTTGTCCATGAGACCCAGTTCCCGCTCCCTCAACCCTATTCCCACTAAACTGCTGACCACCCAACTTCCTTTTCTGGCTCCCATGTTAGCTGACAGTATTAACAGTTTTCTCTCCTCAGGTACTGTCCCCTCTCCTTCAAATCTGCCGCCCCACCTCCAAACTCCCTTTCCTCTCCAAAGTCCTTGAACGTGTTGTCGCCTCCCAAATCCGTGCCCATCTTTCTGGGAACTCCATTGTAGGGGGTTTTGCTACTTGCTTTGGCCAGTCGGTTATGTCTCTGGCTGCCTTATCTCTAAGCGGTTCGGATCGCTCACCCCTTAGTTCTGATCCCCGGATTTATTGGCAGATAGCGATATAGACAAATGAGCAGACCAGTGGTTTGGTACAAAGAAAACCAAAATTTATTAACAGAGAAAATAAGATAACAATACTATACAAAAGGATGATATGAATGCAGTACACTTACACTTAACAGGGGAGGAGAAATGGCACATCGAGGGAAAATGGCTAAAATGACAATTCAGCAATCCCCTTAACTCCCACCCTCTACACCTAGCTAGATTATCTTGCGATGGGTCAGAAGTATAATGCTCACCGGTCTGAGATGTTGAAAGAAAAGCCTTGCCCCTTTGCCCTGTTGCCTGCCGATGTCACGTGGTCCCGCTGTTGCATAGACTTCACTGTCCAGGTAGACATACCCCAGTAATTAAAAGGTCTCTGACAGGGTATCCTACCTCTCTGGATGGGCTCTCCTTCGATGGTCTTCTTCCTTGGTTGATGGCGAGGCAGGGCGCAGGAGGCGAGGCGAGAGAGAGCGAATGGCTTCTCGAGAGGCTAGTTATAACCCCCTCGATAGCCCTTATCTCTACGCTCAATCAGCTCATTCTTTTGTCTGATTTGAGCGGGCTGGAATTAAACAAACGGTATCGATCTTGGCCCATCGACTTGGATGGCCGGTAATTGGTTCCTGCCGGTTCTGCAACTGCTCTCCTTTGTCCAACAGGTTCTTTGATGGGGGCCAGCCCAGTCCAAGAAACAGGTCCTACTGTTGGACGGAGTTGTAGCAGCACAGGCTGCCAAGCTTAAGAAATCGGCCCTAGAAATCCAGGACAAGGAGATAGAGATACAGGATAAGGCTTTAGCAGAGGAGAAATTGATAGTGGCGCTTCAGGCACTAAACCAAGAAAGAGTGCAGACGGCAAAAGAACACCAGGCAAAAATAGAGCGCCTGGAGAGCCGGGTCGCTGAAGTTAAGAATAATACAAGAGCAAAAATAGAGCGCCTGGAATGCCAGACCGCCGAAATCAAAGGTAGCGCAAGGTACAAGGTGGAGTGTTTGGAGTTCCAGGTCAGAGAGGCAAGAGGTAGTGAGATAAGGTTACAGGACACAATTGCCCGCCTAACCCAAGAGATAAGAGAACAAGAGGAGAAGGTTAAAGAAGTAAAGGCAGCATATAGGCTGGCTTGCGACCGAGGCTTTGAGGAAGCAGATCATGGCCCCTGTAGAGAAGAGATAGAAACCTTGAGTATGGCTTTAGCGAGGGCTAAGGGGATGATATGCCTTATCAGCCCAAAGGCAGGCCAGTCGGACTTTACCGGCAACCCAAGCAGAACGGTCCCACAGGCAGCGCAAAGAGATGAGCCAGCAAGGGAACCAGAGGTTTCACGGCCACCACCCATAGCTCCGAGCTTTCAGGAGGTCTGGCAGCATAGGGGGGTGGAAGATGAAGTGGTAGGGGAGGTACAGCAGCCCCCGCTAGATAGGCCGGGAGCGGGACCGGTGTACCCCCTCCGACAACGGAAGTACGGCCCGTCCGGCGAGGACGACGAACAAGGAGCCATCCAAAACCAGTTTGTGGTACCGCATGGCACCCAGCAACTCAGGGCCATGGTTAGTCACATCCCCAAGCTCTCCGAAAAGGGAGACCCCTCACTGCATTTTAGAGAGATAGAACAGGCAGCTTGCGTTAATGACTGCGATGATGCAGAGCAAGCCAAGATGCTGCTGTTTTCTCTGGAGGGTAAACTCCTCCAGACCCTATCAGATGAATGTAAGAAGGGGCAGAAGGGATATGATGACTTAAGGGATGAGATATTGGAGGCCATGGGTATGAATGACGGCAGCCCGTTCGCCCGTGTAGAAAGAACAGTACAGCTCCCAGGGGAGTCCCCGCAGGCGTTCGCAGACAGGCTGTGGCCAGTCTACCGGAGGGCGTGCCCGGGAACGCCGGCACGAACGTTGATGGACCAAGACCAATTGGCCCACTGGCTCCGTTGTCTAATGACAAACTGCCTGCCCCAAATCCGAGCCCAGGCTGCGGCCTGGTTTGACCCCCGTAGCCCCCAGGCCACCGAGGAAATGGTGATCCACCAGCTCACGATAGCATTTAAAAATATAAGGGGTATCGAGACGCCCCAACCCAAGGGGAAAGTTGATGAGGTTAAACCTGGGGGCCAGAATAAGAAAGAGTGGCACCAGGAGGGAAACCGTCCCTCCCAGAATAAGCTGAACTGTTACGGGTGTGGGAAGGACGGCCACTGGCGAAAGGATTGTAAGAATCCCTGGAAGGAGAATAAGGGGAGGAATTCACCAGCCCCAGCCCAAAAGGCAGGGCCAGGTATCCCTCCCGCTGCGATCGAGCTACTCCTGGAGTCGATACAGTCCCTACGGTCTCTCCTCCTGGCCAGCCAGGGGAAAATAGCTGCCACCACCGGTGTTGTAGTTCCCTCAGCCCCATCTGACTCCCCGCAATGACTGGAGCCCACGCAGCCTGTCCACCTGTGTGATCTCCGGTATGACGGATGGAAGAGACCGCTCGTGCAGATGGAGGTAGAGAAGGTTAAAGGGACTTATCTGCTGGATACAGGAGCATCGTGCACCGTGATCCACGCAGCTAACCCCACCACCTCACCTCTGCCTAGCGGGGTTCCATACGTCCTATCGGGCTTCCAAGCCGCTCTCAATCCGGCTGGGCACGCTCCAGACCAAGTGGACGTGCGTCCTGGTGAGGTGGGAAGCGGAGGGAGGCAAAGGGATCCTAGGGGCCGACTTTATCGTGGGCCACGGGATCCTCGTGGATCTCCGCAATCATTGCCTCTGGGGAGCCGACACTGGTATGGAGGGCGGTGTGGTAGTCATCCCAGGAAAGGAAGGGAAGGGGACCCTGTGTACTGTGAAGCCGAAAGAGGGTTACAACCTCGGGCTCATGGTCGATGGTGTCCCGAGGGAATTCCAGGCATTCGTGCAAGCCCACCTGGCTGCGTTTACCATGCACAAACACGACTGCGGGAGGGTCACCGGGTTTGAGGTCAGAGTAGACGGGGACCCCATGGCCCGGCCCCAGAAGCAGTATAGCTTCCCCCGAGAAGCAGAGGCCGACATGGAAGCAGCCATGTCCTCTTTAGTACAGCAGGGAGTGTTGAGGCCCATAGCCACCCATGTTAATTCTCCGCTTTGGCCGGTTAAGAAACCGGACAATTCATGGAGAGCCACGGTGGATTATCGGGTGCTCAACAGCAATATCCCCGCGTGTGCCCCCACAATGGCAGCAGTTGCCAACCTCATCGGAAGTATTCCAGCATCTGCGACCACATTCACGGTGCGGGATATTTCAAATGGGTTTTGGTCCATCCCTTGAAGGCGGGAGGACCAGTACAAATTTGCCTTTACTTTTAAAGGGCAACAGTACACTTGGAACTGCTTGCCACAAGGCTTTCATAACAGCCCCAGCATCTTCCATGGCGGATAGTTTAAAAGAATTTAGTCAGCCCACCCAGTTAGTGCAGTATGTGGATGACCTGCTTTTGTTTACCGACTCAGTCGGGGAGCACGGCCCGCTGCTGGCCGAACTGCTGGAGCTGCTACAGTGTAAGGGGTTCAAAGTGAACCCGAAAAAGGCGCAGATCGGCCAGCGGGAAGTTAAATTCCTGGGCCTGACCATCCGCGCCGGAGAGAGAGCCATAGACAAGGCGAGGAGGGAAGCGGTCCAAGAGCTACCGGTCCCCAGCACAGTGAGAGGTGTGAGGTCATTCCTAGGGTTAACGGGGTACTGCAGAGACTTCATTAAAGATTATGCAGCCACAGCAGCCCCTCTGCTCCGACTCCTACACAAGGGAGTGGAGTGGTGTTGGGATGAGGGGTGCCAGGCAGCATTCGTCCAGCTCAAGGGGGACCTGCAGACCGCACCAGCCCTGGGAGCCATCGATGGGGGGAAGGAGTTCATCTTGGAGGTAGCGGCCAGCGGGGATAGTCTCAGTGCTGTGCTGCTCGAGGAGCGGCACGGCAGGCTAAGACCCGTGGTCTACTCCTCCAGAGTACTCACTGATGTGGAGAGGAGCTACTCAATTTGCGAACGGCACCTTTTGGCCATGTATTGGGCTGTGAAAAGATCCTCGATCTTCACAGGCACCTCTTGTAGTGTATGTAACCTGTACCACCTTAAGAGGATACCTTAAGGTGATGGACTACTTTTTGATGGCCCCTGTACATTGTAGTACCGGTGGTGACCACACCAGTATATAAACCCTGCGGAGCAAAGTGTATCCCAGTTCAGCCCTGACCCTCAATCACTAAAGACCTGTTTACTTACTTCTGTAGTCTTTGTCCTGTTATTCAGTATAACTGCAATTGAAACCACAGACTCAACAGTGGCGACGAGTCTGATCTTACCTTGCGGCAGTTTTGCATCAAAGGAAGCTTCGTCCTCAGAAACGGGCGTCGAAAAAGGCATCCGCCCTCAACATCCTGCATCGCACGGGAGGCCATCGGAAACCCGGGTTGGTTTGCTGACCACGAAGTCAAGCATCAGTGAGCATCCCTTCTACGACAGCGGCGGGTAAGCCCGATCGAGCGGCACGGGGGGGAAGTCAGCCGAGTTGTCAGTGGGAGAAGGGAAGGGAAAACGACAAAAGGGCGGAGAACGCGACCGCAGCCGGTGTCAGGGGCCGGACTGCAATCGGGCAGAGACGCGCAGCAGCCAGAAAAGCGTTTATGGCCACAAGGACCGCGGGAGCGGCGGGGGAACAAGAGCAGCAACGCAGAGGAAAATAAAGGACCGCTGGGAGGCGTGGACGGCAACAGCGCGGAAATCGCCATTTTGAGTCGGCGGGGGAAGAAGACAAGCGCGGGAAAAGCCGCCAAGCGCGGGAAAAGCTGCCATCTTGGCAAAAAAATAAAAATAATAATAATAATATCCAAAGGGGAAGGAGAAACTCAGCAAGGATGCCAAAAACGGGTAACATCACTGCTTTTGATAACGATGTGGAAGATTGGGCCACTTATGTGGAACGCATCGAAGTTTACTGTACAACGAATGAGGTACCGGATGATAAGAAAGCACTAACCCTATTAAACTCAATGGGTGCGAAGACGTACGGGTTATTAAGGAACCTTGTAACACCAGACAAACCGGTAGGAAAGAGTTTTGCGGATATTGTTACTATCCTGCAGGAGCATTTAAACCCCACGCCGCTGCTGATAGCGGAACGATTTAAATTCTACAAAAGAATTCAACTTAAAGCAGAAAGCAACGCTGAATTCCTAACAGAACTGCGCAAGTTATCAAAGTACTGTCAGTTCGGAACAGGACTAGCAGACACACTGAGAGATGAGTTTGTGTGTGGGCTCCTAAGGGAAGGAACCCAGAAGCGACTGCCAGAGGAAAAGGACCTTACGCTGGACAAAGCTTTCAGCATTGCAGCATCCCACGAGGCAGCAGCACGGGGCGCTGCAGAGATACAGCAAAGGCCATTGGAATTCAGCACCAATGAAATGGCATTGAGCACAGTAAAGTGCTATCGTTGTGGAAGGACAACGCATGACCAGAACCAGTGCTGGTTCAAAGATAAAGAATGCAGGCAATGTGGCAAACCCGGTCACATAGCGAGAGTATGCGGTCCGGAAAGAAGACCAGCTGCAAGAAGTCACCGCAGGAGAAGTACAAAAAAGTACACAAGGTGACAGAGAACAGTTCGGATGAACAAAAGACGGATTCAGACTCCAGCAGTAAGCAACTGGGTTGTCTGAAAATACATAATGTGGGTAACACAGCAGACCACCAAACTATCTGGGTCATGTTTCGGATTGCAGGAGTCCAAGTGAAGATGGAATTGGACACTGGGTCGGCATTAACGGTCATGAATAAGCATGATTACAAAAGGTTATTCTCGCACATTCCCCTGAGGGATACGGAGATTGTATTGAAAATGTACACGGGGCAAATAGTATACCCCAAAGGAAAGATAAAAGTAAACGTGGTCTACAATGGTAAAGAAAGTCAGAAAATGGACTTGTATGTGTTACCTGATGGAGGTCCGCCACTACTGGGACGGGAATGGATCCGGAGAATAAATGTGGACTGGCATTCCATACAAGCACTGACTGTAGATGCCTGTAAGGAGGATGACGTCAAACCTAAACGACTGTCCAAAATCTTAGACGATGCTAAGGAGGTGTTCCAACAGGGACTTGGAACACTGAAAGGAATTACGGCAACCATCAAGGTTGAAGAACATGCAAACCCAAAATTTTTCAAAGCCAGACCGGTGCCTTATGCGATACGACCTGCTGTGGAAGCAGAGCTGGAAAGGCTAGAACATTCAGGGGTACTGTCCAAGGTGGACTGGAGCGAATGGGCTACACCCATTGTTCCTGTCATGAAACGTTCGTTGAGCAACAAGCCGGGGGAACCTGGGAAGGTTCGCATCTGTGGCGATTTCAAGATCACTGTTAATCCGGTTCTTCACACGGTGCAATATCCGCTTCCGCGGATTGAAGATATCTTCGCTTCACTGTCTGGCGGGAAACACTTCACTAAGATAGACCTGGCGCAGGCGTACCTACAGATGGAAATTGATGAAGCATCACGTCAGTATCTCACGATCAACACGCATAAGAGCTTATATCGGTATAATAGACTGGTTTTTGGAGTGGCATCAGCTCCAGCGATTTGGCAAAGGGCCATGGAGCAGGTATTGCAGGGAATTCCAGGCACACAATGCTACCTGGATGACATCCTGATTACAGGAGATAACGATAAGGATCACCTCGAGATTTTGGAGCAGGTGCTCATCAGATTGAAAGAATATGGGCTCAGAGTTAATCGCCAAAAATGCGAGTTCTTTCAAAAGCGAATCTCGTACTGCGGCCACCATAAGTCACTTGACAAGATCGAAGCTGTTGTAAAAGCTCCTGCACCGGAAAATGTATCCCAGTTGAGGTCGTTCCTCGGGTTGGTTAACTATTATCACAAGTTTCTTCCAAATTTATCCACGGTGTTACACCCGCTAAACACTCTTTTGCAAATGGGAATACCATGGAAGTGGAGCGATGATTGTAAGCGGGCTTTTCAAAAGAGCAAGGCACCGATCACCTCTAAGGAAGCGTTGGCTCACTTTAACCAAACGCTGCCTATTCGCTTAGCTTGTGATGCTTCTCCATATGGTATCGGGGCAGTGCTCTCACATAAGTTTCCAGATGGCCCGGAAAGGCCAGTCGCTTTCGCATCCAGATCATTGACCTCTGCTGAGCGCAACTATGCTCAGATAGATAGGGAGGCTCTCAGCCTCGTGTGGGGGGTTACGAAATTTAACCATTGCCTGCAAGGCCAAAAGTTTACGCTGCTGACAGATCACCAGCCGTTGGTTTCCATTTTCAACCCTAAGAAGGGTGTTCCGGTAATGACGGCGCAGAGGCTTCAGAGATGGTCCCTTTTCCTAGGGGCACATCAATATGATATTGAATTCAAAGGTACAAAGCAACATGGTAATGCTGATGGGCTATCGTGCCTGCCACTACCTACAGCGGAAGAGGCACCGGCAGTTGACCCTGTCGAGATATTTCACTCGACCATCATCGAATGCTTACCAGTCACCAATGCGGGTATTGAGAGAGAGACCCGAAATGACCCGACACTGTCTTGGGTCTACGACTTGACAGTGAAGGGATGGCCAGCACATGGCGAACCACTGTTACCAGCATTCTCAGCCAGACAAGAACAGCTGTCCGTATGTCAAGGAACATTGATGTATGGAACAAGGGTGATTATTCCTCCGAAATTAAGAAAGAGAGTTCTGAAAGAATTGCACGAAGGTCATCTGGGGGGAGTCAAGATGAAAAGCCTTGCTAGGGCTTATGTGTGGTGGCCAGGTATTGACAAACAAATAGAGGATCTGACTAAAAGCTGCTCAGGGTGCCAAAAAGTTCAAAACGCACCTCCAATTGCACCACTGCATCCGTGGGAATGGCCTTCAGCCCCATGGCAACGTGTGCATATCGACTTTGCAGGTCCATTCATGGATTCCATGTTTTTGATAGCAGTAGACGCACATTCTAAATGGCCAGAAGTGATTAAGATGTCGACCACTACCTCTGAGAAGACGATCGCAGTTCTAAGAACCATATTGGCAAGGAATAGGTTGCCGGAGCAAATATGTTCAGACAACGGACCACAGTTCGTGTCAGAAGTGTAGTGTCCGTGTGTAGATAAAGACACTGAAGACAGGAGTTGGTTCATAGGTATTTACTAAGCAAGTCAGGGGGGGGGGGGGGTTCTAAAGGATATACACAATACACAGGCTTATATAGCCCAAGTGGCAATTACCGGCATTACGCACACCTGGGGCTCTTAAAGGCACATACACCACAATTCCTCCCCTTTTAGTTAACCAGTACATCATATTTTTAAGTAATTATTGATTACATGTTATATGCAAAATAATATACATTGCTGTATTAATTAATTATAAGTTAGTCTCTCAGGAGGCTTCCTGACTCGGTCCGGATAACGCCTCGGGGGTGTAGTAGTTTCTGGTGGTGTAGTAGGTTCTTCTGGCAAGGCTGATTCGGCTTGAATGCCAGTGTCGGGTTCATCGGGTTCCAGTATCACCGGATCGGAGGTAGATATGGGTGTCTCTACTTCATCGTTAGATGTATAGAGTGGTGGTGTAGGTTGTCCCTTTTCGGATGACTTGATGATTTGGTCAGCATGGCGCCTTATTATGCTTTCTCCGATGTCCACGGTATACATCAGTGGTCCTAGTCGTGTGCAGATAGTTCCAGGCTGCCATTTCTCGGTACGGTAGTCCCGGGCCAAAACCGGTTGGCCTATCTGGAAGGCCCTAGTTGGCCTTTCATTCATGCCCTGAAACTGCCGGTTCTCCACGTCCCTTCGGATGTTGGGCTTGACCAAATCCAGCCGGCATCTTAGGTTTCTATTGTAGAACATCATGGCGGGAGTTTGGTTGGTAACCATGTGTGTTGCATTCCTATATGCAAATAAGAAGTTATCCACCTTGTGCTGAAGTTTTGTCGTCTTCATTACCCATGGCCTTTATGGCCTTCTTGAAGGTCTGGACAAACCTTTCAGCCAGTCCATTGGTGGCGGGATGGTATGGGGCGGACGTGTAGTGCTTTACCCCATTGTTCTTTAAGAACTTTCTGAATTCTTCAGACACAAATTGCGGTCCATTATCAGAACATATCTGTTCCGGCAGCCCATTCCTGGCAAATATGGTCCTTAATACTGTGATGGTTTTTTCCGTGGTGGTGGAGGACATCTTTATTACCTCCGGCCACTTGGAGTGTGCATCAACTGCGATTAAGAACATTGAGTCCATAAATGGACCAGCAAAGTCGATGTGCACCCTTTGCCAGGGAGATGAGGGCCACTCCCATGCATGTAGAGGGGCCTGTGGCGGAGCATTTTGGACCTTCTGGCATCCTAGGCAGCTCTTGGTCATGTCTTCGATGTCTCCATCGATACCTGGCCACCATACAACGCTCTAGCTAGGTTCTTCATTTTCACTCCACCCAGATGCCCCTCGTGAAGCTCCTTTAGTACTTTATCCTGGAGTTTGGGTGAAATCACCACTCTGGATCCACACATCAAGGTTCCTCGGCACACTGACAGTTGTTCTCTTCTTTGCGAGAATGCTGGCAACAGTGGTTCGCCATGTGCTGGCCATCCCTTCACTGTTAAATCGTAGACCCGTGAGAGAGTAGGGTCATTTCTTGTCTCCCTTTCAATGGCAGAATTTGTCACCGGTAGACATTCCACTATGGTAGAGTGGAATATCTCTACTGGGTCTACTGTAGGTGCCTCTTCTATCGTTGGCAACGGTAGGCGCGATAAACTGTCAGCATTCCCATGCTGTTTTGACCCTTTGTATTCAATGTTGTATTGGTGTGCCCCTAGAAAAAGGGACCACCTCTGTAATCTTTGTGCTGTCATAATGGGAACACCTTTTTTAGGGTTGAATATGGAGATGAGGGGTTGATGGTCAGTCAGCAAGGTAAATTTTTGTCCGTGTAGGTAATGGTTGAATTTCTTCACTCCCCATACCAGGCTGAGTGCTTCCCTGTCTATTTGGGCATAGTTACGCTCAGCTGAGTTTAATGAGCGTGACGCAAAAGCTATCGGCCGTTCTGAGCCATCAGGGAATTTATAGGATAATACTGCTCCTATGCCGTATGGGGATGCATCGCACGCCAGTCTGATTGCTAGTGATGGGTTGTAATGAGCCAAAACTTTCTCGGATGTGATTAAGTCTTTACATTTATGGAAGGCACGTTTACAGTCTTCGTTCCATTTCCAAATCACTCCTGTCTGTAGAAGACCATTAAGAGGGTGTAGAATAGTTGATAAGTTCGGTAAAAATTTATGATAGTAATTTATTAATCCCAGGAATGACCTTAATTGTGAAACATTTTCAGGTGCTGGGGCTTTTATAACTGCTTCAATTTTTTCAGGTGACTTATGCAACCCTTCCCTATTAATTATGTGACCACAATATGATATCTGATTTTGGAAAAATTCGCACTTGGGGCGATTTGCTCGTAGGCCCCGTTCTTTCAGCCTAGTGAGCACCTGCTCCAAATTGGCAAGGTGCTCGTTGTCGTTTTCTCCTGTTATAAGGATGTCGTCCAGGTAGCATTGAGTCCCCGGAATCCCTTGCAGGACTTGCTCCATAGCTCTTTGCCAGATAGCTGGAGCTGATGCTACTCCAAAAACCAGTCGATTGTACTGGTACAGGCCTTTGTGTGTGTTTATTGTGAGATACTTTTTAGAGGTCTCCTCAACCTCCATCTGTAGATATGCCTGTGCCAAGTCAATTTTTGTGAAACGTTTCCCTCCGGATAGTGAGGCGAAAATATCTTCTATCCTCGGAAGAGGATACTGTACCGTGTGAAGGACCGGGTTTACAGTCACCTTAAAGTCCCCACAGATGCGAATTTTTCTCTGTTCCTCAGAGTTATTTTTCAATGCTTTTTTCATGACTGGAACGATGGGTGTTGCCCATTCGCTCCAATCTATTTTGGATAATACGCCTGACTTTTCCAAATTCTCCAGCTCTGCCTCGACTGCCGGACGTATTGCGTATGGCACCGGTCTTGCCTTAAAAAATTTGGGAATTGCTGTATCGTCCACTTTTATTGAGGCGGTGATGCCTTTCAAGGTTCCTAGTTTCTCTTGAAACACTTCTTTGGCATTGGCCAAGATGTCTTTTAATCGTTCAGGTATGATGTCATCATTGTTTTTTTTCCTTATTGGTCACCGTCAGTGCCTGAATGGAGTGCCAGTCTAAACGTATCTTCCTTATCCATTCACGTCCCAACGGTGGACCACCATCTTGTAGAATGTATAAATACAACTTTTGTATTTCTTTGCCGTTGTATACCACAGGCACCTTTATTTTTCCTTTGGGGTATACTTTCTGCCCCGTATATGTTTTTAAGATAATGGATGTGTCTTTTAGAGGTATATGCGAAAATAGCCTCTCGTAATCTCGTCAATTTATTACGGTTAGAGCTGATCCTGTATCTAGCTCCATTTTAACTGGGGACCCTGCTATTATGAGGGTAACCCAAATGGTCTGGTAATCTTCATTGGCAAGTACATTATGTAATTTGAGAGAGCTTAGTCTCTTGTTCCCGGAGTCGCTATCGCTCTTCTGGTCTTTGGAGCTACTGTCCGTCATCATTTGTACCTTTCTGTGCTTTTCCTTATTGATTCTTTTCCCGTTAGTGGATTTTATTATTTTCAGATCAGCATACACGTGGAATGTGTCCCATCTTTCCGCATCGCCTGCATGCTTTTTCTTTGAACCAGCAATCCCTCTGGTCATGGTTGGATCTGCCACAGCGATAACATCTCTCGAAACCCCGTGTCATTTCATGGGTGCCGAAGTCCTGTGGCCTTTGCTGTATCTTTGCCGCTCCTATTGCACTGAAAGCCTTGTCCAGTGTTAAATCTTTTCCAGAAGATACCTTTTTTTGTGTTTCTACACTTAGGGGATCGCAGATGAATTTGTCTTGCAGAGAATCTGCCAGTCCTGCCTCGAATTGGCAGTGTAGGGTATCAACAATCTCCTCAAAATTCTTGTCCATCGGTTCGGCTGGAGTGATTAAGTTGCGTAACAGCTTGTATGTTTCTGCGCCCATTAGATCCAGAAGCACTGAAGCTTTTTTCTCATCTTCTATTCCACTTGCGGTGCAAAACACCTCCACTCTTTCTACATATGTGGTCCAATCCTCTATCTTGTTATCAAAAACATCAATATTGCCAAAGTTAGGCTCTGTTTCGCTATCAAAAGCATCAATATTGCCAGACTTAGGCATTTCAAAAAAAGATATGGTGCTTCCCGCGCTTTTTTTTTTCTGTAGCAAGATATGGCGCTTCCCGCGCTTTCCCGCCGCTGCTGCTGATAACAACGCTGTTTACTGCGGTTCCCGTTCTCTTTATGTTTTTTTTTCAAATTTACTGTTGGAGACTCGTTCCCGACGGAGGTCTGAACGCTGACCTGCTTGCCGCGCCAGCCGTCTCCCGAGTGCTCCCTCCCAGTCCGTTATTGCTTGCCTCCGATTTCGCTGCCTGTCTCAGCTGTAGAGCCCACCGCTGGAGCCTCAGCCTGACGCCCAGGAAGGATTAGCGCAGTACCTGCCACCAGCTTGGCCAGCTGGTGAAACCACAGTTTCTCTTACTTCCTTGAGTCTTCTGGACGCTGGAGGAATCGATGTCGTTGAGGTGCTGCCGAATTGCAGGTAAGTCCGTATCCCATCCTCGTCGCCACTGTAGTGTCCGTGTGTAGATAAAGACACTGAAGACAGGAGTTGGTTCATAGGTATTTACTAAGCAAGTCTGGGGGGGGGGGGTTCTAAAGGATATACACAATACACAGGCTTATATAGCCCAAGTGGCAATTACCGGCATTACGCACACCTGGGGCTCTTAAAGGCACATACACCACAAGAAGAATTCCAGAAATTCATGAAAACGAATGGGGTGAAACACTATACATCTGCCCCATATCATCCGGCTACAAATGGGTTGGCCGAGAGATTTGTACAAACGTTCAAAAAGGCGATAAAGGCCATGAGTGAAGACCATATTCCACTACAACACAAGGTGGACAATTTCCTGATGGCATATCGAAACGCCACGCATGCAGTGACAAATCAAAGCCCTGCCATAATGTTCTATAACAGAAGGTTGCGGTCCCGGTTGGATTTGTTAAAACCCAATGTGCAAAGGGAAGTCGAAAACAAGCAATTCCAGCATGTAAATAACAAGGCCACTCGTAGTTTCGAAATAGGACAACCAGTGTTGGCCAGGGACTATAGGGATGATAAATGGCAACCGGGAACAATTCGTGCACGACAAGGACCCTTGATGTACACGGTAGACGTTGGAGAGAACGTAATACGACGTCATGCTGACCAACTTGTGGAATCGAGAACAAGGGTCGACCCCATGTCTACGGCAGAGACACCAGTTGAAGAACTTATTGAGCCTGTAGCATCTACCTCAGACTCGAACGTACCTGATGATGTTCAATCCATAGGAGATCAAGTGGATGAGTCACCCCAGCAACGAGAACCAGAGACCCCTGAAAGGCGTTATCCGGCCCGGATCAGGAGGCCTCCTCAGAGACTGAATCTTTGAACAGTTTTGTGTGTAAATTGTATATATGTTATCCATGTAATGTTTAATTTGGGGTGTACACTGTTAAACTAAAAGGGGAGGAATTGTAGTGTATGTAACCTGTACCACCTTAAGAGGATACCTTAAGGTGATGGACTACTTTTTGATGGCTCCTGTACATTGTAGTGCCGGTGGTGACCACACCGGTATATAAACCCTGCGGAGCAAAGTGTATCCCAGTTCAGCCCTGACCCTCAATCACTAAAGACCTGTTTACTTACTTCTGTAGTCTGTGTCCTGTTATTCAGTATAACTGCAATTGAAACCACAGACTCAACACCTCTCCCATCACCCTCCTCACACATCATACACCCACCAGATGCTTCTGGACGGGAGGATTAAAGATGGGACAGTCAGCAGTGCCCGCATTGCGCGCTGGACCCTCCTCCTCTCGCAGATGGATCTGAAGGTGAGGGGCCTTTGCGAGTCAAAGCTCGCGGCCAATATGGTATATCCGGGAACAGCCCATCGGTGTTCCATAGAAGGGGTATGGGAGGTGAACATAGGTTTACGGGACGGGATGCATCCCACAGGCCGTGAGATCTATGTAGACGGTTCCAGCATGGTATCTGCTGGCGAACGACTCACAGGGTCTGGAGTTTATGACCCAACGGCAAACATTGCCCTGGCGATCAAGCTCCCCAGTACCATGAGCGCCCAGCAGGCGGAGCTGTCCGCGGTGGTGTACGTCCTGACCCACCCCGAAATCTTCCCTACCCAGTACACGATTTGCTCGGACAGCATGTTCACTTGCAATTCGTGCATGGAATACCTGGCCATTTGGTCTCGCTGCGGGTATACCTCCGCCGACGGGAGACCCTTAACAGTAAAACCCCTGCTGGAGAAAATCCTGGCAGCCGTGGGGGAGGAAGGCGAGATCTTCATCCACAAAGTGAAGGCCCACTCCTCCACAGAACCCCGCGGCCAGGGTAACCAGCAAGCTGACACGCTGGCCAAGGAGGGTGCCCGCATCGACACTTTCTGGGACCCCTATGGGTCCATGCCCGTGGCGGCAGTTAGAGGCAGAGATGGGACCCAGAGGAGCTTAGGAGTAGCATTAGCCCCGGATCTTAAAACGGTCCAAGCCCAGGACCCTGTCCTGAAAACTGTCATTAGTGCAGTAATGGAGGTCAGGAAGTTAGAAGGCCCTTACGGCGCAGTGGCCCTCTCCATAAGGGAAGGCGTGCTGTTCAAAGAAGAACAGTGGGTAGTACCCCAGCAGCACCGGAGGGAGTTCCTTCAACTGGCCCATGAGGGTCCAGGAGCAGGACACCCCGGGCCTGAGACCACCTGGCAACGGATGGAACAGGCGGGATGGTGGCCGGGACTCCGGGAAGACGTCCGCGAGTTCTGTGCTAGCTGTCTTGTGTGCGCTGCAAACAACCCCGACCCCCACAGAAGGAAGGTGCCCATGGGACACGTTAGGAGGGTGGAGGGACCATGGCAGTCGATCCAGTTGATCGACTACATCGGGCCCCTGTCCACCGCCCAGGGAGGCTACAAATACTGCCTCGTCCTGGTGGACGTGTTTTCCAAGTGGGTAGAAGCCTTCTCCTGTAGAACAGCCACAGCACTGGGCACTGCAAGGATCTTGGTACGGGAGATGTTCTCGCAGTGGGGGCTACCCCAGTTTGTGGAGTCCGACCAGGGAAGCCACTTCACCGGCCAAGTCATGCAGAACACCCTTATGCTGCTCGGCATCAAGGGGAAGTGGCACGTAGCTCACAATCCACAGTCCTCAGGGATTGTGGAGCGCATGAACCGCACCGTAAAAGAAAAGCTGAGGAAAGAGACAGTGGACTCACCCCAAAAATGGGTGGAGGTCCTGCCTCTAGTCCTCATGGGGATCCGGGCCAGCCAGTCCAAAAGTACAGAGTATTCCCCGTACGAGTTAATGACTGGCAGGGTTATGCGGACCCCCACCCATGTCCTAGCCCCAGTTCTTACCGAAGGGCAGCTTCGGGAGGTATATCGGGATAAATTCGCCCGAACACTCCTCGAGCGCCTGAAGCAGATTTACGAGCAGGCAGCAGGTAGCATGGGGAAGCAGCACCGGAATAACCGGTTGCTGCTCAAGCCTAACAAAAGTCACCAATGGGAGATAGGGGACCAAGTAATGGTTAGGAACTACGCCCGAGTGGGGAGTTTAGAGCCATTGTACATGGGACCCTATAGCATAGTAGATAAAGCCAGCCCCATGGTGTATGCAGTGAAATTGGCCCGGCGCACAAAATAGTTCCATATCAACCAGTGTAAGCTGTTTAAGCCGGAGGCGAAGAAGCAGGCAGCTGGGATCCAACCCGAGGTTAGAAATCCTCAGCCCGCAGCGGGCGCGCACACACAGGCTGCACACACAGGCGCAGTCGTGTGTGTCAAGGGAAGAGTCCCCCAGCACCTTGTTCAGACCACTCCCCCCCTCCTTTGGGATTCCGAGGAGGAGGAGCCTGAGCCAGATGGCCCCGCCCCTGTCCCAGGTTTTGAACCTGGAGGTGGAGACCCTCAGCCACCGGCAGCCGACGGCGGGAGATTACCGGTCCCCAGTTCAGGTTTGGGAGGGGAGGGACCCCAGGGAGAAGATCCCCAGCCAGCGAGGAATGCGGTCCGAGCAAAAGGTCTGCTCACCAGGGTAGCCCCACCAGTAGCACTTCCTAGGAGGTCTCCTCGGACACCCCAGCCTAGGAAGGCATGGTCGCCGGCTCCCCAGTTTGAAAGGGCAACCTCCCGAGTTAAAGAGAAGTCGGAAGACAAAGGTCCCCAGCTAGCAGCTACAGACTGCAAGGGACCAGAAGTGCAAGTCAGTGAAGCCACGCCGCAGGGAGCAGCCTGCAACAGCCCAGGCAGGAATTAGGCTGGCCGCTCGGAGACGGGCGACAGATGTATATGGTTTTAGTAGTTTAAGTTTATAGTGTTAAGTTAGGCTATTTTAATTTAATTCTAAGTAAGGAACAGTTAGGTTCAATTTAAGTATGAAGCCGTCTCAGAGTATTGTCCGTGTGAGTCGAGGTCGCGGGACCCGACCATACGTCACCCGAGCCAGCGAGTCTCCAGGGAACCTGGCTAGATGCCTTTATGTCTATTACAGGAAATTTCAGAATGTACGGAGGCGTAATCCTGCTCGCCCTGGTCGGGCTGAGCATCGGTAGGAGAGGGGACGTCGAGGACCACCACATCTTCGGGCGCTCGGGGAACAGGGCGCCGGTGGCAGTCGACGGTAGCGGCGTACGGGAAGCGGAGGAGACAACCGCTTACTTCCACGAGGGGATGTGGCCAGGGTGGCTGGGATCCAATTCGGCCCAGTACTCCAGCCAGACCGGGTTCACCTACAGGGAGGCCTCCCTCCTGTGCCCCAGGATACGGATCGTCGCTCCCAGGATTAGCGTCACCGTGGGCAAAAGGATATGTTTAACATGCAAGGGACACGTTCCCCTGGATAGGTGGTGGTGGCTCAGGGAACTAAGTAAAGGCATGGGGAACCCCAGAGTTGAGTGGGAACGGTTGGGGAACAACACTCATCGGACTATCACAGGGACCCACGGGGGGTTAAGTGTGTGCTGGGATAAATGGTGGGAACCGGATCAGGGGATCTATGTCTGTATGTGGGGATCAGAGAAGGCCTGCCCCACAGGCATTTCCATCATTTTCAGCAGCCAGTGGCAAGATAACGGGAGGGGGATGGACTGGGAGTCTTGCCTGGATGCATGCGCAATCCCATACTCCCCAATCTCAGTTAATGCCACTGAACTAGTGACCCGCCCCCGACAGCCCCTGCCCACGACCGCGACGTCACGGACGATAGTAGAGGGATGCCCCGCCACGACCAAGGGACCAGGGAACAGCTTGGTGCTAGTACCTACAGACCAGGTGCTGTATCAAGGGGTGCACTACGCGGTAGCCTCCGTGATTTTAAACCTCACCGAGGTACACCTACCCGCGTGGTGCCCCACAGAGACCGCGCAGTTGTATCAAGCCCTCTTAAAAGATATGTTCCGTATATTCTATGAGTTTGATTTTTCAGACATTGACAGAACCAGACTATACACCCATGAGCTTTTGGACGGGATTGGGAGACAAAGAAGGGATGCTTTTAACAATGTTTTAACTGGTTTTAACACGGGGTCTTCTGTCATCAACAGCTTAGATGACATCGAGCTGCAGACCCAGATTAATGGTTTAAAAACGCAATTAAAGAAAATATTAATCAATGAGAATGAGGTGGTGGGTTCCGAGTTGCATGAGGACCAGGCCATGACACTCCACTTAAAGGAGATCATAGCGGAGCTGGAGGAACATGCCAAAATGGTTAATGCACTCATTAGGGAGGACAGAAATGCTTCTGACCAAGCTGCGCAGAATGAAGTGTGTGTGCTGTATGGGGCATGGTTGCTGGGCGAGGGCCGCAGCAATCTGGAGGATTTAAAGCAAGGTTTAATCCCCTCCTGGATCAGCAACAAACACCTCGCAGCCCTCCACCCTTTTGAGAATGCATTAAGCCCGTGCCAGCTCCGGTTAGCTTCTGAGGCCTACCCAGTCCCGGTGGACTGTGGGCGGTCCAACCGCACCGTCATGGGGATAGTAGTCAGAATGCCGGTCATGGGCGGGACGGCCCGACCCGCGCCGGTGTACAGGGTGGAGAACATTGGGGTCATTCAGGGGGGTGCACACATTCGTTTTACAGCGGTCCTGCCCTACGTCATAAAGTGGGAGCATGCTATGACGGGCACTAACCTCTCGGGGTGCCGTAGCCGGGGAGTACACATAATCCTGTGTCCCCAGCACTTGAATGCCTATTCCAAACCACAGTGCGGGTTCAGAGCTGCTGGCGCGAAACCTATAAATTGCACCATGGAGGCAATGGCACAAGGCCATGTTCCCCCCCAGGTAGCATATATAGGAGGTGGGACATATTGTGTCACCACAGGAATGCCTCACTACCAGTACGGACAGCATAGCTGGTGTGCGGTGAGTGACAGCAGTTTCTGTTTCAAACCCGAGGCAGAAGTTCAAGTGGCACAACTACGAATTGTCCCCATTCCTGAACCCTCCACTGTTCACCTCACTGTGAAAGAGAATTTCACCCACCTGCAGAAATATGTTGCACATTTCAGTTATCAGATTCCCCCTCTCCCAGAACACCTCACCAAATTGCTAAAAGCCGTTTTAGTGTCACAACAACACTTCTATACCCTGGAACAGAAGACTGTCCAGATAGGGGCCGACATTTTAGATATTACGACCCCACCCTGGTGGGACGTTTTTGAAAATATAGAGGTCCCATCCTGGATCCGTATGGCATCCCACATCCTGGTGGTGTGTCAGTTAGGGATAGTTCTTTACCTGGTGTGCATCCAGTGCAGGAGAAAGGGTCCCAGATTAGAGTTTAAACCTAAAAAGGTGTGGAAGGAACATTATGCCCGGGTGGAAGAAGGGAAGAAGAGACACCCGTTTGAGTTTTGTGTCACATCACTTAAACGTGATGGTCGTTGTTTGTTATTTTTAATAAAGATTGTTTCTTCGTTTCATTGTGTTATTTTAATAAAGATTGTGACTGTTTGATACTACAGAATAAAAATTTTGTAATGTACCAAGTGGTGCAGGGGTGTTGGACCCCCTCCACGCTTGGATTGTTTGTAACGAATCATATTTGCCATCTGTAGATGCCTGTCGTACACCGCGTTTTCTCTAAGTACGGGAAATGTGGGCTGAGGGATTATGGATAGGTAAATACAGGGGAAGGTTATTTGTGGGGGATCAGAAATTTTGCTCACCTTGGTTGGACACTTCAAGCAAGTTTCAGTATCCTAGGGAGGACTGAAGGATTCGAAAATTTCATACATCTCCCCCCACCCCCCAAAGATTTATTTGGTTTTTTAAAAGAAACCCTGGTCAGACTGAGTTTTAAAATCCAGGGCACAACAAAATGGCTGCGGTCAGACCTCATGACCGAAAGCCTATCAGTTTCAATTTGGACCCTGGCAAGCTAACAGCTTGTGCATTTCAATGTCTGCAGCAAGGGGATCTTGAAACCAGACAAGACTTTTGCATATGCATTGGGGACAAACCCAATTACAATCAGACCTACGCATAAAGGCCATCAAGGTGTTTGCTCAAACAATCAAAATAATCAGCGGGGCCGTCGAGACTGGGCTGGCCCCCATCAAAGAAGCTGTTGGACAAAGGAGAGCAGTTGCAGAACCGGCAGGAACCAATTACCGGCCATCCAAGTCGATGGGCCAAGATCGATACCTTTTGTTTAATTCCAGCCCGCTCAAATCAGACAAAAGAATGAGCTGATTGAGCGTAGAGATAAGGGCTACCGAGGGGGGTATAATTAGCCTCTCGAGAAGCCATTCGCTCTCTCTCGCCTCGCCTCCTGCGCCCTGCCTCGCCATCAACCAAGGAAGAAGACCATCGAAGGAGAGCCCATCCAGAGAGGTAGGATACCCTGTCAGAGACCTTTTAATTACTGGGGTATCTCTACCTGGACGGTGAAGTCTGTGCAACAGCGGGACCACGTGACATCGGCAGGCAACAGGGCAAAGGGACAAGGCTTTTCTTTCAACATCTCAGACCGGTGAGCATTATACTTCAGACCCATCGCAAGATAATCTAGCTAGGTGTAGAGGGTGGGAGTTAAGGGGATTGCTGAATTGTCATTTTAGCCATTTTCCCTCGATGTGCCGTTTCTCCTCCCTTGTTAAGTGTAAGTGTACTGCATTCATATCATCCTTTTGTATAGTATTGTTATCTTATTTTCTCTGTTAATAAATTTTGGTTTTCTTTGTACCAAACCACTGGTCTGCTCGTTTGTCTATATCACTATCTGCCAATAAGTCCGGGGATCAGAACCAAGGGGTGAGCGATCCGAACCGCTCAGAGATAAGGCAGCCGGAGACATAACCGACTGGCCAAAGCAAGTAGCAAAACCCCCTACACCATGTTTGAATCCCTCCAATCAGGTTTCCGCCCCAAACTCATAGTACCGAAACGGCTCTCATCAAAGTCACAAATGACATCTTATGTGACTGTGACAAAGGTAAACTATCCCTCCTCGTCCTTCTTGACTTGTCTGCAGCCTTTGACACGGTTGACCACTCCATCCATCTCCAACGCCTCTCCAGCGTCATCCAGCTGGGTGGGACTGCACCCGCCTGGTTCCATCCTTACCTATCTAATCGTAGCTAGAGAATCACCTGCAATGGCTTCTCTTCCCACTCCTGCATTGTTACCTCTGGTGTCCCCCAAGGATCTATCCTTGGCCCACTCCTATTTCTCATCTACATGCTGCCCCTTGGCGACATCATCCGAAAACACAGCGTCAGTTTCCATATGTATGCTGCTCTACCTCACCACCACTTCTCTCGACCTCTCCACAGTCTCTAAATTGTCAGACTGTTTGTTCGACATCCAGTGCTGGATGAGCAGAAATTTCCTCCAATTAAATATTGGGAAGACCGAAACCATTGTTTTCGGTCCCCACCACAAACTCCGTTCCCCAGCCACTGACTCCATCCCTCTCCCTAGCATCTGTCTGAGGCTAAACCACACTGTTCGCAACCTTGGTGTCATATTTGACCCTGAAATGAGCTTCCGACCACATATCCGCAGCATAACTAAGACCGCCTGTTTCCACCTCCGTAACATCGCCCATCTTGGCCCCTGCCTCAGCTCATCTGCTGCTGAAACCCTCATCCATGCCTTTGTTACCTCTAGGCTTGACTATTCCAATGCACTCCTGGCTGGCCTCTCATGTTCTACCCTATGTAAACTTGAGGTCATCCAAAACTCGGCTGCCCGTGTCCTAACTCGCACCAAGTCCTGTTCAACCATCACCCCTATACTCGCTAACCTACAGTGGCTCCCGGTTAAGCAACACCTTGATTTTAAAATTCTCATCCTTGTTTTCAAATCCTTCCATGGCCTCACCCTTCCCTATCTCTGTAATCTCCTCCAGCCCCACAATCCCCTGAGATATCTGTGCTCCTCTAATTCTGGCCTCTTGAGCATCCCTGATTGTAATCGCTCAACCATTGGTGGCCGTGCCTTCTGTTGCCTAGGCCCTAAGCTCTGGAATTCCCTCCCTAAATCTCTCTGCCTCTCTACCTCTCTTTCCTCCTTTAAGATGCTCTTTAATACCTACCTCTTTGACCAAGCTTTTGGTCACCTGCCCTAATTTCTCCTTATGTGGCTCGGTATCAAATGTTGTTTTATGACACTCCTGTGAAGCGCCTTGGGATGTTTTACGACATTAAAAGTGCTGTATAAATACAAGTTGTTGTTGTTGTTGTTGTTGAATATGGGGGAAAAATGCTGTTGGACTGACGGTCAAGGTTCATCCAATTGGGTAATGACGAGTCTGTTTACTTTCCAATTGGTTCAGGAAGGTGGCGCGCCACGAGGATGGACATGTAAGGGGACCAATAGCGGCAGTGTGAAGGCGGGATAGTTGGAGGTGGAAGGTCATGTGATGATCCCTCCAGGAATACGTTGAACCAGAGTTGGCAACTCCACATACAAAGGAGCCCGATTGCCATTTTAGGACAGAACTGAGTGGCGCCTGAGCTGTGCACCCTCCGACCAGTGATACAGGCCCCAAAAAGGTCCGTTTTAAATTATTTGTGTGGGGCCAGAGGGAGCAGGAGTGTTCCTACATTGTTTATATTATTAGTCCTGTATATCGTTGGTCTTTGGGTAACTCTGAATTTAAACAGCGATACTAATTTAAGTTAGAATGTCCAACTTGGAAAATGCACTCACATTATTTGAACAGTCTCCACCGCCCCCCCCCCACCGCCCCCAACGACCTTCAAATCATAAAAACAGGTCCCATTGTGCGGTATTAACAAAGGCAGTAATGTACAAATTGCTTCTAAATTCTTAGGCCTAGAAATTCAGTAAGGCGCTGCCAGCTTTGCGGCCAGTTACCGCCCAAAGAGGGCTTCTGCGCCAATAGAGGAGTTTGCGCTGATATTCAGCGCAGCGGTAATGGCGGCGGTAGCCGTTAGCGCTGCGCCGGCACCGATGATGTCATCGGTGTGCGCAGTGCCCCGCTACCGCCCCGCTACCGGCCCAACCCCCATATTGAGTTGCGGCCGCCCCTACCGCAGCGGCCGCAAACAGCGATCAGAAAACGGGGCCGTACTGTAGCCTTAGTGGGGCGCTTTAAGGTGGAGGTGCGGCCGGCCGCTTTTTCGGCGGCCGCCTGCCCGCACCTCCTTCCCCGGCCTCCTCCACCCCCCCCCCCCCCCCGCGGCATTGCCAGCTGCCTTCCGCGAACCCGGCACTTCTCCGTGGTGCCGGGCTCATTTGCTGGCACTATCCAGCAGCGATCTCCCCGTTGCAGGCACCTCCCCCTTAAGAGAAGGAGGAGGCCTGCAGTACCGCAGCCTTCTGCTCCGCAGCGGGTGGCGCAGCGGCGCCTAGAGCGCTGAAATTCAGTTTCAGCGCCCCAAGCGGGGGCGGGCACACCCTGGAATAGCGCCTGGTTCCAACTTGGGGCGCAAAAACTGAATATCTGACGGTCGCAACTGGCTCCGCGCTCAGCGCTAACTTTTGGGCGCACGCCAGCTGGCGGGCCCAAAGTGAATTTCTAGGCCTTAGACCCAGAATTGAAGAAGAAAATTAAGTTACTGATCTGGAGAATTTGAGTTTCTGCTTTGGGCCCTACAAAAATAATCTGGTTACTGCCACCCTGGGCTGTCCACACTCACCTCCCCACCCCCCACTCCCCCCGCCCCCATGATCTCAAACCTCCTCCCCCAGGACTTACCTTGCTGCCGTCCAGGCAGCCTCAGGGTCGCCTGATATTGCACTGGCCCGCTGGTTCTATTTATATGAGGCCCAGGCCTTGAAATGGTTCGGGCCTCTGCACTCCTTATTTATACAATAAGTTACTTTAGAAATAATTGAGGGGAGCAGACTAGAACAATGAGATAGGAACTCATTGTATGTAATTGTCTTTTAGCAGTTGTCCTTTGATAATAATGATTATAAAGAGCTTCATGTCATGATGGCCAAGCACACTGAAAAATTGGCCGGGGTTTTCCTCAGAGCTGCTCCCGCTGTAACTTCGTCGGAAGTGACTAAACGGGTCTCTGCCTGGCTTGCGTTGGCGGAGCGGGAGCAGTTTTGAGGAAATTCCCAGCCTTTACGTCCACTTCATTCTGCCAATATCCTACCAGTTCCAGCCTGCATGTGATGAGGCGTTTCTTATCAAGCGCGGTTTGATCAACTCCTTCCATTTTCTTTTCGGTAAAGGTGGAAAAATGTCTAAGAAACAAATAAACGGTTTGATTATTAATTAGAGGAGTGGGTGGATATTTCACCTCTGTTGGTGTAAGCTCAGAGTTAGGAGTTAAAAGGCAGCAATTCCATCAAGTGGTTCTGATTAACAAACCTGCAATCAAGCAACTATCAAAATCCTTGAATAAATTCTTTTCAATAAATCATTTGTTATTTATTATCCTTTGTTTGCATGCAAATACTTTCAAATGTGAGATCACTACAATTGGCCTCAGCACCCCCAAGCAAGTCAAAAATCAGCCAAGATTCTTGCTCCTGATCACTATCCAGTGACCCTGCTGGAAGGTCCCTGTGCGGTCATGTTGAGTGAAGACATGATAGGACTTGGCTACGATGCCAGCTGCAGTTGCACAGCCCACCAACACACACTGTCTGTGCTTACAGATAACGAATGGACACTTGGGTGAGATAGCAGGATGCTATTGGAGCTCGTGGAATAATATCCCAACAAGCACCGGCAGGGTGGGAGGGAGAAAAGGGAAGAAAGTACAGGAGAAACTCAGGAGTTAACTCTTGGAGTTAAAACCAAGGCCGCTCGTTTCCCAACTCGTGGATATTTTAATGCTGCTGTTTCATGGGCAGGTGTGGCAACCACCTGATTCGAGCGGAAGCCTCTTAAATATATGCAAATCAGAGTCCTGTCACTTCGGTCGGACCCAGATGCTATTTTAACTGTCTATTGTACCCAGATGCCCTGCTTAGTAAAGCCTGGTGAACACCCAGCAGTGACCCTGCCAGGTAAGTGTAAAACTTATCTTCGTGCGGCCCCAAGAACATTTGGTCTGCTGCCGGCCCATGCTCCCGCTCCACCCCCACCCCCAACCCCAACCCCCCACTCCCCCCGTCCACGAAACCCTTCCGAACTCGCTGCCCACGCCTGATCTTTGTAGGCCAAAAGCCGGCGAGCTGCATCTGGATGCCTGTTTCGGGCAGGTAGCTGGCCGGCAGGATGTTAATGAGGCCCAGCCATTAAAGGGGACCAGGCCTCTCGCTGCTATTCCTGGGCGGGCAGCCTGTAGTTCCAGTCATGTGATTTGATCGCAGAAATCTCCCTTGTTCTTGTTTGAAAAATATTACTAAAAACAGAATAAACCTGTTCCTATGAACATCACCTATATCCAATATACAGATTAGCATATGCTGTCTGCATAACAACATTGACTACATTTCAAAAGTCACTTATCGACTGTGAAGCACTCTGGGTTGTCCTGAGGAAGTGGAAACAGGCTATGTTAGTGGTTTACTATGTCATCTGACTTGTTACTGCCTAGTAACACATTCCAACCTATGCATTCTGAGAATGGGACAATCCAGTTCACCAGTGCCACAACGGAGCAGTATTTCCACACCAGTGATATTTGCATTTGCATTGCACTCGCATAACCTCCCCACATATTCAAATTGAAGTACTGTATTTGATAAAGTTATTACCTACAGCCGCTAATCTTTCCTTACCTGGAATAACTTTACATTCAAGTCAAAGTCCACGATAAAGTAATGTGACATCCTGCATAGAGAGTTAAACAATGCAATCCTTTCATTGCCCAATTAACTCTCTGTTTACATTTCCTGATTCATTTACGGTCTTTGTACTTATATTTTAAATAAAATACAGTCAAATCAATTTATATTCAAATCCAATGCACTTAAATTCTAGATAAAAGTAACTCATTACCTAGTCCCAATTTGTTCCTCAGTAAAGGCTGTCATAGCCATTCCTAATGGAGTTGAGGTTGTTAACATGAACTTCATTTGTCCACTATTTTGGTGAAGACATTAACCAGTTTATTGGAAATGAGTTAACGCCTACATTATTGCAGTGGATTCAGGTACACGAATAGACATGATCTCACCTCTAATCTTTGCAAATAGTTTTTTTTAGTTTATCCCGATGCAATGCACAATACAACCAATTCTTAGAGTGTTTTATATCCCAGAAGGAGGCCATTTGGCCCTTTACACATATACTGAAATTGCTACAGACTTAATTCCATTACTCTGTCCTTTTTCCATACTCTAAGTTTTTACTTTTCAAATAGTTATCCACTACCTTTTAAAAGCTATTATAGCTTCTGTTTTCAGCACTGTTTCTGTTAGGGAAAGCCATGCCCTAACCCTCAACGTTAAAAAAATACTCCTAACCTCTTCCTTCATTCTTTCGGTGATTATCTTAAATTTATAACCTCAAGTGGAAATAGTTCTCCCTATTTAGCGAACCAAAATCCCTTGTTATTTTGAACATCTCTATTAGATAGCCTCTTAACCTTTTCTGTTTGACTGAAAAGTGTCTCTAGCCTCTCCTCATAATTAAATCTCATCCATGTTATCGCCTTAGTAAGTCTGTGTTCTCATCATAACCTTGATCTCCTTCCTAAATTAGACTGCTTAAAACAGGACACATTGGCCTGGAAATTGCGGTCGGAGGCTTGCCGCCCACATATGTCTCCGAACCGCAAGAAAAGTTTGTACTTACCTGGTGTCTCCGGAGCTATGGCATCTTGCGGTCCTGGGCCTGTAGGCCTACGCCTGCGTAAAGGCCCATGCATCCCAGACACGCACATGGTTCACGAGCATCCCTGGGATCATGTGGGCCAGGCCAACCAATGGCGTAAGGGTTTGGTGGGTAGTTGCTGGACAGTAGTTGGGCAAATAGCCCAACCCTGCGCCAGCGAAAGTGAATTTGTAACGGATGGGTAGACCCATCAAGGAGAAACTTGACAGATCACAAGTTCCGGGATTTCGTGCATGCGCATCGCATGCGGAAACACAGAACTTGTGGGACACTTACAACGGCATACACTATGCGTACGCAGTCATAGGCCCCGTAAAATACGGGCCAATATTCTGGCTGCTACCTGAGCAATAATTTGTATACGATAGCAAAATACTGCGGATGCTGGAAATCCGAAATAACAACAGAAAACGCTGGAGAAACTCAGCAGGCCAGGCAACATCCGTGGAGAGAGAAATAGAGTCAACGGTTCAGGTCGAAACCCTTCATCAGAACTTGTATATGTTTGGCTTACCTCTTTGTTCCTATTTATAAAACCTTAGATTCCATACAGTTTTTTATAATATAGTTTTATTAACATGCTGTCTTCCGTTTAAAGATTTCTGCATCTCTACCTTGAAGTGTTTCTATTCTTCTGCTCCTTTTAGTCTTCTCCTTATTCTTCTTCCCAAAACATATTACCTCACATTCCTTCACATTAAATTTCAGCCAAAATCTATTTGCCCAAGTGGAGCATAAACTGGTTGGGCCGAATGGCCTGTTTCTGTGCCGTATATCCTATGTATGTAATCCTATGTATTCATAAAATGTTCTTAAGCAGCTAAACAGATTGCAATGCAAATCTGGAAGTCAAAAGGCGTTCAGGGTGTTTTATTAGTTTTATTGCTATATTCGCTTTGGGATGGTTAATATATCAGTCAGCCATTTCAGTATTTTACCTGCATCGGGTTGTAAATTCCTTCAGGACCTCGTGCATCTTCTTATCCATTCTCGAGTCAGAAATTTTCATGCATTCTTTGATTTCTTCCAACCCTTCTTCCTAAATGTGAAGTTGAGGCAATGAACAAAGCTGTCAAGGCTCCGACATCCTTTCTGTGCTGTTAGGCCCATTATGCTATGACCAGTTGGAATCCGAGTCACTCATTATCACCTATACTGAAACTTCAATAAATGGTACACATATTGCGTCCATTTTCACACTTCAGACCATTCTGCACAACGCACACAACGTTAAAAGTTATGATGGATACATGTGTCATGTGCATATCATATGGGATCTGTACAGAATAAAATGCACCATTTATTATGGCTGGCCTACCACCTGAAATGATCGGCAAATGAAATCCAGCTCCTCCAGCACCAACGCAGCTTTTCCTGATCTCAGATACCGGCTTCTGTTTTACAGTAGCTATACAACTTGTCCAAAAGTGGAAATGGTGGCAGCCTTAATGATGGAGGAACTGTGGGAGTTTCACTTGAGGTCAGCAAAAATAGAGCAACCAAGGCCCCGATATTTACGGGAAGGTGGGGAGGGAGTGGGAGGGCCGCAGTGGCCGCGAAACCCAGAAATGTGCGGAATGTGGCGGTCCTTTTCAATTTAACAGCAGGATCTCATTTGAATTTTTTTCTCCGTTTCCCAGCCAGCAGCCGGCCAGATTGAGAGGCTGTTGGGAGGGAAGGCCTGTGCTGAAAGGCCGCAGCTGGGAAGTGGAGAAGAGGGAGGAAGGGAGAGATCGCGGTGTGGGGGGATGGGGTGGGGGGGGAGAGAGGGTGTTGCAGAGATCGCGGGTCAGGGGGAGATCGTGGATCGGGCACTCCTGCTCTTCCTGGCCCAGAAAATAGTGCTAGAAAGGCACTTACCTTATGGATACAGCCCATCTCACCTTTTACCAGCCCCCTTAAAAGCTGTTGCCAAGCGACCAGCCACCTGAGCGCATATTAGTCGCCCGCACACCACCCCACCTCCTTTTAACCCAGAAGTGAGCGGGTTTGAGCCAGGTTTTAAATTTTTTAAATTTTAACTTCTCACCCGACCCAAATCCACCCGTTCTTGGAAGTTAAAATTACTCCGATGGGTGGAGGTGGTCACTGATATATAGAAGGGAGAGAGGACAGATCTTTCAGGGACCCTTGAACTAATGAGAGTGAGCCAACAACTCCAGCGCAGGTAGAGCAATTTAATTAAGTAATAAAAAACTAACAAGCCTGTCAGCAATTTTGTCCAGGAAGTTAGAACTGTGCAACCGAAAGATTTGGTCCTCCCAGTGACTCTTGACATAGACACATGGCTTCTTGTTATTAAATGGCAAATAGTAGTAACTTCTGCAAGCAAAAGAAAGGAACTCAATCACAATCAGTTGATACATTTGTTACTAATGTAATGATATCTGAGCCAAAGGTTTTGGGGAGAATTAGGGCCTGAAGGGTCAAAGGTAAGTTATATATGGTGTCTTTGTATAGATTAGAACAACTAGAACAACATGCATTTATATACTGTAACGCCTTTAATTGGAGATCTCTGTGCTCCTCCAATTCTGGCTCCTTGTGCATCCCCGATTTCCTTTGCTTCACCATTGGTGGCCGTGCCTTCAGCTGCCTAGGCCCGAAGCTCTGGAATTCCCTCCTTAAACCTCTCCGCCTCTCTCTCCTCCTTTAAGACACTCCTCAAAACCCACCTCTTTGACCAAGCTTTTGGTCACCTGTCCTAATATCTCCTTATGTGGCTCGGGGTCAAATTTTGTTTGATAACGCTCCTGTGATGCGCCTTATATAAGTGTACTATATAAATGCAAGTTGTTGTTGTTACTGTACAAAAATGTCTGAATGCACAACACAGTGGTAGAATCAGACAACATAGACGCATGTCAAGGAAGGAGATATTAGGAGGTCCAAAAGGTGGGTTTTAAGAAAGATCTTAAAGGAAAAGAGGGAGGTGTAAGAAGGGAATTCCAGGACATGGTGGTTAAATGAGTGAAGGCACGGTTACCAATGGTGGGGTAAAAGGAGGGATGCACGAGAGGCCAGCAGCTGAGGAATGGAGTGTTCATGGAGTGGGGTTCATAGGGCTGGAGTCGGTAAGAGAGACAGGGAGGGGCAACCGCATGAAAGGATTTAAACACAGGAATGAGAATATTTAATTGTAGGCGCTGGGTGACCAGGAGCCAATGTAGGTCAGCAAGGACAGGGGTGATGGGTGAGCAGGACTTGGTGTGGGATAGGATACAGGCAGCAGAGTTTTGGATCAGCTGAAGTTGGAGCGTGGAGGATGGGGTGTCGGCCAAGAGAGCCTTTGTACCTCCGGATCTATTGTGTAAAAGCGATGATACTAAGTAACTTGCGCCTGCCACAGTAAGGAAATATCGGTGACAAGATGTTGGGTGATGTGCCTCATTGTCACTATGATCTCTTGAAATTGTTTTGATTGCTTTTGGAGGTCGGAGAAGAGTGTCCCAGAATTATTTTTCCCTGAATTGGCCTAGGGTTTATCTCTGTGGTTTTTTGCCTCTCCCAGGAACTTACGAGGCTTGTGATGGGTGGGGTCGTTGGGGTTTGTGATACTTAGTTACAACATGACTGTATGGGACAGGTTCAACAGACCAGCTGGTCTTTCCCTGTCCATCATTTTCATATGTCCGTATGAAAGATATAGGTGGGTTAATGTTGGAACTCTGGAACACACTCCACCAACTTCAGATACAGTAGAAATAGTGAAACCCATCTTCACCCTTGGATAAGGTCGGGTGGCGCCTGTGCACTCCCACTCAGTCTCTTATGGCTACTGCCAATAAAACACAATCACCCTGAAGCAGGTAATGCTACCACACTTGTACATTCAATGCCAACATTGACCGGCATCTTCCACTTCTGCATTCCCATGCCTATGATTTTCCATTTATTAATTTTAATGGGTGCAAAATTGTGGTCTGGGTGGGGGGTGTGGGGGCAGTTGCAGCAGCTCAGACCATTGGCCACTGGTGCCTTTAGGGCTCCCGTTGTAACCAGCACAACATTATGGTATGTGCTGATCACAGATATTTGCATAGGTGTTGCAGTAAAGACAGACTCGGGAAGGAATTTCCTGTCCCAGGCCATTAACATGGCCCAGGAACACCATTGGGGCAAGCCTGCCCACTGGCAATGCCTAGTGCTGGCAAAAGAAATTTGAGTACAATGCCAGCATAATGGGAGTGTGCATGTGCGGAACTAAGCTTTCAGTTTTGAAGCCAGTCTACACGGAGACTAGTTTGGCATTGCTCTACCAAGACTTTGGTTTAATTGGTTAGTCCTTTCAGCTTAGTGGAACCAGTTTCACGTAGTATTTACCACATGGATTTAGTTATGTATGGAAGTGCCAAGTGCTAAAGTTACATCTTCAGGCAGCTGCTTCTGACTTGCAAACCTGAGGGTGCAGCTTACACAGTGGTGCAATCAATGCTTTGCCAACCGGCCATTCACCACAAAAATCAGCAGCTGCAACCTTTGCATCAGAGTGAACAATATCCCAGATTTTACAGGATTCTTTTTACTTTGTTGAAATAGAATAGAATATTTTTCTCTACCTATTGCCTTCAGTTAGCAGTGGCTTCTCAGGTGTGGTAGTCGGCTTGTCAGACTCGGGTGTTTGATCTAATCCACTGCCACGCAACAGAGACGCAGTTTCTCCCTCATTCATTTCTGGTGGCCGCCATTTGATTGGAGTAGGTGGAGCAACTTCATCTATAACATTTCCATAATTCCCTATGAAAATGAAATGCAACACATAACTTCCCCTTCTCATTCTGACCTTTTGGTCCAATAATTGCTCAGTTATTTATTATGCGACCTAAATTTATCTCTGCTTGTTTCCTGTGTTTGACCCTGCAAAGTTCATTCTTAAATGTCCTTGCTCCTGATGCATACACACACTTCCTCACAGCACCTCATTCTACTAGTAAGAAGTAAGACGATTAAAGGAGCCTTTACACTTCAAGTTTGTAAATTTATTAATGGCCCGGATTTTGCGGTCAGCGGTGAACGAACGCTGCTCGCCCTTCATTACACTTACACTTGCCCATAGACTTTCTGTGGGCTTTTGCACTGGAACTTACGGTTCTTAAAAATCCCTAACAGGGGACGTGGGACCTGCGTGAACATAAGTACAGCAACTTCACGTCGTTGCATTTGTTTCAATGCCGCGTCTCTCAGCGAGATACTGTTCCAGGGAAGCCTCTGGAAGAGCAGGGTGTTGCGTCCGTGTTTAATAAGACACAGACTGCGGAGAAGGGTACAACAGGTGTTTACTCAACGTGGCTCACACTGCAACTGATCTGTACAGATTACTACTCAGTGCTAATACAGGTGTGGTCACTGCCGGTACTGCAGTATACATGAGCTGTAAAACATAGTTCCCCCCTTAAAAGGTATATACATTACAATTCCTCCCCTTTTAGATTAACAGTACCATAACACTCATTTAACAATTAAATATCAAACTAATTACAATTAACACTTTTAACATGCAACATTAGCTGAAAATAGTCTATTTATATATTCAGTCTTTGGGGAGGCTTCCTGATCCTTTCTGGATAGCGCCTTTCCCGAGTGTCTTGCTCTTGGTGCGGAGGCGATTCTGGCCCCCTGTCGTCGGTTGGTTCATCAGCTTCCGATGCTACTGTTTCTGGGGTAGATGCGACCTGTACGTCGGGTTCATCACCAGGTACGTATGGGCGAGGCATGGGGTTGACTTGTTCCTGTGACTCTAGGATCTGGTCAGCATGGCGTCTCACGATGCTCTCCCCAACGTCCACTGTGTACATTAGTGGGCCCTGCTGTGTGCATATCGTTCCTGGCTGCCGTTTTTCTGTTCGGTAGTCGCGGGCCAAGACTGGCTGCCCTACATTGAAGCTCCTTGTTGGCTTCTCATGGATGTGCTGGAATTGCTTACTCTCAACATCTCTTCGTACGTTAGGTCTGAGCAAATCCAGGCGAGATCTTAACCTTCGGTTAAAGAACATCATGGCTGGGGCCTGGTTGGTGACTGCATGTGTCGCATTCCGGTACGAGAACAGGAAATTGTCCACCTTGTGCTGCAGCGGAATGTTGTCATTGTACATAGCCTTTATTGCCTTCTTAAAGGTTTGTTCGAATCTCTCAGCCAATCCATTTGTGGCTGGATGATACGGGGCGGATGTGTAATGCCTTACCCCATTCTTTTTCACGAACCTCCGGAACTCTTCGGACACAAACTGTGGTCCGTTGTCGGAGCAAATCTGTTCTGGCAAGCCATTCCTGGCAAAAGTGGTCCGTAGGACTGCAATAGTTTTCTCCGTGGTGGTGGAGGACATTTTGATGACCTCAGGCCATTTCGAGTGCGCATCCACGGCTATTAAAAACATTGAGTCCATCAATGGACCAGCAAAATCAATATGCACCCGTTGCCATGGAGATGAGGGCCACTCCCATGAGTGTAGAGGGGCCTGTGGTGGTGCATTTTGGACTTTCTGGCATCCTGAGCAGCTCTTGGTCAGGTCCTCGATTTGTTTATCGATTCCCGGCCACCACACATAAGCCCTGGCTAGGCTTTTCATTTTTACCCCTCCCAGATGACCCTCATGAAGCTCATTGAGCACTCTATCCCTTAACTTGGGTGGAATTACCACTCGGGATCCACACATCAAGGTCCCCCGGCACACTGACAGCTGTTCTCTTCTTGTCGAGAATGCTGGCAACAGTGAGTCGCCATGTGCTGGCCATCCCTTCACCGTCAAATCATATACCCGAGACAGTGTCGGGTCATTTCGGGTTTCCTTTTCGATACAAGCGTTAGTTACCGGTAGGTATTCAACTATAGTCGAATGGAATATTTTGACAGGATCCACTGCTGGTGCTTCCTCCGCAGTAGGCAGTGGCAGGCATGATAGCCCATCAGCATTTCCATGCTGTTTCGTGCCCTTATATTCAATCTCATAGTGGTGCACCCCTAGAAAAAGTGACCATCTTTGTAGTCGTTGCGCAGTCATCACCGGAACGCCCTTCTTCGGATTAAAAATGGAGACAAGAGGCTGGTGATCAGTCAGCAAGGTGAATTTCTGCCCGTGCAGATAGTGATTGAACTTTTTCACTCCCCACACTAGGCTGAGGGCCTCCCTGTCAATCTGGGCGTAGTTACGCTCGGCTGAGGTTAGTGATCGTGACGCAAAAGCTATTGGCCTCTCTGAGCCGTCCGAGAATTTGTGCGACAGCGCCGCTCCAATGCCGTCGGGTGACGCATCACATGCCAACTGAATTGGTAATGCCGGGTTGTAATGGGCCAATACCTCTTTCGATGTGATTAGTGTTTTGCTCTTCTGGTCTTCTGGAAAGCTCGTCTACATTCGTCACTCCACTTCCATGGCACCCGTTTGCAGTAGGGTGTTCAGTGGGTGTAGTATTGTAGACAAATTTGGCAAGAACTTATGGTAGTAGTTTACCAGCCCGAGGAACGACCTCAGTTGTGACACATTTTCCGGTGCTGGAGCCTTGACTACTGCCTCAATCTTCTCTGGGGACTTATGTAACCCCTCTTTATCGATAGCGTGGCCACAATACGAGATCTGTTTTCTAAAAAACTCGCATTTGGGGCGGTTAGCTCGGAGCCCATATTCCTGCAATCTAGTGAGCACCTGCTCCAGGTTGGCAAGGTGATCACTGTCATTTTCGCCCGTGACCAGGATGTCGTCCAAATAACACTGGGTCCCTGGGATCCCTTGCAGGACTTGTTCCATTGCCCTCTGCCAAATAGCCAGAGCTGATGCTACCCCGAATACCAGCCGGTTGTATTGGTAGAGACCTTTATGGGTGTTGATTGTGAGGTATTTTTTTGATGCTTCTTCTACCTCCATTTGCAGATACGCCTGGGCCAGATCAATCTTAGTGAAGCGTTTCCCTCCAGATAGCGAGGCGAAAATATCTTCAATCCGCGGAAGTGGATATTGTACGGTGTGAAGGACCGGGTTCACTGTTACCTTAAAGTCCCCACAGATGCGAACCTTCCTTGGTTCCCCAGGCGTGCTGCTCAATGACTTTTTCATCACAGGGACGATGGGTGTAGCCCACTCGCTCCAGTCTACCTTGGACAGTACACCTGAACGTTCCAGACTCTCCAGCTCTGCTTCGACGGCTGGGCGGATCTCATAAGGTACCGGTCTGGCCTTAAAAAATTTTGGACTTGCATTTTCTTCAATTTTAATTGTCGCCGTCATGCCTTTTAGTGTTCCGAGTCCTTGCTGGAACACTTCTTTCGCGTCAGTTAGGATCTTTGACAGTCGCCCAGGTGTGACGTCGTCATCCTTTTTGTCAGCCACAGTCAGTGCCTGTATGGAATGCCAATCCAGTTGTATTTTCTGGATCCATTCACGTCCCAGTAATGGTGGTCCTCCATCTTGCAATACATACAGGTCTAGTTTTGGTGTTTCCTTACCGTTATATATAACGGTCACCCTTATTTTTCCTTTGGGGTAGACTTTTTGCCCCGTGTACGTCTTCAAAATAATTTTTGTGTCTCTCAAGGGTATGTGTGAGAATAGCCGCTCGTAGTCCCATTGGTTTATGACTGTTAGGGCTGATCCTTTGTCCAATTCCGTCTTTACCTGGACTCCTGCTAACTTGAGAGTGACCCAAATGGTTCGGTGATCCTCCGTTGTGATCACATTATGTAGTTTCAGACAACTCAGTTCCCTGCTTTCGGAGTCGTTATCACTCTTTTGTTCATCTGAACTATTCTCCGTCATCTTATGTACCTTCTTGTACTTTCCTTTGGTAGGTTTCTTATTGCTGGTTTTCTTTCCCGACCTGCAGACTCGTGCTATGTGTCCTACTTTTCCACACTGCCTGCACACTTTGTCTTTGAACCAGCAATCATCCTGGTCGTGTGTTGTTCTGCCGCAGCGATAGCACTTCTCTGTTCCATATGACATTTCGTTTGTGCCATATTCTTGCGGTCTCTGTTGTATCTCTGCAGCGCCCCGTGCTGCTGCTTCATATGATACCGCAATGCTGAAAGCCTTTTCCAGCGTAAGGTCCTTTTCAGATAAACGCCATTTCTGGGTTCCTTCACTTTGAAGCCCACACACAAACTTGTCCCTTAAGGTATCTGCCAGTCCCGCTCCAAACTGGCAGTGTTTCGATAGTTTGCGCAGTTCTGTTAAATAATCAGCATTGCTTTCATCCTTATGCTGGTTCCGTTTGTGAAACTTGAATCTTTCTGCTATCAGCAGCGGTGTGGGGTTTAAATGTTCCTTTAGTATCGTTACTATGTCTTCAAAACTCTTTTCCATTGGCTTCGTTGGGGTTACTAGATTTCGTAATAAACCATACGTCTTTGCACCCATTAAATTTAACAATACCGACGCTTTCTTGTCATCTGACACCTCATTTGCCTTGCAGTACACCTCTATTCGTTCGGCATATGTAGTCCAATCTTCGACTTCATTGTCAAATGCGGTGATACTGCCACTCTTCGGCATTTTGGGTGTGATTTAAAATGGTGTCTCCCAATGGCTTAAAATGGCGTCTCCCGCGCTTTCCTTCCTCCCCTGCTGCTGCCAACGCCGCTCCCAGCGGTTCTCGTGGCAATGGTGGCGCCCTGTAGGTTTCGCACGCTTCTCCTGCGCTGCTGCCAACGCCACTCTCGGCGGTCCTCGTGGCAATGGTGGCGCCTCGCTGGTTTCTGCGCGTCTCTCTCTCCCTCTCTCCGACGCGGCTCGGCCCCTGAACACCGGCTGTACCCTGTGCGCTCTGCCCTCTCTCTCTCTCCCCCGTCGACGCTGCTCGGCCCTTTGCTGTGCTGCTCGGTCGGGCTCTAGCCCGCCGCTGTCCGGGAAGGGCCTGCGCACTACCTGTTGCCAGCCCGTTTCGCTGGACCACCTCGACTGGAAAGCCAAGCCTGGCTCTCGACAGCCTCCCCCGCACTTCTCAAGTCTCTGCTGGATGACTGGGCGGTTGCCCGTGGTCGACGCCCGAGTCTCTGGCCTTGACCTCCAATCCACTGATCTCCAAGAACGAATCCCCGGGAGGTGATGCAGAGTTGCAGGTAGGTTCGAACCTGCCTCGTCGCCAATGTTGCATCCGTGTATAATAAGACACAGACTGCGGAGAACGGCACAACAGGTGTTTACTCAACGTAGCTCACACTGCAACTGATCTGTACAGATTACTACTCAGTGCTATATACAGGTGTGGTCACTGCCGGTACTGCAGTATACATGAGCTGTAAAACATAGTTCCCCCCTTAAAGGCATATACATTACACAGGGCAACTCGGACAGCAACTTCCTGATTGCCGCGTTTAACTGCACATGTGCAGTCGCCGGAAGTTGCCGTCTGATTTACTCCTTAATAGCGGTGAGTGCTACTAGCCTCACCGTTATTTTTAACCACAAAATCCTGGCCATTGTAGGAGTAATGAGGAAAGAATAGATTCCACCAAGTTCAGAGGGATGTAGGGAGGATAATTGTGTTTTTACTTTTTCACAATTTTACACCGGTTTATATACGGATGCTGTTGTACACTTCAATCACACAAACATTTGCTGCAACTGCCCCCACACCCCCAACCCAGACCACAATTTTGCACCCATTAAAATTAATAAATGGAAAATCATGGGCATGGGAATGCAGAAGTGGAAGATGCCGGTCAATGTTGGCATTGAATGTACAAGTGTGGTAGCATTACCTGCTTCAGGGTGATTGTGTTTTATTGGCAGTAGCCATAAGAGACTGAGTGGGAGTGCACAGGCGCCACCCGACCTTATCCAAGGGTGAAGATGGGTTTCACTATTTCTACTGTATCTGAAGTTGGTGGAGTGTGTGCATACTCCCAGCTTTCCTCTTATATCTTCCCTACCGTTCCCCTGGAGGGTATGTTGTTGTGAGGGAGGCATTGTTGAACAGCTGTTACTGTTCATTGGAATAAAATGTCATTGTGTCATTGTAGGGTGAAATGCTTTCTCACCCTGCACTCGGTGACTGCTCGGGATCATCACTGTGCTCACAATTCAGCATTTACTGATGCAGCAAAACACTGGTTTGAGTATCTTTCATGGTCAATCATGTAAGTAAAGAGTGCAAATTGTGTCTTCTTACCTAAAGATACCTCAAAGCTGATTGGCTTTTCACCAATTTTCCTGTCGATCATTGTTGCTTCAAAAATCGTACCAAACAGAAGAAAATCTTGTACAGTTTCCTCATCAATCTGAAAAAGGCATGTGTTAGTCATAGCAGGTAATACTGAGAAGATAAACAGTAAATACAGAATCATCATAAAATCTGTATTTCGTCCAGTTTTTCCAAATGACTGAAGTAGCGGAGATAAAATTGAACAGGATTTCTTTTAAAATGGGAATATTTATTGCCATTCTTCCTTTCCTAAACTTTGTTTTTCCCCAATGCCTTTTATTTGGATTGAAATCACACTTAATATATTATTGAACTTAATATCAGATATTAAGTGAAATATTAAGGGGTAGAAGTTGGTTTGTGTTGCACCTGTTTTTTGGGTGTAAAGCGACCACAAAGTATACTAATTTAGCAGTGGGACGGCTTAAGCCTGCACAGCCATTGGTCCTGCTGCTAAATGCTTAGGACTCATTTTTTTAAACGTCCTGGCAGCCGCCTAATATATGTGTTGGGCTCCTTGAATTTGTTGATGCAGGGCCTGACACCTGTGGAAGGACCCCTCTACAAGAGGAGTTACCAATGGCCAGAGCAGGCATTGGGCCGGCCACGTTCAGCATTCTTCAGCAGCCAGATAAAGGTAAGTTAGATTTCATTTTTAAAAACTCTCTGTGGAGCCAGGAGGACCTGGAGTGCGCCACCCAACTCCATTCATTCCTAACCCTGTGTAGTAAAACCTTCATTATAATAGTACAGAATTTCTTTATTCACTAACATTTTAATGTACTTATTACCAGCATGGCACCGTGCACTTTCAAACCTCCTTGGTTTGCACACAGCAGCTGCTCACTCCACACAGTACGTCAGCTGGAGCAATGTAGCTGTTCTGCACTGCGGACCTCTGAACTACTGGTAGATATATTACTGGTCAATACAAAATGTGCTTACAACTAGGACAACCGAGTATGTGGGGAAGGTTAGCTGTGCCTTCTGAGATGGAGTCTCCTACAGTGGTGAAGCTGGCAGCCTGATGGAGCTGAAGAGACTTCCTGCGACAGTGGCAGCATTCCTGAGCAGAACGATATGGAAGGTTAAACATATTGAACTGACGGAATAGCCCATTTTAACCTAGATGCCTAGGTCTGGACTTGGTTTTTTAAGAGCATTCCATATCCTGACAAAACTAAACAACAGCGGCCTTGACATCCTTCCTAAAGTGCGGTGCCCAGAGTTGGACACAATATTCCAGCTGAGGCCTAACCAGTGATTTATAAAAGTTCAGCAAAACTTCCTTGCTTTTGTATTCTATGGGCTCAATTTTGTCAATGGGGAGCTTTTGGAGGCGGGACTCCCACTTTTTGGGTTGTAGTCCCACCTCCATCAACTTGTGGCCAACCCAGCGGGCTCAACAGGCCAATTAAGGGACACCTGGTTACTGGTGACATCAGCGATTGACATTTCATCTGTCAAGAGCTATTGACAGATGAAAAATCAGCGTTTGACAGCTCTGTGAAGCTGCCAAACACTGACAATCTGTCTTCTAACTTGAGTCCTTCTACTCAGACTCAGTTAGAGATCTCTCCAGACCAGAAAGCAGAGGCTGCAGCTTTTGACAGTTCAGCGGCCATTCTGCTTTCTGTGCCGGTGAGCTGAGGGACTCCCAAGAACTGAAGGAAGGAAGCCTGCAGGAGAAAGTAAAGATAAGTAAAACTTATTAAAACACTTTACACTCACCTCACACACTTACCCCTTGCACACATGCACCCATCACTCACCTGCACAATGGACATCTCGACCCCTCCAACCCCTGCAGACCAACGGTCCGCCTCGCTAACTTGGTGTGGTTCGGAGCTGTCGGACAGCCCACATTTCAGGGCTAAAAATAGGGATTAGGCAAAAAACTGCCTGTTAACTACCTGTTAACAGGCAGTTAATTGGCACTAATCCCCTTCCCGCCTCAGGGAGGCGGCTCCCAGCACAGGTCGGATACCCGCTTCCTGGGACATTGGCACGGAGGCGGGTTGGGGGCGGGATGGGTTCCTGCCCCCCGATTCTGCAATTTTCCCACCTCTCCCGCCTCCAAACCCGCCTCCTCGGGGCTTGGAAAATCGAGCCCTATGGCTCTATTTATAAAGCCATGGATTCCATTTGCTATTTTTTTTTAAAACAGCCTTATCAACTTGTCCTGCCACCTTCCTTGTTAAGCATCTAATTGTATCATTCATTTCTAATTTCCTGAAAATGAATAACTATTGGAGAAAGCTAAGGGGGAACAAATTGGATTAAGTTAGTGAAAATTAACATTCATTATTGACACTGTACCTGCGCTGCATACAGATTCAAATCCATGTATTCTTGTAAAAAGAAACATTTAAAATCTCAATGATAAGGTTGACAATGTGTAATATATATTTTAAATTTTCAAAAGCTCAATAGACCTTTGTTACCATTAAAAGTATGTGAGCTGCACAAAATGTTTAAACAATTTTGCTTTACTATGAAACTAAGTAAGAGATTAATGTGTGTCTGTAATTCTCATAAGTAAAACCCTAACCCGTGAAGTAATTAAATTAAAGGGAACTAGCATGAAACTATCTTAAATTAACCTTTCTGCTTCTTCTGATTCCAACAAAAGTCTTGGAGGTTGCAATCAAACTTGAAATTAATGTATCAGTAATAAACTTTAAGGAAAAAAAGTAACAGAGACAACAACTTCATTCCTTCTCCACTTATCCCCAGATTAACATGAAAGAACTGGTGAGGAGAGATTGGGTCAACTCGGCCTGTATTCACTAGAGTTTAGAAGAATGAGAGGGGATCTCATTGAAACGTATAAAATTCTGACAGGGTTAGACAGACTGGATGCAGGGAGGATGTTTCCCCTGGCTGGGGGGTCTAGAATGAGGGGTCACAGTCTGAGGATACGGGGTAGGACATTTAGGACTGAGATGAGGAGAAATTTCTTCACTCAGAGGGTGGTGAACCTGTGGAATTCTCTACCACAGAAGGCTGTGGAGGCCAATTCACTGAATAAATTTAAGAAGGAGATAGATAGATTTCTAGACACAAAAGGCATCAAGGGGTATGGGGAGAGAGCGAGAATATGGTATTGAGATAGAGGATCAGCCATGATCGTGTTGAATGGCGGAGCAGGCTTGAAGGGCCGAATGGCCTACTCCTGCTCCTATTTTTCTATGTTTCTATGGTGATTGTAAAACAAACCCAAGAAGAAGACTCTATTGGTTCCACTTCAACTTCAGTAGAGTTTGTCTTATCAGAAGAGCTCGAGGTTTTGGATTCTTCAGCTGTGGGCGACGTCTTTTGGTCTTTCCCAGATTTGGGCTCTTTAGGCACAATCTTCAATTCCTTTGCAACCTTAGAGAATCTTGACTCAGCTGCCCCGGCTGCCAGAATCTCCACTGTAATTTCAATCAGGAGACGGCCCCTGAATGATACTCCTTCTCCAATACCCATATTGAGCTCCTGATTATCATCCATTAGGGTATAATTGCGGGTTGAGCCGTACAAATTGATCCACGCTGGTCCAAAAGTTGGCAAAAATCCTTAAAGAAGCACACAATGAAGTTTTTCTGGATATCAATTTTCATTTTATATCATTTTTTGATTTTGTAATATTAACATTTTATTTAATGTTTTTGTTCATTTGTTTTTGTCTTTATTATTTGTATTCCACCACCGCACACACCCACACTCTCATTCCCCCGGTAGCCTCACTGTCCAAACTATGCTCCTCCTCAGTGTGGAGGGGAGGTGGGAAGGTCCAACATTTGATATCTGCATGCATATCATTTTAACAATGTTCCTCGATTAACCACCAGGAGTCACACTTAAATGGTGAAGGAAGGGACCGAGCCCCACCTCACAGACCAGATTATCTTGCTTCTGCTAGAAAACTCAGCAAAACTATCCCTCTGGAAATATCCCAAATCTCATAGTCATTCGAGGCTACAATTGTAACTTGGGTCTCTTGGTAGGTACTCCCAAGACTAGTGTTGTAACTATCAAGCCATCCTTTTTTCTTGAATTAATGATAAGAATACAAAGAATTTTTAGGCAAAGGCCATTAGGCACAAGCCCATTCCATTTTCAGAACTCAACCCCACCCACCTGTCTCCTAATTATATTCTTCAGTCCCTTCTCCCTCCAAAATGCATTTAATCATCTCTTGGACTCATTTAAACAGTCTGCTTTAATGTTCTGCCCTAAATACTCATTCCACAACTATATTATCCTTTGGGGAAAGTGTTCCATCTGACTTTTCTTAATTCCTAATTGCTTAATTTTAACTTCAATCCCCTGGAATTTTAATCCTTCATCATAATGAACAATTTGCTTAAATCGATTTTATCAATTCTGCATAATCCTGAAAATTTCAATGTCATCATCTCAAAATCTCTCTTCCAAAGAAACAAGCCTATTTTCTAAACCATACCTTACTTAAAGATTCCACACCAAGAATAGTCTTTGTTTTTCATCTGCGTGCCCTCTCAAGGGAAATAAAATCATTCCTCTGATTTAGTGCCCTGAAATTGCACACAGTATTCCCAGCGGGGTCGAACCACTATAATATAGTGGTCATTTTCTCAAATTGTGCACCAGGCATGGAGCCTCACCCACCACAAGCACAGATCAGAAATTTTGCCATACTTTCCACAATGTTCCATCTATTAAAATTAATGATTGGAAAATTGTTGGGGGTGCCCCCAAATTCCTGGCTGCCAATGCCAGCAGGCGCGATTCTGAGCCAGGAGTGCAATTTAAGAAAATTGCCCCTTGTAACTCTTACGGTTTGTATTTTGTCACCCTCCTGATGAGAGCCAATACCTTATTTATATTTTTTGCCACAACTATAACTCGCAGATCTTCTGAAATCTGAAGAATTCATTTGAAAGTCTTAAATATACAAATCGAGAATAGCAATATTATCAACAAAAACACCATCTTGCTGCTGCCGATATATGTAATGGCTTTAACTATCAAGCATTCAATAGTTTTTATTTTGAACTCCAGTGAGCCTAGTCAATCATTAAATGCTTACATAACATTTATTTTATAATGAAAATTTAAAGGAACATTTTCTTTGACAGGAAATTGATTTTTTGCTGAGAAATTTCACAAGTTTTCCTGACAAAGTTGACAGAAGTGGAAAAGGTAGAAGCAATGGAAGGGGTGAAAATGATAGACAGGATGTACGAGAAAGGCTGGGAATGCTTAGAGTGGATAAGTCGCCTGGTCCTGATGGCTTGCATCCCAGGTTGCTAAGGGAATTGGGGGAGGAGATAGTGGAAGGGCTTGCCATAATTTTCCAATCTTCCCTAGATGTGGGGGAGGTGCCTGAGGATTGGAAAGTGGCAAATGTGACACCATTGTTCAAGAAAGGGTGGAAGGACAATCCTGGTAACTACAGGCCGGTCAGTTTAACATCAGTGGTGGGTAAAGTTTTAGAAACAATAATCAAGGAAAAAATTAACGGGCACTTGGAGAGGTTTAAGCTAATTAAGGAGAGCCAACATGGATTTGTAAAAGGCAGATCGTGTTTGACCAATCTAATTGAATTTTTTGATGAAGTAACAGAGAGGATTGATGAAGGGAATGCAACGGATGTTGTCTACATGGATTTTCAGAAGGCGTTTGACAAAGTACCACTTATAAGGCTGGTTAACAAAATTGAGGCTCATGGAATAGGTGGGTCAGTGGCAGCTTGGATAATGAATTGGCTTAAGGACAGAAAACAGCAAGTTGTGGTAAATGGCTGTTTTTCAGACTGGAGGATGGTAGACTGTGGTGTTCCCCAAGGGTCAGTGCTGGGGCCACTGCTTTTTTTGATATATATAAATGACCTGGATATTGGAATACAGAGTAGAATTTCTAAATTTGCTGATGACACCAAACTTGGGGTGTGGCAACCAGTGATGATGATACCAATCGACTGCAACAGGACATAGAAAGGCTAGCAGAATGGGCAGACAAGTGGCTGATGGAATTTAATACAGAGAAGTGTGAGGTGATGCATTTTGGCAGAAGGAACAGGGAGAGGCAATATACACTTAATGGCACAGTTTTAAAGAGTGTGCAGGGACAGAGGGACCTGGGAGTTAATGTGCATAGGTTCCTGAAGGTGGCAGGACATATTGAGAGAGTGATTAACAAAGCATATGGGATGTTGGGCTTCATAAATAGAGGTATTGAGTACAAAAGTAGAGAAGTTATGCTGAACCTTTATAAAGCGCTGGTTAGGCCATAACTGGAGTATTGCATCCAGTTCTGGTCATCACACTTTAGAAAGGATGTGAAGGCCCTTGAGAGGGTGCAGAGTAGATTTACCAGACTGGTTCTGGAGATGGGGTATCTTAGCTACAAGGACAGGTTGGAGAAGCTGGATTTGTTTTCATTAGCGCAAAGGAGGTTGAGTGGTGATTTGATAGATGTGTACAAGATTATGACGGGTTTGGATAGGCTAGACGGGAAAAGGCTGTTCCCACTAGTTGATGGTACAAGGACTAGGGGACACAGATTTAAGGATTTGGGCAAGAGATACAGGGGGGACGTGAGGAAAAACTTTTTTACGCAGCGAGTGGTGATGACCTGGAATTTGCTGCCGACGGAAGTGGTGGAAGCGGAGCCACTCAATGTTTTCAAGGGGAGACTGGATAGGCACTTGAGGGAAATAAACTTGCAGGGCTACAGGGATAGAGCGGGGGAATGGGACTGGCTGGATTGCTCTACAGAGAGCTGGCGTGGACTTGATGGGCCAAGTGGCCTCCTTCTGTACCTCTATGACTCTATAAGTGGTTCTCACCATTATCTCCATCCTGTTCATTTGATATTTTCTTCAAGTCAATGTAATGAGTTCCTATGGCAACGTCATTAACATTCCCTTCGTCCCACACCTGAATTTTGACTCGACGGCAGAGTGGTGGAAACATTTCTTTGAAAATGATCTGTTCATTCCAGACAGGTTCAGCACAGTTTTTCTGCACAGACGTTCGGCCCTGATGACCAGAAGGAAATAGTAAGAATGAGAGTCTCTGTCACGAACAGAGTGGAGAGAGTAAACCATTCCAATCCGACAACTTTCCAACAACTTTCACATCATGGGCTCTCAAAGGAATCTTAACCGGCCAAATTCAACATTTGGGGGGTGATTTTGCCAGCCCTGGGGAGGCAGGTATGGAGGCGGGACTGCCGGGAAAATGGCAGAATTTGAGGGTTTGAAAATAATTTGCCTTTCTAGGCATCTTCTGACCTGGTGAGGGCGCTAACCAGATGGTTACCGGGGCTCCACGGGTTAAGTTATGAGGAGAGATTACATAAACACGGCTTGAATTCCCTGGAATATAGAAGGTTAAAGGGTGATTTGAATGAGATTTTAGGATTTTGAGTGGAATTGATAGGGTAGAGGGAGAGAAACATTTTCTGCTAGTGGGAGTGTCTAGGACAAGGGGACATAACCTTAAAATTAGAGCCAGGCCATTCAGGAGAGAAGTTAGGAAACACTTCTGCATACAAAGGGTAGAAGAAGTGTGGAACTCTCTCCCACAAAAAGCAGTGGATGCTAGCTCAATTAATCATTTTAAATCTGAGTTCAATAGATCTTTGCTAGCCAAGGGTATAAAAGGATATGGAGCCAAGGTGGGTGGATGGAGTCAAGATACAGATCAGCCACGATCGCAATGAATGATGGAACAAGCTCGAGGGGCTGAATGGCCTACTCCTGCTCCTACGTCCCGAAGCCATGATGGCTTCCCGTGCAGGCCTTGGATTAAAATTGCAGGTGATTTGCATATTTAAGGAAGGGCTCTACTGCCTTCCAGTGTGCGTTTCCAGCTCGCCTGCTCAAAAGAGCAGAATAAAATTGCAACCCGCGGAATCGGAGGGTGCAAGTCGCTGCGGCCCTTTTTTACTGCCCACCCACCCGGTTTCCGCCTGCCAGGCAGGGGTAAAATCAGCCCTCAAGTTTTGTAATAAGTAACATGTAGCATAATAAAAGGCAAGACCCCTAGTAGGCCAATCCGCAGGAATCCTATTCAGGACTAATTAATAAAGTTATTTAGCATCTGTCTCAAATAAACTGTTTCATGTCATAATCACTTTGGTGAAGTTGCAGACTGGTGCAATAAAAGTGCTAATAAGCAGAAAAATCATTTTAAAGGTAATACCCTTTGACCAGAAAAGGTGATGATGACATATGGGTCCACAAAATCCTTGTTGTCTCCCATGAATGCCTTTGTTACATTTGCCATGATGCTGGATTTCATCTTCGGAAGTCCCTGAGCTTTGTAAATTTTGACATAAAACCTTGCCCACGGTCTTTCTGTTGGAAACCCCATTGGAATGAGTAGATTCCTATTGCACACCAAAAATTGCATTGTAAGTAAAAATAACATCTTTTACCTTTTTTAAACAGCAACTGAAACAAAAAGCTAATTAAAACAAATTGAAATATTAGGGGAGCTAGGAGACACGGTGACCTTTCACCTCTGGAACGGAGGGTCGACTCCAGGTCAGTCTGATGGAATGAGAGTCTCCTCCGTGTGCTGCCTGGAAGGGTCCTCTGTGAAATGAGTTTGACAGTCTCTCAATCCCGGTCCACTGGTCATGGGCCTACAGCACAAAACTGCCCCAAATGCAGAGCGGAGTGGCAATCTCACTGACAGACCTAACGTTGAATGGTGTCGGAAAAGGAAAGAATGTCACAACTGGTGCAAGCAGAGGGTGCCCTTCTCAGGCAGAGCAGAGGAAATGTCACTCTGCATCGAACTGTGCTGCACCCGACCTGGCAATGCTTGGTGCTGATGCCTGAATTGGAACTTGTTTCATTCACTGGCACTTAAATCATCACTTTGAGCACAATATTTTTAAATTAAAATACAGATTCACCATCTCAAGAAAAAAACATTAATTTAGTTGAAAAACAAATACTTTTCATGATGTAAATTTTCACACGAACAAACAGTAAACACATTTTATTCCTGCATTGAAAAGTCTCATGTTTTACCTATTAAAACGTTACATTATAATCCAAGAGCAAGAGCACGTAGGTTTGAATAGAACATTCTGGAAATGCACAACAGATCTATTAACATCTGAAAGCAAAGCAGTAAGTTAACATTTCAGGTGTACTCTTCATCGGGACTGTTTTAACAAGGGGACAACGCATAAAACACTAAGCCATCGTTGTCTGTTTACAGACGCTGTCTGCCCTGCTATGTATTGCCAGCATTATGGGTTTTTTTAATTTCAGATTTCCAGCACTGGCAGTTTTTCCTTTCTTTTTAATTGCATAAAGGTTTGAAGCTGAACACAATGTTGTTCTTTCTCTGGGACAGCAGGCGTTGGTAATGGAGGATCGCTGCAGCGGGGCCACTGGGAGAGGAGGAGGTGAAGGCTGGGGCTTTGGGCGAGGATCCCCCTATCGGTACATGGCCAGTAGGGTGGTCTGCACCCCTGGAGTCCGCCTGCCTTTCCTCCGCCACATTCCCGGGACACTGCAACCTTCTCCGCTTTCCTAGGTTTTCAAAGCTTCACTCCCGCTCTGCTATTTTGCTGCTGCCATTTACAGCTCCTCTGGACCCAGCTTTTATTCCTTTTCTAGTCCCATTACCACACCCTTTTGCCTTGCCCTTTTTGTCATTTAATCTCTCCTGCCTTCCACCCTATCGCAGACCTTTCCCTTTGTTCTCTCCTCCCCTCCCCCTTTCCTTGGCTCTCTGTCCATGCAGCTTCTTCCAGTTCTGAGGAAAGGTCAGCGACCCGAAACGTTAACTCTGTTTCTCTCTCAACAGATGCTGCCTGACCTGCTGAGCATTTCCCGCATTTTCTCTTGTTATCACAACTTTGTTTTTGTTCGATTTGCTCAAAAGGAATGAGAGTGTAGCCATACTTTTCGATTTCTCCCTCAGTAGCTTCACTGGTTTTCTGAGGAGGTTGCATGCTATCTCCTTTCCCAGTAACAGAAATGTCACATTTAAGGTAACCTTTCACCCCAGTCTTGATATCACTGGGATCGGTAAGAGGTGCCCACTTGTTATTGAACTGATGGCCTGAAGCAAGAGCAAGAGAAAAAGTTAATTTGGTATGCTCATGTTAATTCATTTCTTAAATTATGACTAACCACAGTCAGAATTGCATATTTATTGTATTGCTGCAATTACTGCAGCACTCCAGCAGATCACAGGGGCAATTGGTTGTTGGCCGAGACAATGGATAGCACACAAACAAACAGTTCCAGGTCTATCGGTGACTCTGGAGAAAGCTCTTCCCTTTACCTTTTTGAGCAGAAAAGCAACCTTCAAAGTGCCATTATGTTCTTTTCAATCTTATAATTATGAATTAAAGCTTTTGAAAAAATGTAAACTTCTAAAAGAAGCCAATTTGAAAGCTAAAATTAAACACTGCAAGACAACTTTATGATTCATAAGCAGATTGCTTGATGGTTCCATGGCTTCACAAGTCTGGTACAGTAAATGAGTCCCATCTTACTCAATCTTTATTATCTCAGGCACCCCCACACACCCAGCACCACACCCAGCACCACACCCCCAGCACCACACCCAGCACCACACCCCCAGCGCCACATCCCCAGCGCCACACCCCCAGCGCCACACCCCCAGCGCCACACCCAGCACCACACCCAGCACCACACCCCCAGCACCACATCCCCAGCGCCACACCCAGCGCCACACCCCCAGTGCCACATCCCCAGCACCACACCCAGCACCACACCCCCAGCACGCCACACCCAGCACCACACCCCCAGGACCACATCCCCAGCGCCACACCCCCACACACCCAGCACCACATCCCCAGCGCCACACCCAGCGCCACACACCCAGCACCACACACCCAGCACCACACCCAGCACCACACCCAGCACCACACCCCCAGCGCCACACCCAGCACCACACCCAGCACCACACCCCCAGCACCACACCCCCAGCACCACACCCCCACACACCCAGCACCACATCCCCAGCACCACACCCAGCACCACATCCCCAGCGCCACACCCCCAGTGCCACATCCCCAGCGCCACACCCAGCACCACATCCCCAGTGCCACACCCAGCACCACACCCAGCACCACACCCCCAGTGCCACATCCCCAGCGCCACAGCCAGCACCACACCCCCAGCACCACATCCCCAGTGCCACACCCAGCGCCACACAGTCACCTGAGCTCTGGCAAAGGCATTAGGGAAATATGAGATAACTTGGTTATCAGTCGGCTGCAGTAAAGTCTGTTACTTATTTATTTTCATTATTTTTACTCTTTATTTCCAACCTATTTCATTCTGAAACTTTAAAACTCCCCAAGGCCATGCACTGTTCCCTAACCAACAACAACACAAATACTTGTGTTTATATAGCGTCTTTAACATAGTAAAACATCCCAAGGCGCTGCACAGGAGTGTTATAAGACAACAAATTTGACACCGATCAACATAAGAATAAATTAGGGCAGGTGACCAAAAGCCTGGTCAAAGAGGCAGGTTTTAAGGAGCGCCTTAAAGGAGGAAAGAGAGGTAGCGAGGCAGAGAGGTTTAGGGAGGGAATTCCAGAGCTCAGGGCCTAGGCAACAGAAGGCCTGGCCACCAAAGGAACCAAAGGAACATAAAATTGAAAACTGAGTCAGTTAGTGAGCAAACAATGTATTATCACCGCTGATGTTGTCTCTGCTGATTCTTGCCTCGGTGGGTTGGAACACTTTATAATTAGGCCAGTGACCCTTTTCCCATTTCAAAAAAAAGAGCAGGGAGTTCTCCCGATGCCCCAGCTAACATCCCCCCGTTAAGCACCACCACCAAAAACAAATCAATTAATAACTTGGGCTGAATTTTCCTCCCGGGCGGTTTTGCCGCCGGGGTAAGGTCAGGCAGGACTTCCACACACCACCCTGACCTCTACCCGTTTTCCTGGATCGGGGCTGGTAATCTATACAGGATGAGCATCCAGTGGCATCTCTGCCACCGAGAGGGAGCCTGCTGCTGCCAGGAAGCAAAATTCAACAGTGCTGCGATGGCCACCTTAGACATCCCCGCAACAGAAGAAGAGGAAGTCGTGGGTAAAAGGGCAAAAAAGGCCTAAAGATTTATTTTTAAATTTCAGTGAAGAATCTCAGTGAACCAATTGGCCAGGAAGAGGAGGTTAAGAAGTCTCTCCCTCTAAGTGGGGAATGGGGGGATGGGGGGGGGTGGCGGGATTGGTGAGCTTTCCATCTTTGTACTGCCATCTCTCTCATGGTGTTCCCTGGGGTTGGTAGTGGCAGTAAAGAAGAAAATTGGACATGGCCGAACACCCCGCCTCTCTGTCACTTACAGGCAGGCTTAGGCAGCCTACTTTTCTGCAGGCATAGGTGGGGATGCGGTGGCGATTTTCCTTCCTTTTACCCCACTGTACTGCCTAATTTCAGGAAGTACAGCTGAGGAAAATACAGCCCTTCATCTACTCGCTGCCACGTTTGCCAATGTAACAATCACATCAAAGCCAAAATTCACTGCAGGTGAATCACTTTTGATTTGTTTGCGAGAGGCTGCATACAAACGCAAGTTTTTCTTTTTTCTTTTTTCTCTTTCAAGAGGTCCTACGAGGGGGTTACAGTTCCCTCAATAAAGCCTGGTCCAGTGAAATTAGTCACATCTAGGGAATTAAACCATCATCCTGAACTGGGTAGATGCAAAAGGCAAATTCTTTCATGACAGCACAGAATTCAGCATCTTAGTGGGAAATAAACAGCTTGATAACACAGTAGGTGCACAAGTAATTATATAGAGAAGTTAGATCACAGCAGTTTAGAGAAAAACCCAAGAAAACATTCAGAAAGAAAACTGAGTACTGCAATGGAAGGATTTACATTAGCAATCTGAGTTAGCCTTTCTTTAACAAATGATGCACATTCACAATTATATCATTTATCATTTCTTATTTCAAATGCTGTACGTCAAAATTCTTCTATGAAATCCAAAATAATGATGTATGTTGAGGAGAAACTTGCCAGTAAATTAAATTCTGTATGAAATACGAGGGGAGAGTTCCCTGTGTCCGGCACTGGACCGGCTGAAATATCGGGCGAGTCCGAACATAACACTCAATTTTCCTCCAGGCATGCACTCTGACACGTCCAGTTTTCCGATATTCAATGCGCCCATGCGATCCAGTGTGCCCAGGAGGAGACCCAGGAAAACTTCCCTATAACCTCAAATTAGCAACAATTGAATGTACCTGATTCATTGTAAACTGTTCCTACATCCAGTTTAAATGCTCCAATCAACGTTCCACGGATCAGTTTGGAATGCAAGACCTGCACAATCACATCAGCATTTAGAAAAATAGCAAATGAGTGAAAAGGTTTACTGAAAAACTTGGCATTTATTAATGAAATGTTAAAACGGATAAAAATAGGACATTCCCAAGCTTTGATCAGTTCATCTGCTGTTAGTTCCTTACTCTTGTGATAAAGGTAAACTTTCAGGTTTGGACTTTGGGCCCATTTTCAAAAAAAAGATAAATTTTCAGGAATGGAATTCAGTGGGTATCTTCATGGTTTCTTTAATATGTCCCTATTTCATCAAATAACAATTCATTTGTACAGTTATGATGCTGTTATTACTACTTATAAATAATACTTCTATTACTAAATGCTGAACCACAGGCCCTGGTTTTAAAGGGGGCGCGGGTACGGTGCGTATGAGCCACAAGCGGGAGTCGAACCCGGGGAGCCCGGGGACCTGGAGGCCCAGCTGATTGGAATGGCCGGGCCATATTGGAATAAATGTTCCCCAAGTCCCATCGGACCTGACCAGATCCATTACCTGGCCGGCGGGCAAGAAAGGGATTTTGGCGGCAGGAGGCCGCAGCTGGCGGACCTCTGGAGGTGATCTGGGGGTGTTTTCTGGCCGCAATTGGGGGGGGGGGGGGGGTAAGGTTGGGAGCTCCCGGGGCGAGGGAGGCCCAAAGCGTCCTTGTGAGGCCTGGAGGACCACTCTTGGTCCTCCTGACCCACAAGGAAACCTAAAGTATCCAGGCTCCCGACAGGTTTGCCTTATGGGGAAGCCATCATCAGACCCAATCTGCATATTTAAGGGAGGGGGGGGATTTAAGTAACTGATCTCATTTTAACTGACCCCACCCCCTCCTGCCCGGTTTCTGCCAGGTGGGGGAAGTTAGATTCGAACCCATTTCGACCAAAAAGTTCCCAGTTCAGTCCCTAGTCTTTTTTTAAATTCATTTTTGGGATGTGGGCATCGCTGGCAAGGCCAGCATTTATTGTCCATCCCTAATTGCCCTTGAGAAGGTGATGGTGAGCTGCCTTCTTGAACCGCTGCAGTCCGTGTGGTGAAGGTACTCCCACAGTGCTGTTAGGGAGGGAGTTCCAGGATTTTGACCCAGCGACGATGAAGGAACGGCCGATATATTTCCAAATCAGGATGGTGTGTGACTTGGAGGGGAACTTGGAGGTGGTGGTGTGCCCATGCGCCTGCTGCCCTTGTCCTTCTAAGTAGATGTCACGGGTTTAGGGGGTGCTGCCGAAGAAGCCTTGGCGAGTTGCTGCAGTGCATCTTGTAGATGGTACACACTGCAGCCACGGTACACCGGTGGTGGAGGGAGTGAATGTTTAAGGTGCTGGATGGGGTACCAATCAAGCGGGTTGCTTTGTCCTGGATGGTGTCGAGCTTCTTGAGTGTTGTTGGAGCTGCACTCATCCAGGTAAGTGGAGAGTATTCCATCACACTCCTGACTTGTGCGTTGTAGATGGTGGAAAGGCTTTGAGTCAGGAGGTGAGACACTCACCGCAGAATACACAGCCTCTGACCTGCTCTTGTAGCCACTGTATTTATGTGGCTGGACCAGTTAAATTTCTGGTCAATGGTGACCCCCAGGATGTTGATGTTGGGGGATTTGGCGATGGTAATGCCGTTGAATGTCAAGGGGTGGTGATTAGACTCTTGCATGTTGGAGATAGTCGTTGCCTGGCACTTGTGTGACGCAAATGTTACCCTGCCACTTATCATCTCAAGCCTGAATGGCATGCAGGTCTTGCTGCATTTGGGCATGGATCTGAGGAGTTGTGAATGGAAGTGAACACTGTGTAATCATCAGCGAACATCCCCACTTCTGACCTTTTGATGGAGGGAAGGTCATTGATGAAGCAGCTGAAGATGGTTGGGCCTAGGACACTGCCCGGAGGAACTCCTGCAGCGATGTCCTGGGGGTGAGATGATTGACCTCCAACAACCACAACCATCTTCCTTTGTGCTAGGTATGACTCCAGCCAGTGGAGAGTTCCTCACCCCCCCCCGCCCCCCCACCCCCACCGATTCCCATTGACTTCAATTTTACTGGAGCTCCTTGATGCCACACTCAGTCAAATGCTGGCTTGATGTCAAGGGCAGTCACTCTCACCTTACCTCTGGAATTCAGCTCTTTTGTCCATGTTTGGACCAAGGCTGTAATGGGGCCTGGAGCCAAGTGGTCCCGGCGGAACCCAAACTGAGCATCGGTGAGCAGGTTATTGGTGAGTAAGTGCCACAAATAATTTTTTTTAACTGCAATAAAAAAAAGTGATTGTGTATGGCCTGAGCATTGCTCAGTTGTTCCTATCTAACACTGTATTTATCAAGTATTTGGCCAAAATACCAGGGCCTAGAAATTCAGTCGCGTTTGCGCCCACTTATTGGCTAAAGAGTGGTTTGCGCCGGAAGTTTTTTAGTGCCCGAAATTCAGTTGGTCCCTAACATCGGCGTTAGCCGGTAGCGCTGCGCCGGCACCGATGACGTCATCGGTGTGCGCAGCGCCCCGGTTCCAATGCGATTCCGTGCCGACGGCCAAATTCAGTTGCGGCCGCCTCGCCCGTGGCGGCCGCAAACAGCGTTTGAAAAACGGGGCCTTGCAGCTCCGAGAGGCCGGCGCATAAAGGTGGAGGGGCGGCCGGCCGCTTTCCCGGCGGCCGCCTGGCCGCACCTCCCTCCCCGGACTCCTGCACCACCCCCCCGCGGCATTGGTGTCTGACTCCCGCGAGCCCGGCACTTCTCCGTGGTGCCGGGCTCATTTGCCAGGGGAATCCAGCGGCGATCTCACGGCTGCAGGCAGCTCCTCCTTAAGAGAAGGAGGAGGCCTGCAGTACCCCAGCCTGCCGCACCGCATCGGGTGCCGCAGCGGCAGCTGGACGCCTGAAGTTGACTTTCATCGCCCCAAGCGAGGCGGCCAAACCCTGCAATAGCGCCCGCCTCCGTCTTGGGGCGCCGCAACTGAATTTCAGGCGGGCGCTACGGGAATCCGGGCGAGCGCTAAATTTCGGGCGCTAAAGACCTGGCGCGGCGATAGCGAATTTCTAGGCCCAGGAGTTTCCTCTGCCGATCCCAATCTATACAATGCTTGGGTAAAATCTAAAGCAGCTGAATGATTAAAATCTCTTTAAAGAATGTAAAAACCCAGGGAGAGATTTCCTCTGTGCACTACATAATCATCAAACCTGTTCTTTGGAAAGGGGTTTATAATTTTATTACACTTAGTTCACAAAGGACTTTTTCCCCTGCCCTAGATTCTATGGGGTAGATCTTGACTTTGTACGATATTGTAAAATGGGCGATAGTGAATCGGCAGCCCGCTTCTACATCACTTATTGCCTTCAATGGGTATAACAATCGGGAATGATGTAAAGGGCTGACAAACTCGCAATTATCCATTTTACACTATCCCTGTTTCTTTAAATCACAGCGAGAATATTTCTACTTTTGGGCAGGGAAACCTTTTTCAAACCAACTTCTCTTTTCCTAAATTGTAATAACGTTCAGTTAGAGTATACTGGACAGTTAAAACTTTATCTGATCATTTACAAAAGGTCATTTAAAATTGTGTATAATAATGCGAGTACTTACTGAAAGGTTAATGATTCTGTCAAACAATATATCTGCTGGACCAATGTAATCAAACACAAAGTACTGCAAAGATAGAATGAATAAGTAATTAATCGTGTCACAGTAACTATTCTATGCAATTCTATTGTTCAGTCCAACACTGACACAGATATCAGGAGCATCTAAAATGCAGCTGTGTATTAACCTGAACAAACAGGCGAGAGGAAGCAGGCTTGATGGGCCAAATGGCCTTTTCTCCTTTGACTGTTCTTAGGTTATAAACTTGGTCTTGCTGTCTATAGAAATGCAACTAAAAACTCTTTGCTTTACTACCTATATGGCAAAGCAATTGCTAAGTTGTTTAAACAGGCTGCTTTCTTTGAGAGTTTGAGGTAATTATGCTAGGAACAGAATTCAAGTAAAAAGCTAACTAATAATGCCACACAATTTAGATGTAACCACAGTGATTTTTTAAAATAACTAAACACTGTTTGACATTGCTGTTGTCTAAATAGCCTCTTCAATAAACTAACTGTTTATTATGACTGATTTTTAGGATGTGTGAGAGAGACTTGAACACAGATATGAAATGTTCATTCGGCAGTGGAAGTTTCTGCATTATTTCAGAAACAAGGGTACAGGGAACATATTTTATTTTATGTTTTAATAATTTATATAAACAATAAACAGCTGAGGAAAATTGGGATGTTAATTTATATTTACTTTTAAACACAACCAATTTATATTTGTGTGTTTTGTGAGTTTTCTAGCTTTTCTCCAAAATGAAATCAAAATCAATATCACATCCGCTGTCACATCTAATCTTCTATTTCAATTATCAGAGAATGCAGCTGAGATTATGTATTTTGCTAGTGTCCTTTTACTATTCCCAATTCTATAAAAATAATTTCTTTTGCAGAATATTTGTTATATTTTCTTCTTCCCGTTTCACACATCATTACAAGCGAAGATCGTGTGGAATGGGGGGGGTGCAGTGTGAGGGGGATAGCCAACTTCCAGTCCTCTGACAATGTCACTCTATTACCCCGGTGCGCAGGAATTTCCAGGTAGCTGCTCTATGGAATCTTCCATCTATCCCTATGGGAGAAGAGTTGATCTTCACTCAGTAATCCCCCACAGCAACATGGTGAAGATCAGTGAGTCAATGTGTGAAGGTTCCCAGGAGCGAGTCTATGATCTTCCATTTTGGGCAGTCTGCCCCAGGGTGCTTGGTTTCCTCACATTGGCACAGGCTACAGGGGCTCCAAAGCACTGCCTATAGGATTTATGGGCTGAATTTTCAGGCCTCCCTTCCAGTGGAAACAGGATGGTAGTGACATGAAAATGGAGTGCAAGAACTTAACCATCCTTTTGCTGCCGTACCGGTGGCCGTCGCCATCTTGCTGGGGTCCTGAGGAGGGCACCCAGCTGATTGCAATACTTAAATCGGAGTCCTATGACGTCAATGTAAACCCAATGTCATTTTTGGGTTTAACTCGGTGGGGGATGAGCCATGCAAACTCCGCCCGCTATCAGCTGGCAGCTGGGCAGACAAGGACCCGAAAGATGAATTGTTCTTGACATTTGTGGGGCTGAGAGGGGCAGGACTGCTCCTCCAGGCTGCACAAACCCAGCCAGGACCACTGCCGCTATGGCTCTCCCGTTCACCTCCCACCCCGCCAGGAACCGACCCGACAATCTGATGTTGTGCCGGCCCTGATGTTGGCAGACTGCCCCGGTGCTCAGTTTCCTCTATACAGACCGGGCTTTCCGGTGGGACTAGCGGGCATCCAGCCAGTTGCCCATATTCGCTCCTGGGGAAGATTCACCTCTTTTTTTTATTAGGGATATTTTTCTGAATTGCTATTTGAACTTTGAAAGCCATTCTGATTCTTTCAAAACTAATGTCTAAACTCTCTTACTCTCAACAGGCTAAATCACCATTATTTGTTCACAACAGACATGCCTTTATTGACATGAGTGATTCAATACTTTTACCTCATTGTAAAAAGGGGCATTCGTCGCCTCTTTCACTGTTGTTTGCTTCTTTTCATCTCCGACTTCAATTATTACTGTCGGGTCAATATTTTCCCCAGCCAACTGCCGCGCTTCAGTGATCGTAATGGCAATCTGTTAGACACAGGAAGCATGAGTTCTCTGGTGAAAAGTTTTCAAGTTGTATGCGTCAAACAATCATTGAAAAACTACTGGAATCAGTTACTATGTTCGCTTACCTGATAGTGTTGAGACTTGCTTTCAGTGGGTTGTATTTTAAACACTGGTTTTGATCTGTGCAAAATATTTTGTTAAAGAAGTGTGATTATTATCCATATTTTTGCATAAGTTTTGTAAAGTAAATAAAATACTCAAATCAATAACTAATTACAGTCTGCTCATATTACAAACAATGACGGACAGGTAAAAACCATCTGGTCCATCGAGCCTGTCCCACTCAATTGCGATACCTTGTTTATCACAACATATACTCTCCACCCCACCCAAAACCATGTGATCTCCTGGGAGAGGCAAAGAAACAGATTTTAAAAACCTAGGTCAGTTTGGGAGGGAAAAAAAATCTGGGAAATTCCTCTCCGATCCATCTGGGCGATCGAAACGAGACCAGGAGATCACTCTGGCCCTGAATTGCCTGCAGCACCTACCTTCTGTAAGAGGTGATCTCCGCCCCAGCCAGAAACAAATCCAGCTCTCGCTAGAAGGAATTCAGTGAGTCCGCGCCCACCACACGGGACAGCAGCCTGTTCCAGAGGTCCACTATTCTCTGGGAAAAGAACCACCTCCTGACATCTAACCTAGATCTAGCCTTATACAACATAAATTTGTGACCCCCTAGAAAATAGTTATTGGGAAGGAAATAGTTTTGTGCTCGTCCTGGTTTAAAATCAGCTAGTGTTTTAAGCTCTTCTTTTTTCCACTCCCGACATCATGCAAAACAGAATGTGCGTTGGGAACATGAAACATGTGCAGATGATAAAGGGGTCCTATTTTGAATGGACTGAGGAATTGCTCAATCAGGAGTATATCAATAGGTGTCCTCTTTCAGGGAGGACACCCCTCCAGTCAAATGGTAAGGAAAAAGTAGTAACCTCTGGATGCAAAGTAAGGAAATGCATTTGATAAATATGCATGCATTCGAGTATTAGAAGTAATCGTCCAAAGTATGGAAACAAATATCCCAAGGAGATATGGCTCAAAGGTTTGTGACTTTAACCAATCCCTGTCAGTCTCAGCAAGTCATGATAATAACCTCAATCTACGAATGGTATCTATTTGCTGGGCATTAAGTACTTGTTTTAACTAAAGATTACAAAATTGAGTAGGTAGGAAAGATTTAGGGCAGCCATACATGAACCAAGTACATTATTGTTTTAATTAGTGTGGCAGATAGTTTAATTTATTTTGAATGCGTTTTTTTTTCTCATGCATAATATTGTGAGGCTGGTAAGTGTTGGGAAGAGAACTTAAGCAGGATCTTAAGCTCATGGCACCAAAGCACACACAGAAAATGGTGACTGGACACCAAAGAGTAGATTTTCTGATGATAGCAAAATACTGTGGATGCTGGAAATCCGAAATAACAACAGAAAATGCTGGAAAAACTCAGCAGGCCAGGCAACATCCGTGGAGAGAAATTAGAATCAACGTTTCGGGTCAAAACCCTTTATCAAGACTAAAGAGGCACAGGGAATGAAATAGATTAAGAGGCCGGGCTGGGAGAGAACAAAAGAGAAGAGACATTAAGAGGTATTTAAAACGAGATGAGATGGTGATAGGACTAGTGGAGACTCACCTCTTTCTCCGATACATTGATGACTGTATCAGTGCCGTTTCCTGCTCTCGCCCTGAACTAGACAATTTCATTCACTTTGCCTCCAATTTCCACCCTTCCCTCACCTTCACATGGTCCATCTCTGACTCTTCCCTTCCCTTCCTCAACTTCTCTGTCTCCATCTCTGGGGATAGGTTATTGACCAATATTCACTACAAGCCCACTGACTCCCACAGCTACCTGGACTACACTTCCTCCCACCCCGCCTCCTGTAAGGACTCTTGTAGTGTCCGTGTGTTGATAAAGACACTGAAGACAGGCGTTGGTTCATAGGTATTTACTAAGCAAAGTCTGGGGGGGGTTCTAACAGATATACACAATATACAGGCTTATATAGCCCGAGTGGCAATTACCGGCATTACAGCACACCTGGGGCACTTAAAGGCACATACACTACAATTCCTCCCCTTTTAGCTAACCAGTACATCATATTTTAAGTAATTATTAATTACATGTTATAAGCAAAATAATATACATTGCTGTAGTTAATTAATTATAAGTCAGTCTCTCAGGAGGCTTCCTGACTCAGTCCAGATAACGCCTCGGGGATGTAGTAGTTTCTGGTGGTGTAGTAGGTTCTTCTTGCAAGGCTGATTCGGCTTGAATGCCAGTGTCGGGTTCATCGGGTTCCAGTATCACCGGATCGGAGGTAGATATGGGTATCTCTACTTCATCGTTAGATGTATACAGTTGTGGTGTAGGTTGTCCCTTTTCGGATGACTTTATGATTTGGTCAGCATGGCACCTTATTATGCTTTCTCCGATGTCCACGGTATACATCAGTGGTCCTAGTCGTGTGCAGATAGTTCCAGGCTGCCATTTTTCAGTACAGTAGTCCCGGGCCAAAACTTGTTGACCTATCTGGAAGGTTCTAGTTGGCCTTTCATTCGTGCCTTGAAACTGCCGGTTCTCCATGTCCCTTCTGATGTTGGGCTTGACCAAATCCAGCCGGCATCTTAGGTTTCTATTGAAGAACATCATGGCGGGAGTTTGGTTGGCAACCATATGTGTTGCATTCCTGTATGCGAATAAGAAGTTATCCACCTTGTGCTGAAGTTTTATGTCTTCATTACCCATGGCCTTTATGGCCTTCTTGAAGGTCTGGACAAACCTTTCAGCCAATCCATTGGTGGCGGGATGGTATGGGGCGGACGTGTAGTGCTTAACCCCATTGTTTTTTAAGAACTTTCTGAATTCTTCGGACACAAATTGCGGTCCATTATCAGAACATATCTGTTCCGGCAGCCCATTCCTGGCAAATATGGTCCTTAATACTGTGATGGTTTTTTCCGTGGTGGTGGAGGACATCTTTATTACCTCCGGCCACTTGGAGTGTGCATCAACCGCGATTAAGAACATTGAGTCCATAAATGGACCAGCAAAGTCGATGTGCACCCTTTGCCAGGGAGATGAGGGCCACTCCCATGGATGTAGAGGGGCTTGTGGTGGAGCGTTTTGGACCTTCTGGCATCCTAGGCAGCTCTTGGTCATTTCTTCGATGTCTCCATCGATACCTGGCCACCATACAAATGCCCTAGCTAGGTTCTTCATTTTCACTCCACCCAGGTGCCCCTCGTGAAGCTCCTTTAGCATTTTATCCTGGAGTTTGGGTGGAATTACCACTCGGGATCCACACATCAAGGTTCCTCGGCACACTGACAGCTGTTCTCTTCTTTGCGAGAATGCTGGCAACAGTGGTTCGCCATGTGCTGGCCATCCCTTCACTGTTAAATCGTAGACCCGTGAGAGAGTCGGGTCATTTCTCGTCTCCCTTTCAATGGCAGAATTTGTTACTGGTAGACATTCCACTATGGTAGAGTGGAACATCTCTACTGGGTCTACTGTAGGTGCCTCTTCTACCGTTGGCAACGGTAGGCGCGATAAACCATCAGCATTCCCATGCTGTTTTGATCCTTTGTATTCTATGTTGTATTGGTGTGCCCCTAGAAAAAGGGACCACCTCTGTAGCCTTTGCGCTGTCATAATGGGAACACCTTTTTTAGGGTTGAATATGGAGATGAGGGGTTGATGGTCAGTCAACAAGGTAAATTTTTGTCCGTGTAGGTAATGGTTGAATTTCTTCACTCCCCATACCAGGCTGAGTGCTTCCCTGTCGATTTGGGCATAGTTACGCTCAGCTGAGTTTAATGAGCATGACGCAAAAGCTATCGGCCGTTCTGAGCCATCAGGGAATTTATGGGATAATACTGCTCCTATGCCGTAAGGGGATGCATCGCACGCCAGTCTGATTGGCAGTGATGGGTTGTAATGAGCCAAAACTTCTTCGGATGTGATTAAGTCTTTGCATTTATGGAAGGCACATTTACAGTCTTCGTTCCAATTCCAAATCACTCCTGTTTGTAGAAGTTCATTAAGAGGGTGTAGAAGAGTTGATAAGTTCAGTAAAAATTTATGATAGTAATTTATTAATCCCAGGAACGACCTTAATTGTGAAACATTTTCAGGTGCTGGGGCTTTTATGACCGCTTCAATTTTTTCAGGTGACTTATGCAACCCTTCATTATTAATTATGTGGCCACAATATGATATCTGATTTTGGAAAAATTCGCACTTGGGGCGATTCGCTCGTAGGCCCCGTTCTTTCAGCCTCGTGAGCACCTGCTCCAAATTGGCAAGGTGCTCGTTGTCGTTTTCTCCTGTTACAAGGATGTCGTCTAGGTAGCATTGAGTCCCTGGAATCCCTTGCAGGACTTGCTCCATAGCTCTTTGCCAGATAGCTGGAGCTGATGCTACTCCAAAAACTAGTCAATTGTACTGGTACAGGCCTTTGTGTGTGTTTATCGTGAGATACTTTTTAGAGGCCTCCTCAACCTCCATCTGTAGATATGCCTGTGCCAAGTCAATTTTGGTGAAACGTTTCCCTCCGGATAGTGAGGCGAAAATATCTTCTATCCTCGGAAGAGGATACTGTACTGTGTGAAGGACCGGGTTTACAGTCACCTTGAAGTCTCCACAGATGCGAATTTTTCTCTGTTCTTCAGATTTATCTTTATTCAATGCTTTTTTCATGACTGGAACGATGGGTGTTGCCCACTCGCTCCAATCTATTTTGGATAATACGCCTGCTTTTTCCAAATTCTCCAGCTCTGCCTCGACTGCTGGACGTATTGCGTATGGCACCGGTCTTGCTTTAAAAAATTTGGGAATTGCTGCATCTTCCACTTTTATTGAGGCGGTGATGCCTTTCAAGGCTCCTAGTTTCTCTTGAAACACTTCTTTGGCGTTGGCCAAGATGTCTTTTAATCGTTCAGGTATGATGTCATCATTGTTTTTTTTCTTACTGGTCACCGTCAGTGCCTGAATGGAGTGCCAGTCTAAACGTATCTTTCTGATCCATTCACGTCCCAACAACGGTGGACCACCATCTTGTAGAATGTATAAATACAACTTTTGTATTTCTTTGCCGTTGTATACAACAGGCACCCTTATTTTTCCTTTGGGGTATACTTTCTGTCCCGTATATGTTTTTAAGATAATGGATGTGTCTTTTAGAGGTATATGCGAAAATAGCCTCTCGTAATCCCGTCGATTTATTACGGTTAGAGCTGATCCTGCATCTAGCTCCATTTTAACTGGGGACCCTGCTATCGTGAGGTTAACCCAAATGGTTTGGTAATCATCTTTGGCAAGTACATTATGTAATTTGAGACAGCTTAGTCTCTTGTTTTCGGAGTCGCTATCGCTCTTCTGGTCTTCGGAGCTACTGTCCGTCATCATTTGTACCTTCCTGTACATTTCTTTATTGATTTTTTTTTCTGTCTGTGGATTTATTTTGTCCAGATCGGCATACCCGTGCAATGTGTCCAATCTTTCCGCATTGCCTGCATGCTTTGTCCTTGAACCAGCAGTCCCTCTGGTTATGGGTGGATCTGCCGCAGCGATAACATCTTTCGAAGCCCTGTGTCATTTCATGGGTGCCGAAGTCCTGTGTCTTTTGTTGTATCTCTGCAGCTCCTCTTGTTGCTGCTTCGTATGATACAGCCATACTGAAAGCTTTGCCCAATATTCAATCTTTTTCAGAAAGCAACCTTTTTTGTGTTCCTTCACTTAAGAGACCGCAAACGAATTTGTCTCGAAGATAATCTGATAGTCCTGCCCCGAATTGTCAGTACTTTGATAGCTTTCTTAATTCGGTTAGGTAATCAGCGTTACTTTCATTTTTGTGTTGATTTCGCTTGAAGAACTTGAATCGTTCCGCTATCAGCAGCGGTGTTGGGTTTAAGTGCTCCTGCAGGGTATCAACAATTTCTTTAAAATTCTTGTCCTTTGGTTTGGCTGGAGTGATTAAATTTCGTAACAGCCCGTATGCCTTT
>NC_140993.1:240722642-240819712 GCF_052327205.1 Somniosus microcephalus
CTCTCGTCTCACTCTCCCAATCTGCTCTCCTCTCACACTCCCAATCTCTCTCTCTCTCACACTCCCAATCTCTCTCTCATCACTCCCAATCTCTCTCTCTCACACTCCCAATCTCTCTCTCATCACTCCCAATCTCTCTCTCTCTCACACTCCCAATCTCTCTCTCTCTCAACACTCCCAATCTCTCTCTCTTCTCACACTCCCAATTCTCTCTCTCATCTCTCACTTCCCAATCTCTCTCTCTCACACTCCAATCTCTCTCTCTCTCACTCCAGTCTCTCTCTCTCTCACACTCTCAATCTCTCTCTCTCTCTCTCACACTCCCAGATCTCTCTCTCTCACACTCCAATCTCTCCTCTCTCTCACACTCCCAATCTCTCTCTCTCACTCTCTCCCAATCTCTCTCTCACAGCTCCCAGTCTCTCTCTCTCACACTCCAGTCTCTCTCTCTCACACTCCCAATCTCTCTCTCTCACACATCCCAATCTCTCTCTCTCTCTCACACTCCCATCCTCTCTCTCTCTCTCTCACACTCCCAGTCTCTCTCTCTCTCACACTCCCAGATCTCTCTCTTCTCACACTCCCAATCTCTCTCTCTCTCTCACACTCCCAATCTCCTCTCTCTCACTCACATCTCTCTCTCTCAATCTCTCTCTCACTCCCAATCTCTCTCTCTCACACTCCCAATCTCTCTCTCTCTCACACTCCCAATCTCTCTCTCTCACACTCCCAATCTCTCTCTCTCTCACACTCCCAATCTCTCTCTCTCTCACTCCCAAGCTCTCTCTCTCTCTCACTCTCCCAATCTCTCTCTCTCACACTCCCAATCTCTCTCTCTCTCACACTCCCAATCTCTCTCTCTCTCACACTCCCAATCTCTCTCTCCTCTCACACTCCCAATCTCTCTCTCTCTCACACTCCCAATCTCTCTCTCTCACTCACTCCAGTCTCTCTCTCTCACACTCCAATCTCTCTCTCTCACTCCCAATCTCTCTCTCTCTCTCTCACTCTCCCAATCTCTCTCTCTCACTCACCAATCTCTCTCCATCTCTCTCTCAGCTCCCATCTCTCTCTCTCTCACACTCCCAATCTCTCCTCTCTCACACTCCCAAGTCTCTCTCTCTCTCACACTCCCAATCTCCTCTCTCTCACACTCCCACTCTCTCTCTCTCTCACACTCCCAATCTCTCTCTCTCACTCCCAATCTCTCTCTCTCTCACACTCCCATCTCTCTCTCTCTCTCACACTCCCAATCTCTCTCTCTCTCACACTCCCAATCTCTCTCTCTCTCTCACACTCCCAATCTCTCTCTCTCTCACACTCCCAGTCCTCTCTCTCACACTCCCAATCTCTCTCTCTCAACACTCTCTCTCACTCCCAGTCTCTCTCTCTCAATCTCTCTCACACTCCCAATCTCTCTCTCTCACTCTCACACTCCCATCTCTCTCTCTCACACTCCCAATCTCTCCTCTCTCACACTCCCAATCTCTCTCTCTCTCACACTCCCAATCTCTCTCTCTCACACTCCAGTCTCTCTCTCACTCCCAGTCTCTCTCTCTCACACTCCCATCTCTCTCTCTCACACTCCCCAATCTCTCTCTCTCTCACACTCCCAATCTCTCTCTCTCTCTCACACTCCCAGTCTCTCTCTCTCACACTCCCAATCTCTCTCTCTCACACTCCCAGTCTCTCTCTCTCACACTCCCAATCTCTCTCTCTCTCTCTCTCACACTCCATCTCTCTCTCTCACACTCCCAATCTCTCTCTCTCTCACACTCCCAGTCTCTCTCTCTCACACTCCCAATCTCTCTCTCTCACACTCCCAGTCTCTCTCTCTCTCACACTCCCAATCTCTCTCACTCTCACACTCCAATCTCTCTCTCTCTCACACTCCCAATCTCTCTCTCTCACACTCCCAATCTCCTCTCTCTCTCACACTCCCAATCTCTCTCTCTCTCACACTCCCATCTCCTCTCTCTCTCACACTCCCAGTCTCTCTCTCTCTCACACTCCCAATCTCTCTCTCTCTCACACTCCCAGTCTCTCTCTCTCACACTCCCCAATCTCTCTCTCTCTCTCTCTCACACTCCCAATCTCTCTCTCTCACACTCCCAATCTCTCTCTCTCTCACACTCCCAATCTCTCTCTCTCTCACACTCCCAATCTCTCTCTCTCTCTCTCACACTCCCAATCTCTCTCTCTCACACTCCCAATCTCTCTCTCTCACACTCCCAATCTCTCTCTCTCTCACACTCCCAATCTCTCTCTCTCACACTCCCAATCCTCACTCTCTCTCTCTCACACTCCCAGTCTCTCTCTCTCACACTCCAATCTCTCTCTCTCTCACACTCCCAATCTCTCTCTCTCTCACACTCCCAATCTCTCTCTCTCACACTCCCAATCTCTCTCTCTCTCTCACACTCCCCAATCTCTCTCTCTCTCTCACACTCCCAATCTCTCTCTCTCACACTCCCAGTCTCTCTCTCTCACTCCCAATCTCTCTCTCTCTCTCACACTCCCAATCTCTCTCTCTCTCTCACACTCCCAGTCTCCTCTCTCACACTCCAGTCTCTCTCTCTCACACTCCCAATCTCTCTCTCTCTCACACTCCCAATCTCTCTCTCTCACACTCCCAATCTCTCTCTCTCTCACACTCCCAATCTCTCTCTCTCTCTCACACTCCCAATCTCTCTCTCTCTCACTCACACTCCAGTCTCTCTCTCTCACACTCCCAATCTCTCTCTCTCTCACACTCCCAGTCTCTCTCTCTCACACTCCCAATCTCTCTCTCTGTCTCACACTCCCAGTCTCTCTCTCACACACCCTCAGTCTCTCTCTCACACTCCCAGTCTCTCTCTCTCACACTCCCAATCTCTCTCTCTCACACTCCCAATCTCTCTCTCTCACACTCGAATCTCTCTCTCACACTCCCAATCTCTCTCTCTCTCACTCCCAATCTCTCTCTCTCACACTCCCAATCTCTCTCTCTCACTCCCAATCTCTCTCACACTCCCAATCTCTCTCTCTCTCTCACACTCCCAATCTCTCTCTCTCTCACACTCCACCAGTCCTCTCTCTCACACTCCCAGTCTCTCTCTCACATCCAGTCTCTCTCTCTCACACTCCCAATCTCTCTCTCTCACACTCCCAATCTCTCTCTCTCTCACACTCCCAATCTCTCTCTCTCACACTCCCAGTCTCTCTCTCTCACACTCCCAATCTCTCTCTCTCTCACACTCCCAATCTCTCTCTCTCTCTCTCACACTCCCAATCTCTCTCTCTCTCACACTCCCAATCTCTCTCTCACACTCCCAATCTCTCTCTCTCTCTCTCACTCCCAGTCTCTCTCTCTCACACTCCCAATCTCTCTCTCTCTCACTCCCAGTCTCTCTCTCTCACACTCCCAATCTCTCTCTCTCTCACACTCCATCTCTCTCTCTCTCACACACTCCAATCTCTCTCTCTCTCACACTCCCAAACTCTCTCTCTCACACTTCCGAATCTCTCTCTCACACTCCCAATCTCTCTCTCTCTCACACTCCCAATCTCTCTCTCTCTCTCTCACACTCCCAATCTCTCTCTCTCTCACACTCCCAATCTCTCTCTCTCTCACACTCCCAATCTCTCTCTCTCTCACTCCCCAGTCTCTCTCTCTCATCACTCCCAGTCTCTCTCTCTCACACTCCCAATCTCTCTCTCTCAACACTCCAATCTCTCTCTCTCACACTCCCAATCTCTCTCTCTCACACTCCCATCTCTCTCTCTCACACTCCCAATCTCTCTCTCTCTCACACTCCCAATCTCTCTCTCTCTCTCACACTCCCAATCTCTCTCTCTCTCTCACACTCCCAATCTCTCTCTCTCTCTCACTCCCAGTCTCTCTCTCTCACACTCCCAATCTCTCTCTCTCATCACTCCCAAGTCTCTCTCTCTCACACTCCCAACTCTCTCTCTCTCTCTCACACTCCCAGTCTCTCTCTCTCACACTCCCAATCTCTCCCTCTCTCACACTCCCAATCTCTCTCTCTCTCACACTCCCAATCTCTCTCTCACACTCCAGTCTCTCTCTCACTCTCCAGTCTCTCTCTCTCACACTCCCAATCTCTCTCTCTCACACTCCCAATCTCTCTCTCTCTCACACTCCCAATCTCTCTCTCTCTCTCTCACACTCCCAGTCTCTCTCTCTCACACGCCCAGTCCTCTCTCTCACACACTCCCAATCTCTCTCTCTCTCACACTCCCAATCTCTCTCTCTCACACTCCCAGTCTCTCTCTCTCACACTCCCAGTCTCTCTCTCTCACACTCCCAGTCTCTCTCTCTCACACTCCCAATCTCTCCTCTCACACTCCCAATCTCTCTCTCTCACACTCCCAATCTCTCTCTCTCACACTCCCAATCTCTCTCTCTCTCTCACAGCTCCCAATCTCTCTCTCTCATCTCCTCCCAATCTCTCTCTCTCTCTCACACTCCCAGTCTCTCTCTCTCTCACACTCCCAATCTCTCTCTCTCACACTCCAATCTCTCTCTCCTCTCTCACACTCCCAATCTCTCTCTCTCTCTCTCTCACTCCCAGTCTCTCTCTCTCACACTCCCAATCTCTCTCTCTCTCACTCCCAGTCTCTCTCTCTCACACTCCCAATCTCTCTCTCTCTCTCACACTCCCAGTCTCTCTGTCTCACACTCCCAATCTCTCCTCTCTCACATCCCAATCTCTCTCTCTCTCACACTCCCAATCTCTCTCTCACACTCCCAGTCTCTCTCTCACGCTCCAGTCTCTCTCTCTCACACTCCCAATCTCTCTCTCTCACACTCCCAATCTCTCTCTCTCTCTCACACTCCCAATCTCTCTCTCTCCTCACACTCCCAGTCTCTCTCTCTCACACTCCCAATCTCTCTCTTCTCACTCCCAGTCTCTCTCTCTCACACTCCAATCTCTCTCTCTCTCTCTCTCACACTCCCAGTCTCTCTCTCTCTCACACTCCCAATCTCTCTCTCTCTCACACTCCCAATCTCTCTCTCTCTCACTCCCAGTCTCTCTCTCTCACACTCCCAATCTCTCTCTCTCTCACACTCCCAATCTCTCTCTCTCACACTCCCAATCTCTCTCTCTCACACTCCCAATCTCTCTCTCTCTCACACTCCCAATCTCTCTCTCTCTCACACTTCGAATCTCTCTCTCACACTCCCAATCTCTCTCTCTCTCACTCCCAATCTCTCCTCTCTCTCTCACACTCCCAATCTCTCTCTCTCACACTCCCAATCTCTCTCTCTCTCACACATCCCAATCTCTCTCTCTCTCACACTCCCAGTCTCTCTCTCTCTCACTCCCAATCTCTCTCTCTCTCACTCCCAATCTCTCTCTCTCTCACACTCCCAATCTCTCTCGCTCACACTCCCAATCTCTCTCTCTCTCACACTCCCAATCTCTCTCTCTCACACTCCCAATCTCTCCCTCTCACACTCCCAATCTCTCTCTCTCACACTCCCAATCTCTCTCTCTCACACTCCCAATCTCTCTCTCACACTCCCAATCTCTCTCTCTCTCTCACACTCCCAATCTCTCTCTCTCTCACACTCCCAATCTCTCTCTCTCTCACACTCCCAATCTCTCTCTCTCTCACTCGCTCACTCCCAGTCTCTCTCTCTCACACTCCCAATCTCTCTCTCTCTCACTCCCAGTCTCTCTCTCTCACACTCCCAATCTCTCTCTCTCTCTCACACTCCCAATCTCTCTCTCTCTCACACTCCCAATCTCTCTCTCTCTCACACTCCCAATCTCTCTCTCTCTCTCACACTCCCAGTCTCTCTCTCACACACTCCCAGTCTCTCTCTCACACTCCCAGTCTCTCTCTCTCACACTCCCAATCTCTCTCTCTCACACTCCCAATCTCTCTCTCTCACACTCCCAGTCTCTCTCTCTCACACTCCCAATCTCTCTCTCTCTCTCACTCCCAATCTCTCTCTCTCTCACACTCCCAATCTCTCTCTCTCTCTCTCACACTCCCAATCTCTCTCTCTCTCACACTCCCAATCTCTCTCTCTCTCTCACACTCCCAATCTTTCTCTCTCTCTCTCACACCCAGTCTCTCTCTCTCACGCTCCCCAATCTCTCTCTCTCTCACTCCCAGTCTCTCTCTCTCACACTCCCAGTCTCTCTCTCTCACACTCCCAATCTCTCTCTCTCTCTCACACTCCCAGTCTCTCTCTCTCTCACACTCCCAGTCTCTCTCTCTCTCACACTCCCAATCTCTCTCTCTCTCACACTCCCAATCTCTCTCTCTCTCACACTCCCAAACTCTCTCTCTCACACTTCGAATCTGTCTCTCACACTCCCAATCTTTCTCTCTCTCTCACTCCCAATCTCTCTCTCTCTCTCTCACACTCCCCAATCTCTCTCTCTCTCACACTCCCAATCTCTCTCTCTCTCACACACTCCCAATCTCTCTCTCTCACACTCCCAGTCTCTCTCTCTCACACTCCCAGTCTCTCTCTCTCGCACTCCCAATCTCTCTCTCTCACACTCCTCATCTCTCTCGCTCACACTCCCAATCTCTCTCTCTCTCTCACACTCCCCAATCTCTCTCTCTCACACTCCCAATCTCTCTCTCTCTCACACACTCCCAATCTCTCTCTCTCTCTCACACTCCCAATCTCTCTCTCTCTCTCTCTCACACTCCCAATCTCTCTCTCTCTCACTCCCAGTCGCTCTCTCTCACACTCCCAATCTCTCTCTCTCTCACTCCCAGTCTCTCTCTCTCACACTCCCAATCTCTCCCTCTCTCACACTCCCAATCTCTCTCTCTCACACTCCTCATCTCTCTCTCTCACACTCCCAATCTCTCTCTCTCACACTCCCAATCTCTCTCTCTCTCACACTCCCAATCTCTCTCTCTCTCTCACACTCCCAATCTCTCTCTCTCTCTCTCACACTCCCAATCTCTCTCTCTCTCTCTCACTCCCAGTCGCTCTCTCTCACACTCCCAATCTCTCTCTCTCTTCACTCCCAGTCTCTCTCTCTCACACTCCCAATCTCTCTCTCTCTCTCTCACACTCCCAGTCTCTCTGTCTCACACTCCCAATCTCTCCCTCTCTCACACTCCCAATCTCTCTCTCTCTCACACTCCCAATCTCTCTCTCACACTCCCAGTCTCTCTCTCACACTCCCAGTCTCTCTCTCTCACACTCCCAATCTCTCTCTCTCACACTCCCAATCTCTCTCTCTCTCACATTCCCAATCTCTCTCTCTCTCTCACACTCCCAGTCTCTCTCTCACACGCCCAGTCTCTCTCTCACACACTCCCAATCTCTCTCTCTCTCACACTCCCAATCTCTCTCTCTCACACTCCCAGTCTCTCTCTCTCACACTCCCAGTCTCTCTCTCTCACACTCCCAGTCTCTCTCTCTCACACTCCCAATCTCTCCCTCTCACACTCCCAATCTCTCTCTCTCACACTCCCAATCTCTCTCTCTCACTCCCAATCTCTCTCTCTCTCACGCTCCCAATCTCTCTCTCTCATGCTCCCAATCTCTCTCTCTCTCACACTCCCAGTCTCTCTCTCTCACACTCCCAATCTCTCTCTCTCTCACACTCCCAATCTCTCTCTCTCTCTCACACTCCCAATCTCTCTCTCTCTCTCTCACTCCCAGTCGCTCTCTCTCACACTCCCAATCTCTCTCTCTCTCACTCCCAGTCTCTCTCTCTCACACTCCCAATCTCTCTCTCTCTCTCTCACACTCCCAGTCTCTCTGTCTCACACTCCCAATCTCTCCCTCTCTCACACTCCCAATCTCTCTCTCTCTCACACTCCCAATCTCTCTCTCACACTCCCAGTCTCTCTCTCACGCTCCCAGTCTCTCTCTCTCACACTCCCAATCTCTCTCTCTCACACTCCCAATCTCTCTCTCTCTCTCACACTCCCAATCTCTCTCTCTCTCTCACACTCCCAGTCTCTCTCTCTCACACTCCCAATCTCTCTCTTTCTCACTCCCAGTCTCTCTCTCTCACACTCCCAATCTCTCTCTCTCTCTCTCTCACACTCCCAGTCTCTCTCTCTCTCACACTCCCAATCTCTCTCTCTCTCACGCTCCCAATCTCTCTCTCTCTCACTCCCAGTCTCTCTCTCTCACACTCCCAGTCTCTCTCTCTCTCACACTCCCAATCTCTCTCTCTCACACTCCCAGTCTCTCTCTCTCTCACACTCCCAATCTCTCTCTCTCTCACACTCCCAATCTCTCTCTCTCTCACACTTCGAATCTGTCTCTCACACTCCCAATCTCTCTCTCTCTCTCACTCCCAATCTCTCTCTCTCTCTCTCACACTCCCAATCTCTCTCTCTCTCACACTCCCAATCTCTCTCTCTCTCACACTCCCAATCTCTCTCTCTCTCACTCCCAGTCTCTCTCTCTCTCACTCCCAATCTCTCTCTCTCTCACTCCCAATCTCTCTCTCTCACACTCCCAATCTCTCTCGCTCACACTCCCAATCTCTCTCTCTCTCACACTCCCAATCTCTCTCTCTCACACTCCCAATCTCTCCCTCTCACACTCCCAATCTCTCTCTCTCACACTCCCAATCTCTCTCTCTCACACTCCCAATCTCTCTCTCACACTCCCAATCTCTCTCTCTCTCTCACACTCCCAATCTCTCTCTCTCTCACACTCCCAATCTCTCTCTCTCTCACACTCCCAATCTCTCTCTCTCTCGCTCACTCCCAGTCTCTCTCTCTCACACTCCCAATCTCTCTCTCTCTCACTCCCAGTCTCTCTCTCTCACACTCCCAATCTCTCTCTCTCTCTCACACTCCCAATCTCTCTCTCTCTCACACTCCCAATCTCTCTCTCTCTCACACTCCCAATCTCTCTCTCTCTCTCACACTCCCAGTCTCTCTCTCACACACTCCCAGTCTCTCTCTCACACTCCCAGTCTCTCTCTCTCACACTCCCAATCTCTCTCTCTCACACTCCCAATCTCTCTCTCTCACACTCCCAGTCTCTCTCTCTCACACTCCCAATCTCTCTCTCTCTCTCACTCCCAATCTCTCTCTCTCTCACACTCCCAATCTCTCTCTCTCACTCTCACACTCCCAATCTCTCTCTCTCTCACACTCCCAATCTCTCTCTCTCTCTCACACTCCCAATCTTTCTCTCTCTCTCTCACTCCCAGTCTCTCTCTCTCACGCTCCCAATCTCTCTCTCTCTCACTCCCAGTCTCTCTCTCTCACACTCCCAGTCTCTCTCTCTCACACTCCCAATCTCTCTCTCTCTCTCTCACACTCCCAGTCTCTCTCTCTCTCACACTCCCAGTCTCTCTCTCTCTCACACTCCCAATCTCTCTCTCTCTCACACTCCCAATCTCTCTCTCTCTCACACTCCCAAACTCTCTCTCTCACACTTCGAATCTGTCTCTCACACTCCCAATCTTTCTCTCTCTCTCACTCCCAATCTCTCTCTCTCTCTCTCACACTCCCAATCTCTCTCTCTCTCACACTCCCAATCTCTCTCTCTCTCACACTCCCAATCTCTCTCTCTCTCACTCCCAGTCTCTCTCTCTCACACTCCCAGTCTCTCTCTCTCGCACTCCCAATCTCTCTCTCTCACACTCCTCATCTCTCTCGCTCACACTCCCAATCTCTCTCTCTCTCTCACACTCCCAATCTCTCTCTCTCACACTCCCAATCTCTCTCTCTCTCACACTCCCAATCTCTCTCTCTCTCTCACACTCCCAATCTCTCTCTCTCTCTCTCACACTCCCAATCTCTCTCTCTCTCACTCCCAGTCGCTCTCTCTCACACTCCCAATCTCTCTCTCTCTCACTCCCAGTCTCTCTCTCTCACACTCCCAATCTCTCCCTCTCTCACACTCCCAATCTCTCTCTCTCTCACACTCCCAATCTCTCTCTCACACTCCCAGTCTCTCTCTCTCACTCCCAGTCTCTCTCTCTCACACTCCCAATCTCTCTCTCTCTCTCACATTCCCAATCTCTCTCTCTCTCTCACACTCCCAGTCTCTCTCTCACACGCCCAGTCTCTCTCTCACACACTCCCAATCTCTCTCTCTCTCACACTCCCAATCTCTCACACTCCCAATCTCTCTCTCTCACACTCCCAATCTCTCTCTCTCTCTCACACTCCCAATCTCTCTGTCTCTCTCTCACTCCCAGTCTCTCTCTCTCACACTCCCAATCTCTCTCTCTCTCTCACTCCCAGTCTCTCTCTCTCTCACACTCCCAATCTCTCTCTCTGTCTCACACTCCCAGCCTCTCTCTCACACACCCCCAGTCTCTCTCTCACACTCCCAGTCTCTCTCTCTCACACTCCCAATCTCTCTCTCTCACACTCCCAATCTATCTCTCTCACACTTCGAATCTGTCTCTCACACTCCCAATCTCTCTCTCTCTCTCACTCCCAATCTCTCTCTCACACTCCCAATCTCTCTCTCTCACTCCCAATCTCTCTCACGCTCCCAATCTCTCTCTCTCATGCTCCCAATCTCTCTCTCTCTCACACTCCCAGTCTCTCTCTCACACTCCCAGTCTCTCTCTCACACTCCCAGTCTCTCTCTCTCACACTCCCAATCTCTCTCTCTCACACTCCCAATCTCTCTCTCTCACACTCCCAGTCTCTCTCTCTCACACTCCCAATCTCTCTCTGTGTCACTCCCAATCTCTCTCACTCTCACACTCCCAATCTCTCTCTCTCTCTCTCACACTCCCAATCTCTCTCTCTCTCACACTCCCAATCTCTCTCACACTCCCAATCTTTCTCTCTCTCTCTCACTCCCAGTCTCTCTCTCTCACGCTCCCAATCTCTCTCTCTCTCTCACTCCCAGTCTCTCTCTCTCACACTCCCAATCTCTCTCTCTCTCTCACACTCCCAGTCTCTCTCTCTCTCACACTCCCAATCTCTCTCTCTCTCACACTCCCAAACTCTCTCTCTCACACTTCGAATCTGTCTCTCACACTCCCCATCTTTCTCTCTCTCTCACTCCCAATCTCTCTCTCTCTCTCTCTCACACTCCCAATCTCTCTCTCTCTCACACTCCCAATCTCTCTCTCTCTCACACTCCCAATCTCTCTCTCTCTCACTCCCAGTCTCTCTCTCTCACACTCCCAATCTCTCTCTCTCACACTCCCAATCTCTCTCTCTCACACTCCTAATCTCTCTCGCTCACACTCCCAATCTCTCTCTCACACTCCCAATCTCTCTCTCTCACACTCCCAATCTCTCTCTCTCTCACACTCCCAATCTCTCTCTCTCTCTCACACTCCCAATCTCTCTCTCTCTCTCTCACACTCCCAATCTCTCTCTCTCTCTCTCACTCCCAGTCGCTCTCTCTCACACTCCCAATCTCTCTCTCTCTTCACTCCCAGTCTCTCTCTCTCACACTCCCAATCTCTCTCTCTCTCTCTCACACTCCCAGTCTCTCTGTCTCACACTCCCAATCTCTCCCTCTCTCACACTCCCAATCTCTCTCTCTCTCACACTCCCAATCTCTCTCTCACACTCCCAGTCTCTCTCTCACACTCCCAGTCTCTCTCTCTCACACTCCCAATCTCTCTCTCTCACACTCCCAATCTCTCTCTCTCTCACATTCCCAATCTCTCTCTCTCTCTCACACTCCCAGTCTCTCTCTCACACGCCCAGTCTCTCTCTCACACACTCCCAATCTCTCTCTCTCTCACACTCCCAATCTCTCTCTCTCACACTCCCAGTCTCTCTCTCTCACACTCCCAGTCTCTCTCTCTCACACTCCCAATCTCTCTCTCACACTTCCAATCTGTCTCTCACACTCCCAATCTCTCTCTCTCTCACTCCCAATCTCTCTCTCTCTCTCACACTCCCAATCTCTCTCTCTCTCTCTCTCTCACACTCCCAATCTCTCTCTCTCTCACACTCCCAATCTCTCTCTCTCTCTCACTCCCAATCTCTCGCTCTCTCACACTCCCAATCTCTCGCTCTCTCACACTCGCAATCTCTCTCTCTCTCTCACACTCCCAATCTCTCTCTCTCTCTCTCACACTCCCAATCTCTCTCTCTCTCACTCCCAGTCTCTCTCTCTCACACTCCCAATCTCTCTCTCTCTCACACTCCCAATCTCTCTCTCTCTCTCTCACTCCCAGTCGCTCTCTCTCACACTCCCAATCTCTCTCTCTCTCACTCCCAGTCTCTCTCTCTCACACTCCCAATCTCTCTCTCTCTCTCTCACACTCCCAGTCTCTCTGTCTCACACTCCCAATCTCTCCCTCTCGCACACTCCCAATCTCTCTCTCTCTCACACTCCCAGTCTCTCTCTCTCTCACAGTCCCAATCTCTCTCTCTCTCTCACACTCCCAGTCTCTCTCTCACACGCCCAGTCTCTCTCTCACACACTCCCAATCTCTCTCTCTCTCACACTCCCAATCTCTCTCTCTCACACTCCCAATCTCTCTCTCTCACACTCCCAATCTCTCTCTCTCACACTCCCAATCTCTCTCTCTCACACTCCCAATCTAACTCTCTCACACTTCGAATCTGTCTCTCACACTCCCAATCTCTCTCTCTCTCTCACTCCCAATCTCTCTCTCACACTCCCAATCTCTCTCTCTCACTCCCAATCTCTCTCACGCTCCCAATCTCTCTCTCTCATGCTCCCAATCTCTCTCTCTCTCACACTCCCAGTCTCTCTCTCACACTCCCAGTCTTTCTCTCACACTCCCAGTCTCTCTCTCTCACACTCCCAATCTCTCTCTCTCACACTCCCAATCTCTCTCTCTCACACTCCCAGTCTCTCTCTCTCACACTCCCAATCTCTCTCTCTGTCTCACTCCCAATCTCTCTCTCTCTCACACTCCCAATCTCTCTCTCTCTCTCTCACACTCCCAATCTCTCTCTCTCTCACACTCCCAATCTCTCTCTCTCTCTCACACTCCCAATCTTTCTCTCTCTCTCTCACTCCCAGTCTCTCTCTCTCACACTCCCAATCTTTCTCTCTCTCTCTCACTCCCAGTCTCTCTCTCTCACACTCCCAATCTCTCTCTCTCTCTCACACTCCCAATCTCTCTCTCTCTCTCTCACACTCCCAATCTCTCTCTCTCTCACTCCCAGTCGCTCTCTCTCACACTCCCAATCTCTCTCTCTCTCACTCCCAGTCTCTCTCTCTCACACTCCCAATCTCTCTCTCTCTCTCTCACACTCCCAGTCTCTCTGTCTCACACTCCCAATCTCTCCCTCTCTCACACTCCCAATCTCTCTCTCTCTCACACTCCCAATCTCTCTCTCACACTCCCAGTCTCTCTCTCACACTCCCAGTCTCTCTCTCTCACACTCCCAATCTCTCTCTCTCACACTCCCAATCTCTCTCTCTCTCTCACATTCCCAATCTCTCTCTCTCTCTCACACTCCCAGTCTCTCTCTCACACGCCCAGTCTCTCTCTCACACACTCCCAATCTCTCTCTCTCTCACACTCCCAATCTCTCTCTCTCACACTCCCAATCTCTCTCTCTCACACTCCCAATCTCTCTCTCTCTCTCACACTCCCAATCTCTCTGTCTCTCTCTCACTCCCAGTCTCTCTCTCTCACACTCCCAATCTCTCTCTCTCTCTCACTCCCAGTCTCTCTCTCTCTCACACTCCCAATCTCTCTCTCTGTCTCACACTCCCAGCCTCTCTCTCACACACCCCCAGTCTCTCTCTCACACTCCCAGTCTCTCTCTCTCACACTCCCAATCTCTCTCTCTCACACTCCCAATCTATCTCTCTCACACTTCGAATCTGTCTCTCACACTCCCAATCTCTCTCTCTCTCTCACTCCCAATCTCTCTCTCACACTCCCAATCTCTCTCTCTCACTCCCAATCTCTCTCACGCTCCCAATCTCTCTCTCTCATGCTCCCAATCTCTCTCTCTCTCACACTCCCAGTCTCTCTCTCACACTCCCAGTCTCTCTCTCACACTCCCAGTCTCTCTCTCTCACACTCCCAATCTCTCTCTCTCACACTCCCAATCTCTCTCTCTCACACTCCCAGTCTCTCTCTCTCACACTCCCAATCTCTCTCTGTGTCACTCCCAATCTCTCTCACTCTCACACTCCCAATCTCTCTCTCTCACACTCCCAATCTCTCTCTCTCTCACACTCCCAATCTCTCTCACACTCCCAATCTTTCTCTCTCTCTCTCACTCCCAGTCTCTCTCTCTCACGCTCCCAATCTCTCTCTCTCTCTCACTCCCAGTCTCTCTCTCTCACACTCCCAATCTCTCTCTCTCTCTCACACTCCCAGTCTCTCTCTCTCTCACACTCCCAATCTCTCTCTCTCTCACACTCCCAAACTCTCTCTCTCACACTTCGAATCTGTCTCTCACACTCCCAATCTTTCTCTCTCTCTCACTCCCAATCTCGCTCTCTCTCTCTCTCACACTCCCAATCTCTCTCTCTCTCACACTCCCAATCTCTCTCTCTCTCACACTCCCAATCTCTCTCTCTCTCACTCCCAGTCTCTCTCTCTCACACTCCCAATCTCTCTCTCTCACACTCCCAATCTCTCTCTCTCACACTCCTAATCTCTCTCGCTCACACTCCCAATCTCTCTCTCACACTCCCAATCTCTCTCTCTCACACTCCCAATCTCTCTCTCTCTCACACTCCCAATCTCTCTCTCTCTCTCACACTCCCAATCTCTCTCTCTCTCTCTCTCACACTCCCAATCTCTCTCTCTCTCTCTCACTCCCAGTCGCTCTCTCTCACACTCCCAATCTCTCTCTCTCTTCACTCCCAGTCTCTCTCTCTCACACTCCCAATCTCTCTCTCTCTCTCTCACACTCCCAGTCTCTCTGTCTCACACTCCCAATCTCTCCCTCTCTCACACTCCCAATCTCTCTCTCTCTCACACTCCCAATCTCTCTCTCACACTCCCAGTCTCTCTCTCACACTCCCAGTCTCTCTCTCTCACACTCCCAATCTCTCTCTCTCACACTCCCAATCTCTCTCTCTCTCACATTCCCAATCTCTCTCTCTCTCTCACACTCCCAGTCTCTCTCTCACACGCCCAGTCTCTCTCTCACACACTCCCAATCTCTCTCTCTCTCACACTCCCAATCTCTCTCTCTCACACTCCCAGTCTCTCTCTCTCACACTCCCAGTCTCTCTCTCTCACACTCCCAATCTCTCTCTCACACTTCCAATCTGTCTCTCACACTCCCAATCTCTCTCTCTCTCACTCCCAATCTCTCTCTCTCTCTCACACTCCCAATCTCTCTCTCTCTCTCTCTCTCACACTCCCAATCTCTCTCTCTCTCACACTCCCAATCTCTCTCTCTCTCTCACACTCCCAATCTCTCGCTCTCTCACACTCCCAATCTCTCGCTCTCTCACACTCGCAATCTCTCTCTCTCTCTCACACTCCCAATCTCTCTCTCTCTCTCTCACACTCCCAATCTCTCTCTCTCTCACTCCCAGTCTCTCTCTCTCACACTCCCAATCTCTCTCTCTCTCACACTCCCAATCTCTCTCTCTCTCTCTCACTCCCAGTCGCTCTCTCTCACACTCCCAATCTCTCTCTCTCTCACTCCCAGTCTCTCTCTCTCACACTCCCAATCTCTCTCTCTCTCTCTCACACTCCCAGTCTCTCTGTCTCACACTCCCAATCTCTCCCTCTCGCACACTCCCAATCTCTCTCTCTCTCACACTCCCAGTCTCTCTCTCTCTCACAGTCCCAATCTCTCTCTCTCTCTCACACTCCCAGTCTCTCTCTCACACGCCCAGTCTCTCTCTCACACACTCCCAATCTCTCTCTCTCTCACACTCCCAATCTCTCTCTCTCACACTCCCAATCTCTCTCTCTCACACTCCCAATCTCTCTCTCTCACACTCCCAATCTCTCTCTCTCACACTCCCAATCTAACTCTCTCACACTTCGAATCTGTCTCTCACACTCCCAATCTCTCTCTCTCTCTCACTCCCAATCTCTCTCTCACACTCCCAATCTCTCTCTCTCACTCCCAATCTCTCTCACGCTCCCAATCTCTCTCTCTCATGCTCCCAATCTCTCTCTCTCTCACACTCCCAGTCTCTCTCTCACACTCCCAGTCTTTCTCTCACACTCCCAGTCTCTCTCTCTCACACTCCCAATCTCTCTCTCTCACACTCCCAATCTCTCTCTCTCACACTCCCAGTCTCTCTCTCTCACACTCCCAATCTCTCTCTCTGTCTCACTCCCAATCTCTCTCTCTCTCACACTCCCAATCTCTCTCTCTCTCTCTCACACTCCCAATCTCTCTCTCTCTCACACTCCCAATCTCTCTCTCTCTCTCACACTCCCAATCTTTCTCTCTCTCTCTCACTCCCAGTCTCTCTCTCTCACACTCCCAATCTTTCTCTCTCTCTCTCACTCCCAGTCTCTCTCTCTCACGCTCCCAATCTCTCTCTCTCTCTCACTCCCAGTCTCTCTCTCTCACACTCCCAATCTCTCTCTCTCTCTCACACTCCCAGTCTCTCTCTCTCTCACACTCCCAATCTCTCTCTCTCTCACACTCCCAATCTCTCTCTCTCTCACACTCCCAAACTCTCTCTCTCACACTTCGAATCTGTCTCTCACACTCCCAATCTTTCTCTCTCTCTCACTCCCAATCTCTCTCTCTCTCTCTCTCTCACACTCCCAATCTCTCTCTCTCGCACACTCCCAATCTCTCTCTCTCTCACACTCCCAATCTCTCTCTCTCGCACACTCCCAATCTCTCTCTCTCTCACACTCCCAATCTCTCTCTCTCTCTCACACTCCCAGTCTCTCTCTCACACGCCCAGTCTCTCTCTCACACACTCCCAATCTCTCTCTCTCTCACACTCCCAATCTCTCTCTCTCACACTCCCAATCTCTCTCTCTCACACTCCCAATCTCTCTCTCTCTCACACTCCCAATCTCTCTCTCTCACACTCCCAATCTCTCTCTCTCTCACTCCCAGTCTCTCTCTCTCACACTCCCAATCTCTCTCTCTCTCTCTCTCACACTCCCAGTCTCTCTCTCTCTCTCACACTCCCAATCTCTCTCTCACACTCCCAATCTCTCTCTCTCTCACACTCCCAATCTCTCTCTCTGTCTCACACTCCCAGCCTCTCTCTCACACACTCCCAGTCTCTCTCTCACACTCCCAGTCTCTCTCTCTCACACTCCAAATCTCTCTCTCTCTCACACTCCCAATCTCTCTCTCTCTCACACTCCCAATCTCTCTCTCTCTCTCTCTCACACTCCCAATCTCTCTCTCTCTCGCTCACTCCCAGTCTCTCTCTCTCACACTCCCAGTCTCTCTCTCTCACACTCCCAATCTCTCTCTTTCTCACTCCCAGTCTCTCTCTCACACTCCCAATCTCTCTCTCTCTCTCTCTCACACTCCCAGTCTCTCTCTCTCTCACACTCCCAATCTCTCTCTCTCTCACACTCCCAATCTCTCTCTCTCTCTCACACTCCCAGTCTCTCTCTCACACACTCCCAGTCTCTCTCTCACACACTCCCAGTCTCTCTCTCACACTCCCAGTCTCTCTCTCACACTCCCAATCTCTCTCTCTCACACTCCCAATCTCTCTCTCTCACACTCCCAGTCTCTCTCTCTCTCACCCCCAGTCTCTCTCTCTCACGCTCCCAATCTCTCTCTCTCTCGCTCCCAGTCTCTCTCTCTCACACTCCCAATCTCTCTCTCTCTCTCACACTCCCAGTCTCTCTCTCTCTCACACTCCCAATCTCTCTCTCTCTCACACTCCCAATCTCTCTCTCTCTCTCTCTCACACTCCCAATCTCTCTCTCTCTCACACTCCCAATCTCTCTCTCTCTCACACTCCCAATCTCTCTCTCTCTCACTCCCAGTCTCTCTCTCTCTCACTCCCAATCTCTCTCTCTCTCACTCCCAATCTCTCTCTCTCACACTCCCAATCTCTCTCGCTCACACTCCCAATCTCTCTCTCTCTCACACTCCCAATCTCTCTCTCTCACACTCCCAATCTCTCCCTCTCACACTCCCAATCTCTCTCTCTCACACTCCCAATCTCTCTCTCTCACACTCCCAATCTCTCTCTCACACTCCCAATCTCTCTCTCTCACTCCCAATCTCTCTCTCTCTCACGCTCCCAATCTCTCTCTCTCATGCTCCCAATCTCTCTCTCTCTCACACTCCCAGTCTCTCTCTCTCACACTCCCAATCTCTCCCTCTCACACTCCCAATCTCTCTCTCTCACACTCCCAATCTCTCTCTCTCACTCCCAATCTCTCTCTCTCTCACGCTCCCAATCTCTCTCTCATGCTCCCAATCTCTCTCTCTCTCACACTCCCAATCTCTCTCTCTCTCACACTCCCAATCTCTCTCTCTCTCTCACACTCCCAATCTCTCTCTCTCTCTCACTCCCAGTCGCTCTCTCTCACACTCCCAATCTCTCTCTCTCTCACTCCCAGTCTCTCTCTCTCACACTCCCAATCTCTCTCTCTCTCTCTCACACTCCCAGTCTCTCTGTCTCACACTCCCAATCTCTCCCTCTCTCACACTCCCAATCTCTCTCTCTCTCACACTCCCAATCTCTCTCTCACACTCCCAGTCTCTCTCTCACGCTCCCAGTCTCTCTCTCTCACACTCCCAATCTCTCTCTCTCACACTCCCAATCTCTCTCTCTCTCTCACACTCCCAATCTCTCTCTCTCTCTCACACTCCCAGTCTCTCTCTCTCACTCCCAGTCTCTCTCTCTCACACTCCCAATCTCTCTCTTTCTCACTCCCAGTCTCTCTCTCTCACACTCCCAATCTCTCTCTCTCTCTCTCTCACACTCCCAATCTCTCTCTCTCTCTCTCACACTCCCAATCTCTCTCTCTCTCACACTCCCAATCTCTCTCTCTCTCACACTCCCAATCTCTCTCTCTCTCACTCCCAGTCTCTCTCTCTCTCACTCCCAATCTCTCTCTCTCTCACTCCCAATCTCTCTCTCTCACACTCCCATTCTCTCTCGCTCACACTCCCAATCTCTCTCTCTCTCACACTCCCAATCTCTCTCTCTCACACTCCCAATCTCTCCCTCTCACACTCCCAATCTCTCTCTCTCACACTCCCAATCTCTCTCTCTCACACTCCCAATCTCTCTCTCACACTCCCAATCTCTCTCTCTCACTCCCAATCTCTCTCTCTCTCACGCTCCCAATCTCTCTCTCTCATGCTCCCAATCTCTCTCTCTCTCACACTCCCAGTCTCTCTCTCTCACACTCCCAATCTCTCCCTCTCACACTCCCAATCTCTCTCTCTCACACTCCCAATCTCTCTCTCTCACTCCCAATCTCTCTCTCTCTCACGCTCCCAATCTCTCTCTCTCATGCTCCCAATCTCTCTCTCTCTCACACTCCCAGTCTCTCTCTCTCACACTCCCAATCTCTCTCTCTCTCACACTCCCAATCTCTCTCTCTCTCTCACACTCCCAATCTCTCTCTCTCTCTCTCACTCCCAGTCGCTCTCTCTCACACTCCCAATCTCTCTCTCTCTCACTCCCAGTCTCTCTCTCTCACACTCCCAATCTCTCTCTCACACTCCCAGTCTCTCTGTCTCACACTCCCAATCTCTCCCTCTCTCACACTCCCAATCTCTCTCTCTCTCACACTCCCAATCTCTCTCTCACACTCCCAGTCTCTCTCTCACGCTCCCAGTCTCTCTCTCTCACACTCCCAATCTCTCTCTCTCACACTCCCAATCTCTCTCTCTCTCTCACACTCCCAATCTCTCTCTCTCTCTCACACTCCCAGTCTCTCTCTCTCACACTCCCAATCTCTCTCTTTCTCACTCCCAGTCTCTCTCTCTCACACTCCCAATCTCTCTCTCTCTCTCTCTCACACTCCCAGTCTCTCTCTCTCTCACACTCCCAATCTCTCTCTCTCTCACGCTCCCAATCTCTCTCTCTCTCACTCCCAGTCTCTCTCTCTCACACTCCCAGTCTCTCTCTCTCTCACACTCCCAATCTCTCTCTCTCACACTCCCAGTCTCTCTCTCTCTCACACTCCCAATCTCTCTCTCTCTCACACTCCCAATCTCTCTCTCTCTCACACTTCGAATCTGTCTCTCACACTCCCAATCTCTCTCTCTCTCTCACTCCCAATCTCTCTCTCTCTCTCACACTCCCAATCTCTCTCTCTCTCTCACACTCCCAATCTCTCTCTCTCTCACACTCCCAATCTCTCTCTCTCTCACTCCCAGTCTCTCTCTCTCTCACTCCCAATCTCTCTCTCTCTCACTCCCAATCTCTCTCTCTCACACTCCCAATCTCTCTCGCTCACCACTCCCAATCTCTCTCTCTCTCACACTCCCAATCTCTCTCTCTCACACTCCCAATCTCTCCCTCTCACACTCCCAATCTCTCTCTCTCACACTCCCAATCTCTCTCTCTCACACTCCCAATCTCTCTCTCACACTCCCAATCTCTCTCTCTCACTCCCAATCTCTCTCTCTCTCACGCTCCCAATCTCTCTCTCTCATGCTCCCAATCTCTCTCTCTCTCACACTCCCAGTCTCTCTCTCACACTCTCAATCTCTCTCTCTCTCACACTCCCAATCTCTCTCTCTCTCTCACACTCCCAATCTCTCTCTCTCTCTCTCACTCCCAGTCGCTCTCTCTCACACTCCCAATCTCTCTCTCTCTCACTCCCAGTCTCTCTCTCTCACACTCCCAATCTCTCTCTCTCTCTCTCACACTCCCAGTCTCTCTGTCTCACACTCCCAATCTCTCCCTCTCTCACACTCCCAATCTCTCTCTCTCTCACACTCCCAATCTCTCTCTCACACTCCCAGTCTCGCTCTCACGCTCCCAGTCTCTCTCTCTCACACTCCCAATCTCTCTCTCTCACACTCCCAATCTCTCTCTCTCTCTCACACTCCCAATCTCTCTCTCTCTCACACTCCCAATCTCTCTATCTCTCTCTCACACTCCCAATCTCTCTATCTCTCTCTCACTCCCAGTCTCTCTCTCTCTCACTCCCAGTCTCTCTCTCTCACACTCCCAATCTCTCTCTCTCTCTCTCACACTCCCAGTCTCTCTCTCACACTCCCAATCTCTCTCTCTCTCACACTCCCAATCTCTCTCTCTGTCTCACACTCCCAGCCTCTCTCTCACACACTCCCAGTCTCTCTCTCACACTCCCAGTCTCTCTCTCTCACACTCCCAATCTCTCTCTCTCACACTCCCAATCTCTCTCTCTCACACTCCCAATCTCTCTCTGTCACACTTCGAATCTGTCTCTCACACTCCCAATCTCTCTCTCTCTCACACTCCCAATCTCTCTCTCTCTCACACTCCCAATCTCTCTCTCTCTCTCTCTCACACTCCCAATCTCTCTCTCTCTCTCTCACTCCCAGTCTCTCTCTCTCACACTCCCAATCTCTCTCTCTCACACTCCCAATCTCTCTCTCTCTCTCTCTCTCTCTCACACTCCCAGTCTCTCTCTCTCACACTCCCAATCTCTCTCTCTCGCACACTGCCAATCTCTCTCTCTCTCACACTCCCAATCTCTCTCTCTCTCACACTCCCAATCTCTCTCTCTCTCTCTCACACTCCCAGTCTCTCTCTCACACTCCCAGTCTCTCTCTCTCACACTCCCAGTCTCTCTCTCTCACACTCCCAATCTCTCTCTCTCTCTCTCTCACACTCCCAGTCTCTCTCTCACACTCCCAATCTCTCTCTCTCTCTCTCTCACACTCCCAATCTTTCTCTCTCTCTCTCACTCCCAGTCAATTCAATTCAATTCAATTCAGTTCAAATGCTTTATTGGCATGAAAGTTTACAGAGAACCATATTGCCAAAGCTTACATAGCAAACAGGTACAGTTTTCCAACATTCTGTAGGTGTCAATCGATTTGACATTTGTTGGGTATATACAATATTACTTTTAAACAATATTAATTTTAAACAGTCTTTCTACTTCATTTGGTACGTTCAATATTAATTTTAAACAGTCTTACTTTTAAACAGTCCTCAGGTTGTGACATGTTGTTACATATTTAGCCCCAAGGTATGGTCTGTCTCCTTCTCCTAGGACTAATCTCAATTTTGACAGATCATCCAATTCCTTGAAATCTGGGGTTGTTTGGCTTAGCTTGTTGAATAATATGTTTCTTGATGTGTTGAATTTTTCGCATTTTAGGAGGAAATGCATTTCTGTTTCAACCTCGCCAGCCAGACATTGATCGCATATTCTATTCTCTCTAGGCTGCCAGGATTTCTTGTATCTGCCTTTTTCAATTTCCAGTTGGTGGTCGCTTAGTCTGTACCTGGTGAGGGTCTGTCTCTGTTTTGTGTCTCTGATGGTCGTGAGGTAGTCTGCCAGTTTATATTCTCTTTTTAGGGCCCGGTAACATTCTAATCTGCTTTGGCTTTCGGTTATTTTGTTCCAATGTTCCAGGTAGGTTTCTTTGCATTTTTTAATGATTTGGTTCACTCGGATTGGTGTTTGGACGGCTGTGTTGGTCTGGGGCTGGTCAGGGTCCGGCTGAGTACTTAGTTTCAGTAGCAGCTGACTCAGGGGACTCTTTTCTGGGTTTAGCTCTTGGGTCTGAAAGGCTTTGAAATGAAGGGTGTCTGGGGAGCTAGATTTGAGGTGATTTAGGAAGTTTAGTGCTCGTTTTTGGATGTTTATTATCAGTGGGTATCTGCCTAGTTCGGCTCTGCATGCATTTGTTGGCGTTTTTCTTTGGGTGCGAAGGATGCTTCGGCAGAATTCTGCATGTAGGGCTTCTATTGTGTGTTTTTCCCATTTAGTGTAGCTTTGGTGATTTAGCGGGCCCCATACTTCACTACCGTACAGTGCAATGGGCAGGATTATGCTGTCAAAAATTTTGAGCCAGATTTTGATTGGGATTTGGATGTTGTAGAATTTTCTTTTTATTGCATATAGGGCTCTTCGGGCTTTTTCTTTTAGTGCATTCACTGCTATGCTGAAGCTCCCTGATGCTGTAATAGTTAGACCAAGGTAGGTGTAGCTCATAGTGTGTCCTATAGTGGTATCACTGAGGGTAAACTGGTATTTGTTTTCCTGACATCTGGGTCTTTTCTGAAAAATCATGATGTTGGTTTTCTTTAGATTTACTGTTAGAGCCCAATTTTGGCAGTATTTGTCGAGTAGGTCTAGTTGTTGCTGTAATCCCTGTTCTGTGGGAGACAGCAGAACCAGGTCGTCCGCATAGAACAGGGACTTCACTTCTCCATCCAGGAGACGGAGACCTGGTGACTCGCTTTGCTCCAGCATGTCTGCTAATTCATTTATGTATATGTTGAACAGGGTCGGGCTCAAATTGCAGCCCTGCCGGACGCCTCTTCTCTGGGTGAAGAAATCGGTGCGTTTGTCTCCAATTTTGACCCCGCATTTGTTTTTCAGATACATTGATTTAATAAGGTCATAGACTTTGCCCCCTATTCCACACTGAAGAAGTTTATAATAGAGCCCTTCGTGCCATATAGAGTCAAAGGCTTTCTTGAAGTCGATGAAACAGGCGAATATTTTCCCATTTTTTGTTTGGTGTTTATGTTTTTCAATGAGGGTGTGAAGGGTATAGATATGGTCGGCGGTGCGGTGTTTTGGAAGAAAGCCTATTTGGTTTTTTCTGAGGATATTATGTTTGTTAAGAAAATCAAGTAATCTACTATTTAGAATACTGCAGAATAACTTCCCTAGACAACTGTTGACACAGATGCCGCGGTAGTTATTTGGGTCTGATTTGTTTCCACTTTTATATATGGGGGAGATTAGTCCTTGGCACCAGATATCGGGAAAACAGCCTGAGCGTAATATGATGTTGAATAGTTTGAGTATCGCACCCTGCATCTCCATATTGCTGAACTTGAGCATTTCATTTTTGATGTTGTCTGGGCCACAGGCTTTCTTTAGGTGGAGAGATTTTGTTTTTGTGGCCAGTTCTTTCCATGTGATTGGGGAGTCTAGAGGGTTTTGGTTGTCTTTAATTGTTGCTTCTAATGTGTGGAGTTTTTCTGTGACCTGATGTTGACTTGGGTTTGTTTTGTTTTTTGGGATGTCTTTGTAGAGGTTTTCAAAATGTGTTCTCCAGATGTCGCCATCTTGGATTGGTAATGCTTGCAATTGTGTTGTACTCAGGTTATTCCACATTTCCCAGAATTGTTTTGGATTGGTGGAGTTTTCAATTTCTTCGAGTATTTTGTGGGTATAGTTTTGTGTTTTGTTCCTAATGGTGTGTTTATATCTTTTGAGGGTTTCATTGTATCTAGTACGTAGGTCCGGATTGTTTGGTTGCCGATGCTTTTGGTTTGATATTTTTCTCAGGTCTTTTCTGGCATTTTTGCATTCGTGGTCAAACCATTTCATATTTTTATTTTGTCTTTTGTGATGCTTCCTCTTCTGTTTCACGAGGTCGGCTTTTACAGCTGCCTCATGGAAGATCATATTTATATCCTCTATGGCCGTGTTTACACCATCTCTGGTGATCTCATATAGATTTTCTTTAAATTTTGAAATTTTACTTGTGAGATCAGGTGAATTTAGTGCTGTGATGAATTTATCTCCACTGTCTGGGGCCCATCTGTATGTCTGGTTTATTTTATGTAGCTTACTGTGTTCCTTTTTTGTGTCTGTAGTTTGGGCAGAAAGTTTAAGGTACACATTTATTTGGTTATGGTCTGAGAGGGGGGATTGTTGCCTGACAGTGAATGCGTTGATATCGCAGGGGTCCAGGTCAGTGATTGTATAGTCCACCACACTAGACCCAAGAGTTGAGGAGTATGTGAGTCTCCCTAGGGAGTCCCCTCTGAACCTACCATTAACTATGTACAGGCCTAAGGCTCGGCAGAGTTGCACTACCTCCCTACCGCTTTTATTTATTTCACGATCAAGGTTGTTCCGATTTGCGATGGCTGGTGTGACATCTAAAGGGGTCTGGCCAAACTGGTCACTCCCAGTCTCTCTCTCTCACTCCCAGTCGCTCTCTCTCACACTCCCAATCTCTCTCTCTCTCACTCCCAGTCTCTCTCTCTCACACTCCCAATCTCTCTCTCTCTCTCTCTCACACTCCCAGTCTCTCTGTCTCACACTCCCAATCTCTCCCTCTCTCACACTCCCAATCTCTCTCTCTCTCACACTCCCAATCTCTCTCTCACACTCCCAGTCTCTCTCTCACACTCCCAGTCTCTCTCTCTCACACTCCCAATCTCTCTCTCTCACACTCCCAATCTCTCTCTCTCTCACATTCCCAATCTCTCTCTCTCTCTCACACTCCCAGTCTCTCTCTCACACGCCCAGTCTCTCTCTCACACACTCCCAATCTCTCTCTCTCTCACACTCCCAATCTCTCTCTCTCACACTCCCAATCTCTCTCTCTCACACTCCCAATCTCTCTCTCTCTCTCACACTCCCAATCTCTCTGTCTCTCTCTCACTCCCAGTCTCTCTCTCTCACACTCCCAATCTCTCTCTCTCTCTCACTCCCAGTCTCTCTCTCTCTCACACTCCCAATCTCTCTCTCTGTCTCACACTCCCAGCCTCTCTCTCACACACCCCCAGTCTCTCTCTCACACTCCCAGTCTCTCTCTCTCACACTCCCAATCTCTCTCTCTCACACTCCCAATCTATCTCTCTCACACTTCGAATCTGTCTCTCACACTCCCAATCTCTCTCTCACTCCCAATCTCTCTCTCACACTCCCAATCTCTCTCTCTCACTCCCAATCTCTCTCTCTCTCACGCTCCCAATCTCTCTCTCTCATGCTCCCAATCTCTCTCTCTCTCACACTCCCAGTCTCTCTCTCTCATGCTCCCAATCTCTCTCTCTCTCACACTCCCAATCTCTCTCTCTCTCTCACACTCCCAATCTCTCTCTCTCTCACAATCCCAATGTCGCTCTCTCTCTCTCACACTCCCAGTCGCTCTCTCTCACACTCCCAGTCTCTCTCTCTCACACTCCCAATCTCTCTCTCTCTCACTCCCAGTCTCTCTCTCTCTCACACTCCCAGTCTCTCTCATTCACACTCCCAGTCTCTCTCTCTCACACTCCCAATCTCTCTCTCTCACACTCCCAATCTCTCTCTCTCTCTCTCTCTCTCTCTCTCACACTCCCAGTCTCTCTCTCTCTCACACTCCCAATCTCTCTCTCTCGCACACTCCCAATCTCTCTCTCTCTCACACTCCCAATCTCTCTCTCCCTCTCACACTCCCAATCTCTCTCTCTCTCTCTCACACTCCCAGTCTCTCTCTCACACTCCCAGTCTCTCTCTCTCACACTCCCAGTCTCTCTCTCTCACACTCCCAATCTCTCTCTCTCTCACTCCCAGTCTCTCTCTCTCTCTCACACTCCCAATCTCTCTCTCAGTTCAGTTAAGTTCAAATGCTTTATTGGCATGAAAGTTTACAGAGAACCATATTGCCAAAGCTTACATAGCAAAAAGGTACAGTTTTCCAACATTCTGTAGGTGTCAATCGATTTGACATTTGTTGGGTATATACAATATTACTTTTAAACAATATTAATTTTAAACAGTCTTTCTACTTCATTTGGTACGTTCAATATTAATTTTAAACAGTCTTACTTTTAAACAGTCCTCAGGTTGTGACATGTTGTTACATATTTAGCCCCAAGGTATGGTCTGTCTCCTTCTCCTAGGACTAATCTCAATTTTGACAGATCATCCAATTCCTTGAAATCTGGGGTTGTTTGGCTTAGCTTGTTGAATAATATGTTTCTTGATGTGTTGAATTTTTCGCATTTTAGGAGGAAATGCATTTCTGTTTCAACCTCGCCAGCCAGACATTGATCGCATATTCTATTCTCTCTAGGCTGCCAGGATTTCTTGTATCTGCCTTTTTCAATTTCCAGTTGGTGGTCGCTTAGTCTGTACCTGGTGAGGGTCTGTCTCTGTTTTGTGTCTCTGATGGTCGTGAGGTAGTCTGCCAGTTTATATTCTCTTTTTAGGGCCCGGTAACATTCTAATCTGCTTTGGCTTTCGGTTATTTTGTTCCAATGTTCCAGGTAGGTTTCTTTGCATTGTTTAATGATTTGGTTCACTCGGATTGGTGTTTGGACGGCTGTGTTGGTCTGGGGCTGGTCAGGGTCCGGCTGAGTACTTAGTTTCAGTAGCAGCTGACTCAGGGGACTCTTTTCTGGGTTTAGCTCTTGGGTCTGAAAGGCTTTGAAATGAAGGGTGTCTGGGGAGCTAGATTTGAGGTGATTTAGGAAGTTTAGTGCTCGTTTTTGGATGTTTATTATCAGTGGGTATCTGCCTAGTTCGGCTCTGCATGCATTTGTTGGCGTTTTTCTTTGGGTGCGAAGGATGCTTCGGCAGAATTCTGCATGTAGGGCTTCTATTGTGTGTTTTTCCCATTTAGTGTAGCTTTGGTGATTTAGCGGGCCCCATACTTCACTACCGTACAGTGCAATGGGCAGGATTATGCTGTCAAAAATTTTGAGCCAGATTTTGATTGGGATTTGGATGTTGTAGAATTTTCTTTTTATTGCATATAGGGCTCTTCGGGCTTTTTCTTTTAGTGCATTCACTGCTATGCTGAAGCTCCCTGATGCTGTAATAGTTAGACCAAGGTAGGTGTAGCTCATAGTGTGTCCTATAGTGGTATCACTGAGGGTAAACTGGTATTTGTTTTCCTGACATCTGGGTCTTTTCTGAAAAATCATGATGTTGGTTTTCTTTAGATTTACTGTTAGAGCCCAATTTTGGCAGTATTTGTCGAGTAGGTCTAGTTGTTGCTGTAATCCCTGTTCTGTGGGAGACAGCAGAACCAGGTCGTCCGCATAGAACAGGGACTTCACTTCTCCATCCAGGAGACGGAGACCTGGTGACTCGCTTTGCTCCAGCATGTCTGCTAATTCATTTATGTATATGTTGAACAGGGTCGGGCTCAAATTGCAGCCCTGCCGGACGCCTCTTCTCTGGGTGAAGAAATCGGTGCGTTTGTCTCCAATTTTGACCCCGCATTTGTTTTTCAGATACATTGATTTAATAAGGTCATAGACTTTGCCCCCTATTCCACACTGAAGAAGTTTATAATAGAGCCCTTCGTGCCATATAGAGTCAAAGGCTTTCTTGAAGTCGATGAAACAGGCGAATATTTTCCCATTTTTTGTTTGGTGTTTATGTTTTTCAATGAGGGTGTGAAGGGTATAGATATGGTCGGCGGTGCGGTGTTTTGGAAGAAAGCCTATTTGGTTTTTTCTGAGGATATTATGTTTGTTAAGAAAATCAAGTAATCTACTATTTAGAATACTGCAGAATAACTTCCCTAGACAACTGTTGACACAGATGCCGCGGTAGTTATTTGGGTCTGATTTGTTTCCACTTTTATATATGGGGGAGATTAGTCCTTGGCACCAGATATCGGGAAAACAGCCTGAGCGTAATATGATGTTGAATAGTTTGAGTATCGCACCCTGCATCTCCATATTGCTGAACTTGAGCATTTCATTTTTGATGTTGTCTGGGCCACAGGCTTTCTTTAGGTGGAGAGATTTTGTTTTTGTGGCCAGTTCTTTCCATGTGATTGGGGAGTCTAGAGGGTTTTGGTTGTCTTTAATTGTTGCTTCTAATGTGTGGAGTTTTTCTGTGACCTGATGTTGACTTGGGTTTGTTTTGTTTTTTGGGATGTCTTTGTAGAGGTTTTCAAAATGTGTTCTCCAGATGTCGCCATCTTGGATTGGTAATGCTTGCAATTGTGTTGTACTCAGGTTATTCCACATTTCCCAGAATTGTTTTGGATTGGTGGAGTTTTCAATTTCTTCGAGTATTTTGTGGGTATAGTTTTGTGTTTTGTTCCTAATGGTGTGTTTATATCTTTTGAGGGTTTCATTGTATCTAGTACGTAGGTCCGGATTGTTTGGTTGCCGATGCTTTTGGTTTGATATTTTTCTCAGGTCTTTTCTGGCATTTTTGCATTCGTGGTCAAACCATTTCATATTTTTATTTTGTCTTTTGTGATGCTTCCTCTTCTGTTTCACGAGGTCGGCTTTTACAGCTGCCTCATGGAAGATCATATTTATATCCTCTATGGCCGTGTTTACACCATCTCTGGTGATCTCATATAGATTTTCTTTAAATTTTGAAATTTTACTTGTGAGATCAGGTGAATTTAGTGCTGTGATGAATTTATCTCCACTGTCTGGGGCCCATCTGTATGTCTGGTTTATTTTATGTAGCTTACTGTGTTCCTTTTTTGTGTCTGTAGTTTGGGCAGAAAGTTTAAGGTACACATTTATTTGGTTATGGTCTGAGAGGGGGGATTGTTGCCTGACAGTGAATGCGTTGATATCGCAGGGGTCCAGGTCAGTGATTGTATAGTCCACCACACTAGACCCAAGAGTTGAGGAGTATGTGAGTCTCCCTAGGGAGTCCCCTCTGAACCTACCATTAACTATGTACAGGCCTAAGGCTCGGCAGAGTTGCACTACCTCCCTACCGCTTTTATTTATTTCACGATCAAGGTTGTTCCGATTTGCGATGGCTGGTGTGACATCTAAAGGGGTCTGGCCAAACTGGTCACTCCCAGTCTCTCTCTCTCACTCCCAGTCGCTCTCTCTCACACTCCCAATCTCTCTCTCTCTCACTCCCAGTCTCTCTCTCTCACACTCCCAATCTCTCTCTCTCTCTCTCTCACACTCCCAGTCTCTCTGTCTCACACTCCCAATCTCTCCCTCTCTCACACTCCCAATCTCTCTCTCTCTCACACTCCCAATCTCTCTCTCACACTCCCAGTCTCTCTCTCACACTCCTAGTCTCTCTCTCTCACACTCCCAATCTCTCTCTCTCACACTCCCAATCTCTCTCTCTCTCACATTCCCAATCTCTCTCTCTCTCTCACACTCCCAGTCTCTCTCTCACACGCCCAGTCTCTCTCTCACACACTCCCAATCTCTCTCTCTCTCACACTCCCAATCTCTCTCTCTCACACTCCCAATCTCTCTCTCTCACACTCCCAATCTCTCTCTCTCTCTCACACTCCCAATCTCTCTGTCTCTCTCTCACTCCCAGTCTCTCTCTCTCACACTCCCAATCTCTCTCTCTCTCTCACTCCCAGTCTCTCTCTCTCTCACACTCCCAATCTCTCTCTCTGTCTCACACTCCCAGCCTCTCTCTCACACACCCCCAGTCTCTCTCTCACACTCCCAGTCTCTCTCTCTCACACTCCCAATCTCTCTCTCTCACACTCCCAATCTATCTCTCTCACACTTCGAATCTGTCTCTCACACTCCCAATCTCTCTCTCACTCCCAATCTCTCTCTCACACTCCCAATCTCTCTCTCTCACTCCCAATCTCTCTCTCTCTCACGCTCCCAATCTCTCTCTCTCATGCTCCCAATCTCTCTCTCTCTCACACTCCCAGTCTCTCTCTCTCATGCTCCCAATCTCTCTCTCTCTCACACTCCCAATCTCTCTCTCTCTCTCACACTCCCAATCTCTCTCTCTCTCACACTCCCAATGTCGCTCTCTCTCTCTCACACTCCCAGTCGCTCTCTCTCACACTCCCAGTCTCTCTCTCTCACACTCCCAATCTCTCTCTCTCTCACTCCCAGTCTCTCTCTCTCTCACACTCCCAGTCTCTCTCATTCACACTCCCAGTCTCTCTCTCTCACACTCCCAATCTCTCTCTCTCACACTCCCAATCTCTCTCTCTCTCTCTCTCTCTCTCTCTCACACTCCCAGTCTCTCTCTCTCTCACACTCCCAATCTCTCTCTCTCGCACACTCCCAATCTCTCTCTCTCTCACACTCCCAATCTCTCTCTCCCTCTCACACTCCCAATCTCTCTCTCTCTCTCTCACACTCCCAGTCTCTCTCTCACACTCCCAGTCTCTCTCTCTCACACTCCCAGTCTCTCTCTCTCACACTCCCAATCTCTCTCTCTCTCACTCCCAGTCTCTCTCTCTCTCTCACACTCCCAATCTCTCTCTCAGTTCAGTTAAGTTCAAATGCTTTATTGGCATGAAAGTTTACAGAGAACCATATTGCCAAAGCTTACATAGCAAAAAGGTACAGTTTTCCAACATTCTGTAGGTGTCAATCGATTTGACATTTGTTGGGTATATACAATATTACTTTTAAACAATATTAATTTTAAACAGTCTTTCTACTTCATTTGGTACGTTCAATATTAATTTTAAACAGTCTTACTTTTAAACAGTCCTCAGGTTGTGACATGTTGTTACATATTTAGCCCCAAGGTATGGTCTGTCTCCTTCTCCTAGGACTAATCTCAATTTTGACAGATCATCCAATTCCTTGAAATCTGGGGTTGTTTGGCTTAGCTTGTTGAATAATATGTTTCTTGATGTGTTGAATTTTTCGCATTTTAGGAGGAAATGCATTTCTGTTTCAACCTCGCCAGCCAGACATTGATCGCATATTCTATTCTCTCTAGGCTGCCAGGATTTCTTGTATCTGCCTTTTTCAATTTCCAGTTGGTGGTCGCTTAGTCTGTACCTGGTGAGGGTCTGTCTCTGTTTTGTGTCTCTGATGGTCGTGAGGTAGTCTGCCAGTTTATATTCTCTTTTTAGGGCCCGGTAACATTCTAATCTGCTTTGGCTTTCGGTTATTTTGTTCCAATGTTCCAGGTAGGTTTCTTTGCATTGTTTAATGATTTGGTTCACTCGGATTGGTGTTTGGACGGCTGTGTTGGTCTGGGGCTGGTCAGGGTCCGGCTGAGTACTTAGTTTCAGTAGCAGCTGACTCAGGGGACTCTTTTCTGGGTTTAGCTCTTGGGTCTGAAAGGCTTTGAAATGAAGGGTGTCTGGGGAGCTAGATTTGAGGTGATTTAGGAAGTTTAGTGCTCGTTTTTGGATGTTTATTATCAGTGGGTATCTGCCTAGTTCGGCTCTGCATGCATTTGTTGGCGTTTTTCTTTGGGTGCGAAGGATGCTTCGGCAGAATTCTGCATGTAGGGCTTCTATTGTGTGTTTTTCCCATTTAGTGTAGCTTTGGTGATTTAGCGGGCCCCATACTTCACTACCGTACAGTGCAATGGGCAGGATTATGCTGTCAAAAATTTTGAGCCAGATTTTGATTGGGATTTGGATGTTGTAGAATTTTCTTTTTATTGCATATAGGGCTCTTCGGGCTTTTTCTTTTAGTGCATTCACTGCTATGCTGAAGCTCCCTGATGCTGTAATAGTTAGACCAAGGTAGGTGTAGCTCATAGTGTGTCCTATAGTGGTATCACTGAGGGTAAACTGGTATTTGTTTTCCTGACATCTGGGTCTTTTCTGAAAAATCATGATGTTGGTTTTCTTTAGATTTACTGTTAGAGCCCAATTTTGGCAGTATTTGTCGAGTAGGTCTAGTTGTTGCTGTAATCCCTGTTCTGTGGGAGACAGCAGAACCAGGTCGTCCGCATAGAACAGGGACTTCACTTCTCCATCCAGGAGACGGAGACCTGGTGACTCGCTTTGCTCCAGCATGTCTGCTAATTCATTTATGTATATGTTGAACAGGGTCGGGCTCAAATTGCAGCCCTGCCGGACGCCTCTTCTCTGGGTGAAGAAATCGGTGCGTTTGTCTCCAATTTTGACCCCGCATTTGTTTTTCAGATACATTGATTTAATAAGGTCATAGACTTTGCCCCCTATTCCACACTGAAGAAGTTTATAATAGAGCCCTTCGTGCCATATAGAGTCAAAGGCTTTCTTGAAGTCGATGAAACAGGCGAATATTTTCCCATTTTTTGTTTGGTGTTTATGTTTTTCAATGAGGGTGTGAAGGGTATAGATATGGTCGGCGGTGCGGTGTTTTGGAAGAAAGCCTATTTGGTTTTTTCTGAGGATATTATGTTTGTTAAGAAAATCAAGTAATCTACTATTTAGAATACTGCAGAATAACTTCCCTAGACAACTGTTGACACAGATGCCGCGGTAGTTATTTGGGTCTGATTTGTTTCCACTTTTATATATGGGGGAGATTAGAACTTGGCACCAGATATCGGGAAAACAGCCTGAGCGTAATATGATGTTGAATAGTTTGAGTATCGCACCCTGCATCTCCATATTGCTGAACTTTAGCATTTCATTTTTGATGTTGTCTGGGCCACAGGCTTTCTTTAGGTGGAGAGATTTTGTTTTTGTGGCCAGTTCTTTCCATGTGATTGGGGAGTCTAGAGGGTTTTGGTTGTCTTTAATTGTTGCTTCTAATGTGTGGAGTTTTTCTGTGACCTGATGTTGACTTGGGTTTGTTTTGTTTTTTGGGATGTCTTTGTAGAGGTTTTCAAAATGTGTTCTCCAGATGTCGCCATCTTGGATTGGTAATGCTTGCAATTGTGTTGTACTCAGGTTATTCCACATTTCCCAGAATTGTTTTGGATTGGTGGAGTTTTCAATTTCTTCGAGTATTTTGTGGGTATAGTTTTGTGTTTTGTTCCTAATGGTGTGTTTATATCTTTTGAGGGTTTCATTGTATCTAGTACGTAGGTCCGGATTGTTTGGTTGCCGATGCTTTTGGTTTGATATTTTTCTCAGGTCTTTTCTGGCATTTTTGCATTCGTGGTCAAACCATTTCATATTTTTATTTTGTCTTTTGTGATGCTTCCTCTTCTGTTTCACGAGGTCGGCTTTTACAGCTGCCTCATGGAAGATCATATTTATATCCTCTATGGCCGTGTTTACACCATCTCTGGTGATCTCATATAGATTTTCTTTAAATTTTGAAATTTTACTTGTGAGATCAGGTGAATTTAGTGCTGTGATGAATTTATCTCCACTGTCTGGGGCCCATCTGTATGTCTGGTTTATTTTATGTAGCTTACTGTGTTCCTTTTTTGTGTCTGTAGTTTGGGCAGAAAGTTTAAGGTACACATTTATTTGGTTATGGTCTGAGAGGGGGGATTGTTGCCTGACAGTGAATGCGTTGATATCGCAGGGGTCCAGGTCAGTGATTGTATAGTCCACCACACTAGACCCAAGAGTTGAGGAGTATGTGAGTCTCCCTTGGGAGTCCCCTCTGAACCTACCATTAACTATGTACAGGCCTAAGGCTCGGCAGAGTTGCACTACCTCCCTACCGCTTTTGTTTATTTCACGATCAAGGTTGTTCCGATTTGCGATGGCTGGTGTGACATCTAAAGGGGTCTGGCCAAACACATGGTTGTTTCCCTGTGGGTCTATGAAGTCAGGTTCATAACCGGTCCTTGCATTTAGGTCCCCACATATTATCACCTTTCCTTGGGCCTGGAAATGGCTGATTTCCATGTGGAGAGTATCAAATAACTCCTCTTCGAAATATGGCGAATCTATTGGAGGTATGTAGATCGCACATAAGTAAACATCTTTTTTTGCTATTCCTATATTTTTATCTAGTTTTAGCCATACGTGTGATTTCCCCTGTTTTACCGGTGAGATGTGTTTGTCCAGTTCTCCCTTATACCACACCAATATTCCCCCGGAGGTTCTGCCCTTGCGTGTTTTAGTGTTCTTTACTGAGGGCACAATGATTTCATGGTACATTGGAGGACAGTGGGTCGGCATGTCCTTTTGGCACCATGTTTCTGTTAACACAATTATATCAATGTCTTTTATAGCTTTTAGGAATTCAGGGTCTGTACTCTTCATCCCAAAAGTTGAGGAGCGGAGGCCCTGGATATTCCAGCAGCTTATGTGGAAAGAACGCATTTATATAGTTCAATAAAACGAAATAAAATGGACCTATTTTGTGGGATGAGTGTGGAAACACTATTTTCTATAATGCTAAGTGATGATTTAGTATAAATTTCATGAGGCATGCACATATATCTATCTAATAATAGTAATAATACTGATAATATAACAATAATGATAATGATAAATAACAATATTAATAATTTCTCCGGCTTTCTATCAGGCTGTTCAGCATCGTCATGATCTTTCTCAGTTCTTGGTCTACAGTCTGTGGTCTAGAGGGGGGTCTTGGGTCAGGTATAAAAGCACGGTTCTGTTGTCGGTTTTGTAAAGGAGGGTGGGGGACATTGGTGGTCCTGTTTGGGCTCCCAATGGTAGGGGGGGTGGGAGGGCTGCGTCTTTTGGCAGTGTTTATGAGGTTTCTTGCGAAGACCCACATCCGCTGTTTGAGTAGATGTATTTCGTCATAGAGGTCCCTTGTGTTGATGTTTGGATGATGGGCCAGGGAGACGTTGGGGAGGACAGAACATCTCGTGTCGATCTCCCTGTTGGTGTTGTGGATTATATAGGCTGGGGTGTCCTTTCTGGGCAGTAGTGTGGAGATCACGATCCGCGCCTCGGGGAATTCCCTGCTGGCCTTTTCTGCCATCCTGCTCACCGCCCAAGCCGTGCCTTCCTGTAGGGTGCGTAGGTCGTTCGTGCCTGTGTGGATCACAATCCATTTGGGGCTTCCAAGGGATTCTTTGTTCAGGATCTTCATTGCTTGGCCTGTGTTGCTGCACCATTTTTTCAGGACTTGATGGTCTGGGAACAGCCTCTGGGGGTCCAGAAACTTTCCGTTGGAGTCGGTCAGCAGGACCGCCTGAGGGGCTGGTTTTTCAGACTGGGTAACAGTAGTCTGGGTAGGACTCGCCTGGTGGCTGGTTGTTGGCTGGGTTTCTGGGATATGTTGTGTGGCAGGAGCGGGGTTTGGGGCTTTCGGTGTGTCCTCGTTTGGGGGGTTTTCTGTCGGTTTTTGTGTTCCTGTGTGTGAGGACTGGGTAGCAGTAGTCTGGGCATGACTCGACTGAGGGCTCTCTCTCTCACACTCCCAGTCTCTCTCTCTCTCACACTCTCACACTCCCAATCTCTCTCTCACACTCCCAATCTCTCTCTCTCTCACACTCCCAATCTCTCTCTCTGTCTCACACTCCCAGCCTCTCTCTCACACACCCCCAGTCTCTCTCTCACACTCCCAGTCTCTCTCTCTCACACTCCCAATCTCTCTCTCTCACACTCCCAATCTATCTCTCTCACACTTCGAATCTGTCTCTCGCACTCCCAATCTCTCTCTCTCTCTCACTCCCAATCTCTCTCTCACACTCCCAATCTCTCTCTCTCACTCCCAATCTCTCTCTCTCTCATGCTCCCAATCTCTCTCTCTCTCACACTCCCAGTCTCTCTCTCTCATGCTCCCAATCTCTCTCTCTCTCACACTCCCAGTCTCTCTCTCTCACACTCCCAATCTCTCTCTCTCTCACACTCCCAATCTCTCTCTCTCTCTCACACTCCCAATCTCTCTCTCTCTCTCTCTCACACTCCCAATGTCTCTCTCTCTCACACACTCCCAATCTCTCTCTCTCTCTCACACTCCCAATCTCTCTCTCTCACACTCCCAATGTCTCTCTCTCTCACTCCCAGTCGCTCTCTCTCACACTCCCAATCTCTCTCTCTCACTCCCAGTCTCTCTCTCCTCTCTCACACTCCCAATCTCTCTCTCTCTCTCTCTCACACTCCCAGTCTCTCTGTCTCACACTCCCAATCTCTCCCTCTCTCACACTCCCACTCTCTCTCTCTCTCACACTCCCAATCTCTCTCTCACCCTCCCAGTCTCTCTCTCTCACACTCCCAGTCTCTCTCTCTCACACTCCCAATCTCTCTCTCTCACACTCCCAATCTCTATCTCACACTCCCAATCTCTCTCTCTCTCTCACACTCCCAGTCTCTCTCTCACACGCCCAGTCTCTCTCTCACACACTCCCAATCTCTCTCTCTCTCTCACACTCCCAATCTCTCTCTCTCACACTCCCAATCTCTCTCTCTCACACTCCCAATCTCTCTCTCTCTCACACTCCCAATCTCTCTCTCTCTCACACTCCCAATCTCTCTCTCTCTCACACTCCCAATCTCTCTATCTCTCTCTCACTCCCAGTCTCTCTCTCTCACACCCAGTCTCTCTCTCTCACACTCCCAATCTCTCTCTCTCTCACTCCCAGTCTCTCTCTCTCACACTCCCAATCTCTCTCTCTCTCTCTCACACTCCCAGTCTCTCTCTCTCTCACACTCCCAGTATCTCTCTCTCTCACACTCCCAATCTCTCTCTCACACTCCCAATCTCTCTCTCTGTCTCACACTCCCAGCCTCTCTCTCACACACTCCCAGTCTCTCTCTCACACTCCCAGTCTCTCTCTCTCACACTCCCAATCTCTCTCTCTCACACTCCCAATCTCTCTCTCTCACACTTCGAATCTGTCTCTCACACTCCCAATCTCTCTCTCTCTCTCACTCCCAATCTCTCTCTCACACTCCCAATCTCTCTCTCTCTCTCTCTCACACTCCCAATCTCTCTCTCTCTCACACTCCCAATCTCTCTCTCTCTCTCTCACACTCCCAATCTCTCTCTCTCTCTCTCACTCCCAGTCTCTCTCTCTCACACTCCCAATCTCTCTCTCTCACACTCCTAGTCTCTCTCTCACACTCCCAGTCTCTCTCTCTCTCACACTCCCAATCTCTCTCTCTCACACTCCCAATCTCTCTCTCTCTCTCACACTCCCAATCTCTCTCTCTCTCACACTCCCAATCTCTCTCTCTCTCACACTCCCAATCTCTCTCTCTCTCTCTCACACTCCCAGTCTCTCTCTCACACTCCCAGACTCTCTCTCTCACACTCCCAATCTCTCTCTCTCTCACTCCCAGTCTCTCTCTCTCTCACACTCCCAATCTCTCTCTCTCTCTCACACTCCCAATCTTTCTCTCTCTCTCTCACTCCCAGTCTTTCTCTCTCACACTCCCAATCTCTCTCTCTCTCTCTCACACTCCCAGTCTCTCTCTCACACTCCCAGTCTCTCTCTCACACTCCCAGTCTCTCTCTCTCTCACTCCCAATCTCTCTCTCACACTCCCAATCTCTTTCTCTCTCTCTCTCTCTCTCTCCCAATCTCTCTCTCACACTCCCAATCTCTCTCTCTCTCTCTCTCACTCCCAGTCTCTCTCTCTCACACTTCCAATCTCTCTCTCTCTCACTCCCAGTCTCTCTCACTCACACTCCCAATCTCTCTCTCTCTCACACTCCCAGTCTCTCTCTCTCACACTCCCAGTCTCTCTCTCACACTCCCAGTCTCTCTCTCTCACACTCCCAATCTCTCTCTCTCACACTCCCAATCTCTCTCTCTCACACTTCGAATCTGTCTCTCACACTCCCAATCTCTCTCTCTCTCTCTCACTCCCAATCTCTCTCTCACACTCCCAATCTCTCTCTCTCTCTCTCTGACACTCCCAATCTCTCTCTCTCTCACACTCCCAATCTCTCTCTCTCACACTCCCAATCTCTCTCTCTCTCTCTCACTCCCAATCTCTCTCTCTCTCTCTCTCACTCCCAGTCTCTCTCTCTCACACTCCCAATCTCTCTCTCTCTCACACTCCTAGTCTCTCTCTCACACTCCCAGTCTCTCTCTCTCACACTCCCAATCTCTCTCTCTCACACTCCCAATCTCTCTCTCTCTCTCTCACACTCCCAATCTCTCTCTCTCTCTCTCACACTCCCAGTCTCTCTCTCACACTCCCAGACTCTCTCTCTCACACTCCCAATCTCTCTCTCTCACACTCCCAGTCTCTCTCTCTCTCACACTCCCAATCTCTCTCTCTCTCACACTCCCAATCTTTCTCTCTCTCTCTCACTCCCAGTCTCTCTCTCTCACACTCCCAATCTCTCTCTCTCTCTCTCACTCCCAGTCTCTCTCACTCCCAATCTCTCTCTCTCTCTCACACTCCCAGTCTCTCTCTCTCTCACTCCCAATCTCTCTCTCACACTCCCAATCTCTTTCTCTCTCTCTCTCTCACTCTCCCAATCTCTCTCTCTCACACTCCCAATCTCTCTCTCTCTCTCTCACACTCCCAATCTCTCTCTCTCTCACTCCCAGTCTCTCTCTCTCACACTCCCAATCTCTCTCTCTCTCACTCCCAGTCTCTCTCACTCACACTCCCAATCTCTCTCTCTCTCACACTCCCAGTCTCTCTCTCTCACACTCCCAATCTCTCTCTCTCTCACACTCCCAATCTCTCTCTCTCTCATACTCCCAATCTCTCTCTCTCTCTCACACTCCCAGTCTCTCTCTCACACTCCTAGTCTCTCTCTCTCACACTCCCAATCTCTCTCTCTCTCACTCCCAATCTTTCTCTCTCTCACACTCCCAATCTCTCTCTCTCTCTCTCTCTCACACTCCCAATCTCTCTCTCTCTCACACTCCCAATCTCTCTCTCTCTCTCTCTCTCACACTCCCAATCTCTCGCTCTCTCACACTCCCAATCTCTCTCTCTCTCACACTCCCAATCTCTCTCTCACACTCCCAATCTCTCTCTCTCTCACACTCCCAATCTCTCTCTCTCTCACACTCCCAATCTCTCTCACACTCCCAATCTCTCTCTCTCTCACACTCCCAATCTCTCTCTCACACTCCCAATCTCTCTCTCTCTCACACTCCCAATCTCTCTCTCACACTCCCAGTCTCTCTCTCTCTCACACTCCCAATCTCTCTCCCTCTCACACTCCCAATCTCTCTCTCACATTCCCAGTCTCTCTTTCTCTCACACTCCCAGTCTCTCTTTCTCACACACTCCCAGTCTCTCTCTCTCTCTCTCACATTCCCAATCTCTCTCTCTCACACTCCCAATCTCTCTCTCTCTCACACTCCCAATCTCTCTCTCTCACACTCCCAATCTCTCTCTCTCTCACACCCCCAATATCTCTCTCTCACACTCCCAATCTCTCTCTCTCTCACACTCCCAATCTCTCTCTCTCACACTCCCAATCTCTCTCTCTCTCACACTCCCAATCTCTCTCTCTCACTCCCAATCTCTCTCTCTCACTCCCAATCCAATTCCAATTCCAATTAAAATGCTTTATTGGCATGAAAGTTTACAGAGAACCATATTGCCAAAGCTTACATAGCAAAAAGGTACAGTTTTCCAACATTCTGTAGGTGTCAATCGATTTGACATTTGTTGGGTACATACAATATTACTTTTAAACAATATTAATTTTAAACAGTCTTTGTACTTCATTTGGTACGTTCAATATTAATTTTAAACAGTCTTAATTTTAAACAGTCCTCAGGTTGTGACATGTTGTTACATATTTGGCCCCAAGGTATGGTCTGTCTCCTTCTCCTAGGACTAATCTCAATTTTGACAGATCATCCAATTCCTTGAAATCTGGGGTTGTTTGGCTTAGCTTGTTGAATAATATGTTTCTTGATGTGTTGAATTTTTCGCATTTTAGGAGGAAATGCATTTCTGTTTCAACCTCGCCAGCCAGACATTGATCGCATATTCTATTCTCTCTAGGCTGCCAGGATTTCTTGTATCTGCCTTTTTCAATTTCCAGTTGGTGGTCGCTTAGTCTGTACCTGGTGAGGGTCTGTCTCTGTTTTGTGTCTCTGATGGTCGTGAGGTAGTCTGCCAGTTTATATTCTCTTTTTAGGGCCCGGTAACATTCTAATCTGCTTTGGCTTTCGGTTATTTTGTTCCAATGTTCCAGGTAGGTTTCTTTGCATTTTTTAATGATTTGGTTCACTCGGATTGGTGTTTGGGCGGCTGTGTTGGTCTGGGGCTGGTCAGGGTCCGGCTGAGTACTTAGTTTCCGTAGCAGCTGACTCAGGGGACTCTTTTCTGGGTTTAGCTCTTGGGTCTGAAAGGCTTTGAAATGAAGGGTGTCTGGGGAGCTAGATTTGAGGTGATTTAGGAAGTTTAGTGCTCGTTTTTGGATGTTTATTATCAGTGGGTATCTGCCTAGTTCGGCTCTGCATGCATTTGTTGGCGTTTTCCTTTGGGTGCGAAGGATGCTTCGGCAGAATTCTGCATGTAGGGCTTCTATTGTATGTTTTTCCCATTTAGTGTAGCTTTGGTGATTTAGCGGGCCCCATACTTCACTACCGTACAGTGCAATGGGCAGGATTATGCTGTCAAAAATTTTGAGCCAGATTTTGATTGGGATTTGGATGTTGTAGAATTTTCTTTTTATTGCATATAGGGCTCTTCGGGCTTTTTCTTTTAGTGCATTCACTGCTATGCTGAAGCTCCCTGATGCTGTAATAGTTAGACCAAGGTAGGTGTAGCTCATAGTGTGTCCTATAGTGATATCACTGAGGGTAAACTGGTATTTGTTTTCCTGACATCTGGGCCTTTTTTGAAAAATCATGATGTTGGTTTTCTTTAGATTTACTGTTAGAGCCCAATTTTGGCAGTATTTGTCGAGTAGGTCTAGTTGTTGCTGTAATCCCTGTTCTGTGGGAGACAGCAGAACCAGGTCGTCCGCATAGAACAGGGATTTCACTTCTCCATCTAGGAGACGGAGACCTGGTGACTCGCTTTGCTCCAGCATGTCTGCTAATTCATTTATGTATATGTTGAACAGGGTCGGGCTCAAATTGCAGCCCTGCCGGACGCCTCTTCTCTGGGTGAAGAAATCGGTGCGTTTGTCTCCAATTTTGACCCCGCATTTGTTTTTCAGATACATTGATTTAATAAGGTCATAGACTTTGCCCCCTATTCCACATTGAAGAAGTTTATAATAGAGCCCTTCGTGCCATATAGAGTCAAAGGCTTTCTTGAAGTCGATGAAACAGGCGAATATTTTCCCATTTTTTGTTTGGTGTATATGTTTTTCAATGAGGGTGTGAAGGGTATAGATATGGTCGGCGGTGCGGTGTTTTGGAAGAAAGCCTATTTGGTTTTTTCTGAGGATATTATGTTTGTTAAGAAAATCAAGTAATCTACTATTTAGAATACTGCAGAATAACTTCCCTAGACAACTGTTGACACAGATGCCGCGGTAGTTATTTGGGTCTGATTTGTTTCCGCTTTTATATATGGGGGAGATTAGTCCTTGGCACCAGATATCGGGAAAACAGCCTGAACGTAATATGATGTTGAATAATTTGAGTACCGCACCCTGCATCTCCATATTGCTGAACTTGAGCATTTCATTTTTGATGTTGTCTGGGCCACAGGCTTTCTTTAGGTGGAGAGATTTTGTTTTTGTGGCCATTTCTTTCCATGTGATTGGGGAGTCTAGAGGGTTTTGGTTGTCTTTGATTGTTGCTTCTAATGTGTGGAGTTTTTCTGTGACCTGATGTTGACTTGGGTTTGTTTCGTTTATTGGGATGTCTTTGTAGAGGTTTTCAAAATGTGTTCTCCAGATGTCGCCATCTTGGATTGGTAATGCTTGCAATTGTGTTGTACTCAGGTTATTCCACATTTCCCAGAATTGTTTTGGGTTGGTGGAGTTTTCAATTTCTTCTAGTATTTTGTGGGTATAGTTTTGTGTTTTGTTCCTAATGGTGTGTTTATATCTTTTGAGGGTTTCATTGTATCTAGTACGTAGGTCCGGATTGTTTGGTTGCCGATGCTTTTGGTTTGATATTTTTCTCAGGTCTTTTCTGGCATTTTTGCATTCGTGGTCAAACCATTTCTTATTTTTATTTTGTCTTTTGTGACTCTTCCTCTTCTGTTTCACGAGGTCGGCTTTTACAGCTGCCTCATGAAAGATCATATTTATATCCTCTATGGCCATGTTTACCCCATCTCTGGTGATCTCATATAGATTTTCTTTAAATTTTGAAATTTTACTTGTGAGATCAGGTGAATTTAGTGCTGTGATGAATTTATCTCCACTGTCTGGGGCCCATCTGTATGTCTGGTTTATTTTATGTAGCTTACTGGGTTCCTTTTTTGTGTCTGTAGTTTGGGCAGAAAGTTTAAGGTACACATTTATTTGGTTATGGTCTGAGAGGGGGGATTGCTGCCTGACAGTGAATGCGTTGATATCGCAGGGGTCCAGGTCAGTGATTGTATAATCCACCACACTAGACCCAAGAGTTGAGGAATATGTGAGTCTCCCTAAGGAGTCCCCTCTGAACCTACCGTTAACTATGTACAGGCCTAAGGCTCGGCAGAGTTGCACTACCTCCCTACCGCTTTTATTTATTTCACAATCGAGGTTGTTTCGGTTTGCGATGGCTGGTGTGACATATAGAGGGGTCTGGCCAAACACATGGTTGTTGCCCTGTGGGTCTATGAAGTCAGGTTCACATCCTGTCCTTGCATTTAGGTCCCCACATAGTAGCACCTTTCCTTGGGCCTGGAAATGGCTGATTTCCATGTGGAGAGTGTCAAATATCTCCTCTTCAAAATATGGCGATTCTATTGGAGGTATGTAGATCGCACATAAGTAAACATCGTTTTTTTCTATTCCTATATTTTTATCTAATTTTAGCCATACGTGTGATTTTCCCTGTTTTATCGGTGAGATGTGTTTGTTCAGTTCTCCTTTATACCACACCAGGATTCCCCCGGAGGTTCTGCCCTTGCGTGTCTTAATGTTCTTTACTGAAGGCACAATAATTTCATGGTACATTGGGGGACAGTGGGTCGGCATGTCCTTTTGGCACCATGTTTCTGTTAACACAATTATATCAATGTCTTTTATAGCTTTTAGGAATTCAGGGTCTGTACTCTTCATCCCAAAAGTTGAGGAGCGGAGGCCCTGGATATTCCAGCAGCTTATGTGGAAAGAACGCATTTATATAGTTCAATAAAACGAAATAAAATGGACCTATTTTGTGGGATGAGTGTGGAAACACTATTTTCTATAATGCTAAATGATGATTTAGTATAAATTTCATGAGGCATGCACATATATCTATCTAATAGTAGTAATAATACTGATAAGATAACAATAATGATAATGATAAATAACAATATTAATAATTTCTCCGGCTTTCTATCAGGCTGTTCAGCATCGTCATGATCTTTCTCAGTTCTTGGTCTACAGTCTGTGGTCTAGAGGGGGGTCTTGGGTTCTGTTGTTGGTTTTGTAAAGGGGGGTGGGGGACATTGGTGGTTCTGTTTGGGTTACGGCTCCCAATGGTAGAGGGGGTGGGAGGGCTGCGTCTTTTGGCAGTGTTTATGAGGTTTTTTGCAAAGACCCACATCCGCTGTTTGAGTAGATGTATTTCGTCATAGAGGTCCCTTGTGTTGATGTTTGGATGATGGGCCAGGTAGACGTTGGGGAAGACAGAACATCTCGTGTCGATCTCCCTGTTGGTGTTGTGGATTATATAGGCTGGGGTGTCCTTTCTGGGCAGTAGTGTGGAGATCACGATCCGCGCCTCGGGGGATTCCTTGCTGGCCTTTTCCGCCATCCTGCTCACCGCCCTAGCAGTGCCTTCCCGTAGGGTGCGTAGGTCGTTTGTGCCTGTGTGGATCACAAGCCATTTGGGGCTTCCAAGGGATTCTTTGTTCAGGATCTTCATTGCATGTTCTGTGTTGCTGCACCATTTTTTCAGGACTTGATGACCTGGGAACAGCCTCTGGGGGTCCAGAAACTTTCCGTTGGAGTCGGTCAGCAGGACCGCCTGAGGGGCTGGTTTTTCAGACTGGGTAGCAGTAGTCTGGGCAGGACTCGACTGATGGCTGGTTGTTGGCTGGGTTTCTGGGATATGTTGTGTGGCAGGAGCGGGGTTTGAGGCTTTCGGTGTGTCCTCGTGTGGGGGGGCATCTGACGGGTTCTGCGTCCCTGTGTGTGAGGACTGGGTAGCGGTAGTCTGGGCAGGACTCGACTGAGGGCTGGTTGTTGGCTGGGTTTCTGTGGTGAGCTGTGTGGCAGGAGCGGGGTTTGTGGCTTTCGGTGTGTCCTCGTGTGGGGTGGCATCCGACGGGTTCTGTGTCCTTGTGTGTGTTGTTTTTTGGACCTTAAGAGGTTTGTGTTGCCTGCTGAGCCTTTCTACGGCCTCCGTCATTTTGTTTAGTTGGGTATGGAGTTCTTGGATCTTATTTATTTGTTCCTCTACGGTCTTTCTCAGATTGTGGATGGTGGACTCGTTTTCCATTTTCAGCTGTTTGAGTTCCTCCGTCCAGTTCTTGGTCTGTGTTTCTCTGTATTCGTTGAATTCGAGTTCTAGTTTGGACAGACTCTCTTTCAGCAGTTTGTTTGCGTTGAGAGGTGTGGGGGGGGTGGAGATGGTCAGGGAGGTGTGTGTCTCTGCTGGACTCTCTTCTTCTTCCTCCGCTTGGCTCTCATCATCCTCTGTTCGATTCTCTTTTGCCTCCTGTCCATTGGTCCTATTTGTGTCTGCCTTAGTTTTCAGCTGGGGGAATTCCTTTTCGAAGGAGTCCAGACTTTCTACATTCCCCTGTATCATGATCTTTCCTTTTTTGTTGTAGTAGCTTATGGTTAGCAGGGGGTCATCTTTATCTAGATTTCCATCTTTACATATTTTCAGTCTGCCTCCACTGCCAATACCTTCGCTGGAAACGTATGCGTAGTATTTTTGTAAAGTCTCCTTCCATGAGGGAATGGAGTCGGTGTAGAATATGAGGTTGTTCTTCGTCTTAATCCCTTTGTGTGTGGTATAGTCAACGTAGAGGACCTCTGGGTTACTTTTTAGTGTTATGTCCTTGTGTTTTTCCTTTGCTTTATTTTTTGTGCATTGCTCAGGATATTTCATTTCCCTGCTCATTGTAGTCGTTTGTTTTGTCTCAGGTAGATAACTTTTTTTTCTCTTTTTTGTGTCGTGTTCCACCTTATCCCACTTTTAGGTCCAAAATAGAGAGTTTTTCAGGGGTTCATCTTTGATATAGCTGCTCTTAAAAGTTTCTCTCTCTCTCTCTCACAGGTTCCTGGTTCGGGTTGTTTATCGTTTCTCTCTGGTTTCTATTCCTTTTTTTTCTTTCTTTTTTTTTTTTTTTCCTTTTTTTTTTTTCTTCGGGTTTGTTGTTCTTTTTCTAGGTTAACTAAATTTAGGTAGATCTAGGTATAGCTTTTTTCCTCCGGACCCGGAGTTTTCCTCTCTCTCCTCGCGTCGGTCTCAGGCTGTTTCTGCTCTGGTCCCAGCCCCTCGGCTCGGCTGTGCAGTCCCGTCCCGGCCCGGTGTTTGTCCGAGTTTCTCCGACCCCGGAGTTTCTCGGGTTTCGGGCCCCGGGCTTGCTCTCTCTCCGGGCTTCTGCCCTGGTCCCAGCCCCTCGGCTCGGCTGTGCAGTCCCCGCCCGGCCCGGTGTTTGTCCGAGTTTCTCCGATCCCGGAGTTTCTCGGTTTTCAGGCCCCGGGCTTGCTCGCTCTCCGGGCCTCTGCCCTGGTCCCAGCCCCTCGGCTCGGCTGTGCAGTCCCGGCCCGGCCGAGTCTCTCCGACCCCGGAGTTTCTCGGATTTCAGGCCCCGGGCTTGCTCGCTCTCCAGGCCCGACCCGATCCGGCACCCCTACCTCTCCACTCGCCTCTTTGACTGGCTCGGGCCGTTCCTCCCGGTCTGGGTCGACTCCTGTTGCTGCTCGCTCTCCTTCTCTCCGGTGCCTCGCTCGGCCCGGTTCCTCGGGCCTTTCTCCGGCTTCAGGCTCCGTGCTCCGGTTGCTGCTCGGCTCTGCTCTCTCTCTCTCCCTGTTTTGGAGTTCTCTCTCTCTGTTCCCGGTTTCTCTCTCTCTCTCTCACAATCCCAACCTCTCTCTCTCACACTCCCAATCTCTCTCTCTCTCACAGTCCCAATCTCTCTCTCTCTCTCTCACACTCCCAATCTCCCTCTCTCTCTCTCTCCTTCCCTCTCTCTCTCTCTCTCTCTCCTTCCCTCTCTCTCTCTCCTTCCCTCTCTCTCTCTGTCTCTCTCTCCTTCCCTCTCTCTCCTTCCCTCTCTCTCCTTCATTCTCTCTCTCTCTTTCCTTCCATCTCTCTCTCTCTCTCCTTCCCCCTCTCTCTCTCTCTCCTTCCCCTCTCTCTCTCCTTCCCTCTCTCTCTCTCTCTCTCTCCCCTTCCCTCTCTCTCATTCCCTCTCTCTCTCTCTCCTTCCCTCTCTCTCATTCCCTCTCTCTCTCTCTCCTTTCCTCTCTCTCTTCCCCCCAGTCGCTCCTCTCTCTCTTCCAACAACAACATACCCTCAAAAGCCTCGGCACCGCCGGGCTCCCCCAGCTAGTCTATATATATAAAGCGGCTCTTCTGTCTGTCCCGATGTCTGTCTGTCCCTCCGTGTTCTATACGTTTGAAAGTTATAGAGCTTACCGACGTGCGCGTCGCCTCAAAAGAAAGCTTGCGATTCCGGACCAGTCATAGGCGTATTTACGTTTCGGCCGGAAAAAAACCGCGCCCGCGGTATCCCAAAAACGTTCAGCGTTCCGCTCATTAGCATCTCATTAACGACCGTGTGACGTTGAGGTCCACCAATCGGACGGCGGGTTCCTTCCTACAGTTGAGTGTCGAGTGACTCGACGATTGACCAATCCGACGCTTCGGTGACCTGACCGGTCGACCAATCGGTGCGTGTGTGGGCGGGCCTTTTCCTTCTGACCGAGGTGAGTGGCCGCCATCTTGCTTCCATTCTTTTTCCTGCTTTCTGCGTCTTTCTTTTCAAATATACATTTCCAGCAAAATAAAATTGAATTTATTAAATTGTTTTAAAAAAAACTTCATTCATTTGTAAATATTTTTTCTAAACTGAACATTCTTTTTCCTACCTTTTCCCGTTTTTTTGTTAGGCCTGAAAGCCTGGGACTTTCTTGCCCAGCCAGGCCCGAGCTAGGGCTTCTGCTAAGCTCCTCATCCAACGCCCCCCCCCCGTCACGTTACGTTACCCGGGGCAACGGCCTCAGCCACGAGGGTCAGGGTGCGTGCGCAGCAGGAGCAGGTGAGACGCGGCCCGGGGGGGCGGGGCTCGGAGAGCGTGGCTCTCGGCCGGGGGGGGCGGGGCTCGGAGAGCGCGGCACTCGGCAGTGCGGGGCGGCAGGGTTACCCCGGCAACCAGAGCCGCAATCGGCGGAATTCAAGCCGGCTGGGCCAGGGGCGGGGCTCGGAGAGCGGGGGGGGGGGGGGTGCGGGGCTCGGGGGGCGGGGCTCGGAGAGCGGAGAGCAAACTTTGGCCCAGAATTTGCGGTAGCATTTGCCGTCATTTTGCTTTTGAAACTGACTGCAATTTCAGGATTTGGCGTATGTGCAACCTATTGCGGAAATCCCGATGTTGCAATCTGCCATTCACTGCTCCTCCACCGGCTGCACTGTGCTTCCTTCCCCCCCCCCCCCCCCACCACAAACAGAGCCGGCATCAGTGAAATCTCTAAAAAATCAAAGCGTATTGACTGCTAAGCAAAGGTTATGACCCTGAAAAAGTAATTTAAATTTTTTGCAGTGTCCATTTTATCTATTTTCATAAAAAATTAAAATTTTTAAGCAACTTTAATTTGTTCAACTTTATTTCAGGTTTGCCTTTTGTGAGAGCGGCAATCTTTGTTTTGTTCTCTTTAACATTTAAAAAAAGTTAGAAGTGGATAATTCCCGCCCCCCCCCAGTCTCTCTCTGCCGCCCCCCCACCCCCCCAGTCGCTCTCTCTCTCTCTTCCAACAACAACATGCCCTCGAAAAAGCCTCGGCAACGCGGGGCTCACCCCAGCTAGTAAGATAATAAATGGTATGGAAATGATTAAAAAGGAACGAAAAAGAAAGTCTTGCATTTAAATAGTGCCTTTCACTACCTCAGGATGTCCCAAAGTGCATTGCAGCTAATAAAATACTTTTGAAATGTAGCAACTGTTGTAATGTTGGAAATATGGCGACCAGTTTGTGCACAGCAAGATCCCACAAACAGCAATGTGATAATGACCAGATAATCCGTTTTAATGATGTTGGTTGAGGGATAAATATTGACCAGGACACCGGGGAAAACTCCCCTGTTCTTCTTCAAAATAGTGCCAGGGGATCTTTTGCATCCACCTGAGAGAGCAGACGGGGCCTCGAAAAAGTCTTGTCGGAAAGACAGCACCTCCGACAGCACTACACTGGAGTATCAGCCTGGATTTTGTGCTCAAGTCTCTGGAGTGGGACTAGAACCCACAACCTTCTGACTCTGAGGCGAGAGTGGCACCACTGAGCCATGGCTGGCACAGTTGATCTGGAATACTACTTTAATTTAAACTATGGGAGTAGGGCCAGGGCACAGGTTCGAGCTAATAAAAGGTAACTTTAGGCCTGATATCAGGAGGAGGTTCTTCATGCAGGGCATGATCATCAACTGGAATAGACTATCGGGCAGAGCAGTGGAGAAGAAAACCCTGGAATCATTTGTGCAGCAATTAAGTGCAGCAATGGGGGATAGTGTAGGGTTGTTCTGAATGGATTTATTAAGATGGGTCAAATGGTTTTCCTCATCTATAATTATCTTTTGATCTTGTGACTTCGACGGTAAATAATAATTCATGCAAATTAATGCGCAAAGCAATGTTGTGCTAATGTTGGATTCATTCCCTAATGACTCATGGTCTGTAATGTAGTTACCCAACAAACAAGTTTACCAACAAGTACATCAGCTGGCTCATATTGTCAACTTTTACTCACAGAATTTCCTGGGAAAGTACTTACTGTATACCAATCTCTCAACCCAAAAAGTCAACAACTGATGCATGTGATCGTATCATGTAGTTTCTCTCTGTAATTCAATTGTTTGACAGTGATTAAATCATCTTGACAAGAGAATTTGAATACAAAGCACAGTGCAGCAAGCTTGCTACTTTTCAAGCCATTGTATTTTGGTGTTAGAGCAACACAGAGTGGGAAGCTTAGAAACAAAATTATATTTGATTTTTACATTTTTAAACTCTTATTTCCAAACAACCCACTCATGTAGAACATCATTATTGGCAATAACTAAACAAAAATAATCTAATTGTCATTCTCAATTACTGTACTTAAAAAAAACCTTTGATAATGGTGCTGGTATCCCTGAAAAAAATTATTTCTCTTTCTCCTGTCCTTCAGTCCCTCTCCTTCCTTCCTTCCTTCACTTCCATCTCTCTCTGTCCCCTCCTCCCTTTCTACCTCTCTTCTCACTCTTTTCTATTTTTCTCTCTCCTCCTTCCTTCTGTCTCTCTCTCCCTTAATTGCTCCCTCTATTTCCTCCTCCACTTCTCTCTTTTTCTCTCATCCCTTCTATTCCTATCTCCCCCCTCCTCTCTTGCCCCCTCGCTCTCGGCCCCCCTCTCGCCCCCCCCTCTCGCCCCCCCTCGCACCCCCACCTCTCGCCCCCCCTCGCACCCCCACCTCTCGCCCCCCCCTCTCTCTCGGCCCCCCCTCTCTGGCCCCCCCCTCTCTACCCCCCCCCTCTCTGGCCCCCCCTCTCTGTCCTCCCCCCCTCTCTCACCCCCCCTCGCCCTTTCCCCCTCTTGTCTTTTCCCTCTCTCTGGCCCCCCCTCGCCCTTTCCCCCCCTCGCCCTTTCCCCCCCTCGCCCTTTCCCCCCCTCGCCCTTTCCCCCCCTCGCCCTTTCCCCCCCTCGCCCTTTCCCCCCCTCGCCCTTTCCCCCCCTCGCCCTTTCCCCCTCTCGCCTTTTCCCCCTCTCGCCCTTTCCCCCTCTCGTCCTTTCCCCCTCTCGTCCTTTCCCCCTCTCGCCCTTTCCCCCTCTCGCCCTTTCCCCCTCTCGCCCTTTCCCCCCTCGCCCTTTCCCCCTCTCGCCTTTTCCCCCTCTCGCCCTTTCCCCCTCTCGCCCTTTCCCCCTCTCGCTTTGCCCCCCTCTCGCCCTTTCCCCCTCTCGCCCTTTCCCCCTCTCGCCCTTTCCCCCTCTCGCCCTTTTCCCCTCTCGTCCTTTCCCCCTCTCGTCCTTTCCCCCCTCTCGTCCTTTCCCCCTCTCGTCCTTTCCCCCTCTCGTCTTTTCCCCCTCTCGTCTTTTCCCCCTCTCGCCTTTTCCCCCTCTCGCCTTTTCCCCCTCTTGCCCTTTTCCCCTTCTTGCCTTTCCCCCTCTCGCCCTTTCCCCCTCTCGTCCTTTCCCCCTCTCGCCCTTTCCCCCTCTCGCCCTTTCCCCCTCTCGCCTTTCCCCCCTCTCGCCTTTCCCCCCTCTCGCCCTTTCCCCTCACGCCCTTTCCCCCTCTCGCCCTTTCCCCCTCTCGCCTTTTCCCCCTCTCGCCTTTTCCCCCTCTCGCTTTTCCCCCCTCTCGCCCTTTCCCCCCCTCGCCCTTTCCCCCCCTCGCCCTTTCCCCTCTCGCCCTTTCCCCCTCTCGCCCTTTCCCCCTCTCGCCCTTTCCCCCTCTCGCCTTTTCCCCCTCTCGCCTTTTCCCCCTCTCGCCTTTTCCCCCTCTCGCCCTTTCCCCCTCCTCCTCCTTTTCTCTCTCTACTATTCTGGTTCATTCTCTTCTGCTTCTCTTTCTTCTTCCTCTTCTGGTTTATTTTTTCTCCCCACCCCCGTTTCTGGTTTGTTTCCCTTTTTTGTTTTGCTCTCTGTTTTACAAATTAAGTTTGAGCTCTTTTATGGTTTTCTCTCTCTTCCCTACACCTTTGATTTTCTCTGCCTCCTTCCCCTTTTCTGGTTGGTTCCCTCCATCTCTCCTTTTTTTTGGTCCCCTCTCTATTCTGGTTGATTCTCTTTCTCTCTTGTCTGGTTAATTCTCTTTTTTTAAATTTAATGTTCTAGTTATTTTCTCTCTGTCCTTTTCTAATTTTTCCCTCCCTTTACTAGTGTGCTCTCTCTCTCTCAATTTCAATTTCAATTCAAATGCTTTATTGGCATGAAAGTTTACAGAGAACCATATTGCCAAAGCTTACATTGCAAAAAGGTACAGTTTTCTAACATTCTGTAGGTGTCAATCGATTTGACATTTGTTGGGTGCATACAATATTACTTTTAAACAATATTAATTTTAAACAGTCTTTGTACTTCATTTGGTACGTTCAATATTAATTTTAAACAGTCTTAATTTTAAACAGTCCTCAGGTTGTGACATGTTGTTACATATTTGGCCCCAAGGTATGGTCTGTCTCCTTCTCCTCGGACTAATCTCAATTTTGACAGATCATCCAATTCCTTGAAATCTGGGGTTGTTTGGCTTAGCTTGTTGAATAATATGTTTCTTGATGTGTTGAATTTTTCGCATTTTAGGAGGAAATGCATTTCTGTTTCAACCTCGCCAGCCAGACATTGATCGCATATTCTATTCTCTCTAGGCTGCCAGGATTTCTTGTATCTGCCTTTTTCAATTTCCAGTTGGTGGTCGCTTAGTCTGTACCTGGTGAGGGTCTGTCTCTGTTTTGTGTCTCTGATGGTCGTGAGGTAGTCTGCCAGTTTATATTCTCTTTTTAGGGCCCGGTAACATTCTAATCTGCTTTGGCTTTCGGTTATTTTGTTCCAATGTTCCAGGTAGGTTTCTTTGCATTTTTTAATGATTTGGTTCACTCGGATTGGTGTTTGGACGGCTGTGTTGGTCTGGGGCTGGTCAGGGTCCGGCTGAGTACTTAGTTTCAGTAGCAGCTGACTCAGGGGACTCTTTTCTGGGTTTAGCTCTTGGGTCTGAAAGGCTTTGAAATGAAGGGTGTCTGGGGAGCTAGATTTGAGGTGATTTAGGAAGTTTAGTGCTCGTTTTTGGATGTTTATTATCAGTGGGTATCTGCCTAGTTCGGCTCTGCATGCATTTGTTGGCGTTTTTCTTTGGGTGCGAAGGATGCTTCGGCAGAATTCTGCATGTAGGGCTTCTATTGTGTGTTTTTCCCATTTAGTGTAGCTTTGGTGATTTAGCGGGCCCCATACTTCACTACCGTACAGTGCAATGGGCAGGATTATGCTGTCAAATATTTTGAGCCAGATTTTGATTGGGATTTGGATGTTGTAGAATTTTCTTTTTATTGCATATAGGGCTCTTCGGGCTTTTTCTTTTAGTGCATTCACTGCTATGCTGAAGCTCCCTGATGCTGTAATAGTTAGACCAAGGTAGGTGTAGCTCATAGTGTGTCCTATAGTGGTATCACTGAGGGTAAACTGGTATTTGTTTTCCTGACATCTGGGCCTTTTTTGAAAAATCATGATGTTGGTTTTCTTTAGATTTACTGTTAGAGCCCAATTTTGGCAGTATTTGTCGAGTAGGTCTAGTTGTTGCTGTAATCCCTGTTCTGTGGGAGACAGCAGAACCAGGTCGTCCGCATAGAACAGGGATTTCACTTCTCCATCCAGGAGACGGAGACCTGGTGACTCGCTTTGCTCCAGCATGTCTGCTAATTCATTTATGTATATGTTGAACAGGGTCGGGCTCAAATTGCAGCCCTGCCGGACGCCTCTTCTCTGGGTGAAGAAATCGGTGCGTTTGTCTCCAATTTTGACCCCGCATTTGTTTTTCAGATACATTGATTTAATAAGGTCATAGACTTTGCCCCCTATTCCACACTGAAGAAGTTTATAATAGAGCCCTTCGTGCCATATAGAGTCAAAGGCTTTCTTGAAGTCGATGAAACAGGCGAATATTTTCCCATTTTTTGTTTGGTGTATATGTTTTCCAATGAGGGTGTGAAGGGTATAGATATGGTCGGCTGTGCGGTGTTTTGGAAGAAAGCCTATTTGGTTTTTTCTGAGGATATTATGTTTGTTAAGAAAATCAAGTAATCTACTATTTAGAATACTGCAGAATAACTTCCCTAGACAACTGTTGACACAGATGCCGCGGTAGTTATTTGGGTCTGATTTGTTTCCACTTTTATATATGGGGGAGATTAGTCCTTGGCACCAGATATCGGGAAAACAGCCTGAGCGTAATATGATGTTGAATAGTTTGAGTATCGCACCCTGCATCTCCATATTGCTGAACTTGAGCATTTCATTTTTGATGTTGTCTGGGCCACAGGCTTTCTTTAGGTGGAGAGATTTTGTTTTTGTGGCCAGTTCTTTCCATGTTCTCTCTCTCTCTCTCTCCTGATTCTCTTTATTCACTTCCCTATTCTTACGTCTGTTCCTCTCTCGTTTATACTGGTATTGGAGATTTATAGTGATAGATCAAAGAAAGCAGACTGCTTTAACTTAATGAGTCAAAGAGAGCAGGCTCGGGCTACTGACCAAGGCCAGAGAGTGGGCCAGTAGTACTGAAGCAGCCCAGAGGTTGTTTGCAGCAGTAAACCTCAGTGCAATGTGCATTGCTAATGGAAATGTTATTATTCATGAACATTTATTAATGCTGCTGATACAATGTGGAAATTTGCGCAAAACAGGCGAGAGCAAATCAACAACCCGGAAATGGAAATGGAAAATAGAATGGGGTGGGGTGTAAACCGAGTGGCCGATTCACTATTGCCTGTTTTGCCCAACCGCCCAAGACCAAGTTCTACCCCAATATGTTAATTGCTAACTTTACCAAATCTTTCCAGTGCCACATTTATATGGACACTCTTCAGCAATGGTCTAGTCCACTGTTCTAAGCTAACCTACCTATAGTAATCTGGGATGTAATGTTTAAGTTATCCACCAGATGGAGCCAAAGATTAAGGGATCATATTCACCAGTGTTTAAGGTAATGTCCTGGTACACCAGTTAGTATGGTAATGTGGCATTGCATTATGGGTATGACTCAGAGGTGAATCCTCCATCTTGGCTCGTGCAGTTAGAAATACTGTGTTTTGCCTGCAGCCTGTAAGAGCTATGTCTCTCTGCTACACCGTGTAATAAACAGTTGGGTTTTGTTCCTTAAGATCTTGCTTATCTCAGTTTCTGACCTTACCACTCGGATATCACACTACCGAAGTAACAATCAGACTAATTGTTTCTGCATACTTCCGCATTCTGGCAATGATTTATTCTCCATTTTTGTTTCGAGAGGTTTCAGCACCATTCTTCATTGGCATCTTGGACTCACTCCCATTTTGCAATAGTTTCACTAATTCTGTCAATTGCTGATCTCCCTGCTTGTTTTCATACCCAAACACATCAGGTAGAGGGGCTTTGAAGAATCTTGGAGAATGGGAAGGAGCAGACAATGTGGCTACAGTAGCTAGAGGGAGGGCTCAGGCTGGGGCCAGCAAACTTCTAAAGTCTGTATGTGCAAAAGGCTCTTCCCACAATAAAAAAACCCAGCACATTTTAGAAAGAGAGGATTTTCTGAGCAGTTTGGCGTTGTGCCACTTCCCTTCTCACTCTTGTGGGTGGTTTAAAAACTGCAATGTAACATCGTGAATTTCTATTTCAAGTTTGCAACTTTGCAAAAATAAAAAGGGATTTGTGCCAGGGTAATCAGCTGTGAGTACGGTCAACTTTAAGATTCAATTAAATACATGATGGGCTGGATTTTCATTGGGCTGTGGAGTCGGGATTGGAGGCGCGTGGGGGTTTAAAAGCCCGAAATCGGGGGTCCCGACCCCATCCCGCCCCCAACCCGCCTCTATTCCAGTTTCAAAGGAGGCGGGTACCCGCCCCGCACTGGGACCCGCCTCCCCGAGGCGGGAAGGGGATTAGTGCCAATTAACTGCCTGTTAACATGTAGTTAACAGGCAGTTTTTAGCCTAATCCCTATTTTCATTGTTGAAATGTGGGATTCCCGACGGCTCCAAACCACGCCAAGTTAGCGAGGTGGGCCATCGGGCTGAAGGGCTTGGAGGGGTCGAGATGTCTGGTGTTCAGATGAGTGATGGGTGCATGAGTGCAGAGGTAAGTGTGTTTGGTCTGTGTAAAGTGTTTAAAGAAGTTCTACTATCCTTTACTTACCTTTGCAGCCTTCCTTCCTTCAGGTCTCGGGAGTCCCTCATCTCACCGGCACAGAAAGCAGAATGGCCGCCAGCTGTCAAAATCTGCAGCCTCTGCTTTCTGTTCCGGGGAGATCTCTAAATCATCCTGAGAGGAAGGAATTAACCTGGAGTACAGATTATCAGTGTTTGACAGCTTCAAACAGCTGTGAAACGCTGATACTTCATCTGTCAATAGGTCTTGACAGATGAAATTTCAATCTGTGATGTCACCTGTTGCCGGGTGGCCCTTAATTGGCCTGCTGAACCCACTGGGCGGGCTCAACAAGGTCAATCAAGTCTAAATTGCGTGGGTTGGCTAGAACTCGATGGAGGTGGGACTACAACCCAAAAGTTGTAGTCCCGCATCCTACCCGCCTCCTCAATGAAAATCCAGCCCGATGTCTTCATAGCAAGCATCTAAAGTGTTTCAGATCTAATAACTACTCAAACAGTGTCCAAAACCAGTTGGTAGGCAGAATAGGGACCGGGTAAGGGCGTCCGTTTGAATCTTTTCTTTGCTGCGAATGAAAATTTATCAAAAATCTTTATGATTTAATGACTAATGTTTCAGAAGTAAGTGGAAAAATATTTACTTCTATTTTAGAGCCCTGATTTCTGGTGTCCTGTGTACATTTTATACATTTCTAGACAGCCAACTCAAAAACAGAACTGTCCAATCCAAAACCAGACAGGTAGCAACTCTACTAATAATGGCAGAATGAGCAGATTTCGGGTAGCTTAATTATTCTCAGCACTGAAATGTCTTATAACTTTGCAACAGTAAAGTTACTCTCTTGTGTTTCATTTACAAGACTTTTATTTGTAACATCATATAATGCTGCTTGTACTAAACTAGGTTAGAAAAGGCCCTTATTCATGGACTGCAGGCTGCAGTAAAACTCTGCATTTCACCCATTATTCACCAATTATATTAGATCCCTAAAAGAGCCATGGTTTGAATTCAGCCTCGGTTGATGAGATGAGTATGTCCTCTCCTAGTTGGAAAGAGTCCTTTCTCTAACATATTTGCATAATAATGTCCACACTATTTCCAGTGGGTTTGAGTCGATAGCACAAAACAGATACCTGTAATTTGGCAATTTCACTCTTGGAGGTTATAAGGATAGCTTGTATGGCAAGTAGAAAAATTCAAACTAATGTAGTAACGGATGCTCTTTTGAGTTTGGGATTAATGTACATTGGTGGGGCAGAGTGCCTCAGTTATACAATACTAACCTAGGAGTGTTTGATGCTACAGTGGGTTACAAAAAGGCAAAACCTCTCGTTCTCTACCAGTCGAAACCTTCACCTTAGCAAGAATGTAGTCATTTCCCCGCCACCCTCAAACACGTATTGAGAATTTGAGATTATTTAATATTAAAACTTTAACATATGCTGAAATACGAGTGCTGGTTGTGATTGATTCCCAGGTGATCAAGATGACACTGACAGTGTGCTGGACAACCCTGGAGTCATTGGTCAAGATATTGATGGAACCAGTATTGAAATTCCATCCAGCAGTTCCTCCAGTAATATTTCTCACAGAAAAAGGTAGGTGACTCCAGTATAGTAAACCTTTCGCCCAGTGTGCAGATGGTAGCTTCACATTTCAGAAATTATAAGCATGTACAACGTGTGAGCAAAATTTGTTTGGCAAAATCTGAGGCTGAACCTGAAGGAAAAAAAATTGCAGGGCTACGGGGAAAGGGCAGGGGAGTGGGACCAGCTGAAGCGCTCTTGCAGAGAGCCGGCACAGGCTCGACGGGCAGAACGGCCTCCTTCTGTGCTGTAAACATTCTATGATTCTACTTCTACCTCCGTAATATCGCCCATCTCTGCCCCTGCCTCAGCTCATCTGCTGCTGAAACCCTCATCCATGCCTTTGTTACCTCTAGACCTGACTATTCCCATGTTCTCTTGGATGGCCTCCCACCTACCACCCTCCATAAACTTGAGCGCATCCAATACTCTGCTGCCTGTATCCTAACTCGCACCAAGTCCCGTTCACCTATCACCCCTGTGCTCACTGACCTATAATGGCTCCCGGTCCAGCAACGCCCCGATTTTAAAAATTCTGAACCTTTTTTTCAAATCCCTCCATGGCCTCGTCCCTCCCTATCTCTGTAATCTCCTCCTGCCCTACAACCCTCAGAGATATCTGCGCTCCTTCAATTCTTGCCTGTTGCGCATCCCCAATTTTAATCGCTCCACCATTGACAGCCGTGCCTTCAGCTGCCAAGGCCCTAAGCTCTGGAATTCCCTCCCTAAGCCTCTCCACTTCTCTACCTCTCTTTACTTCTTGAAGACACTCCTTAAAACCTACCTCTTTGACCAAGCTATTGGGGTCACCTGTCCTATTATCTCCTTGTGTGATTCGGTGCCAAATTTTGTTTGATAACTCTCCTGTGAAGCACCTTGGGACATTTTACTGCATTAAAGGTGCTATATAAATGCAAGTTGTTGTTGTTGTTTGACATATAACAATGCATTTTTACTTTCCAGTATATATATAGAGAGACACTACTTCCAGGGACATTGCAAGTCTATTTAATGAAAGGAGGTGTTGGACAATGTAAAAGTGGTTTTTAATCAAGCTGTATTTAAACTAATAAATAACCCTTCAAAGATGGATAACAGTTAATTGATTGGCTAATGATATGGTTGTTTATTCCAGAGTAAATCTATATATATAAAAGGATAGTGGTGTCTGTCTGTCTGTCTGTCTGGGCATCACTCAAAAGTTATAGAGCGTACCTACACATATGTTATATCAAAAGAAAGGTTATGATTAGGAGGGTGTCCTAGGCATATTTACTTTTTGGTCAGACAAAAATTGTTCGGACAGTAGACAAAAAACGTTCAAAATTCTGCTCATTAGCGGTTGGCCAATCATACGGGGGAAATCCGCTCATTAGCATTGAGTGACGTGAAGGTTGACCAATCCGCGCGCTGCATCACGGGGGGCGTTTCATGGTGTTTGTGGGCTGGGCCTAATCCTTCAAACTGCCATTATTCAGGTGAGTGGCGGCCATTACAGACTGGCCGGGCCTGAAGCTCAAAAAATTTCTCTCTCTCTCTCTCTCCTCTTCCCTCTCTTCTTCCCTCTCTCTCTCTCCCTTTCACTCTCTCTCTCTCTCCTTCCCCCTCTCGCTCTTGCCATGTGTGCGGGACCGGCAAAACCGGGGCTTTCCAACGAGCCGTCCCCGACCGCAATCGGACACGGGAGTCCACAGTGAAAGGCGTTCGTCTGCCGCCCGGCCAACCGGGTCCAAAGGCCCGCCGCGTTAACCGTCAGGAACCCCGGGCTCGCTTCGGAGTGCTGGGCACCCGGCCTCCCGTTGTCGGACTGACTCCGTTCTGGTACCGAGGTGAGTCCGGCCGGACCTGAGGCGCTAGGGAGGGAGAGGGGAGGGAGAGGGGAGGGAGAGGGGAGGGAGGGAGAGAAAGGAAAGGAGGGAGACGGAGGGGAGGGAGGGAGAGAGAGGAGAGGGAGGGAGAGGGGGAGGGGAGGAGAGGGGAAGGGAGGGAGGGAGAGGGGAGGAGAGGGGGAGGGAGGGAGGGAGGAAGAGGGAGAGGAGGGGGAGAGGAGGGAGAGGAGAGGGGAGGGAGCGAGAGGAGAGGGGGAGGGAGAGAGAGAGGGGGAGGGGGAGGGAGAGAGAGGGGGAGGGAGAGAGAGAGGAGAGGGGGAGGGAGAGGAGAGGGGGAGGGAGAGGAGAGGGGGAGGGAGAGGAGAGGGGGAGGGAGGGAGAGGAGCGGAGAGGGGGAGGGAGAGGAGAGGGGGATGGAGGGGAGAGGAGAGTGACCAGCCCACCAGTCTCATAACCAGTTTTACAAAAAAGCCTGGCATTTGTGGGCAGGGCCTAATCCTTCAAACTGCCGTTACTGAGGTGAGTGGCGGCCATTACAGACCGGCCGGGCCTGAAGCTTTAAAAATTTCTCTCTCTCTCCTTCCCCCCCCCCTCTCTCTCTCTGCTCTTCCCTCTCTTCTTCCCTCTCTCTCTCTCTCCTTCCCTCTCTCGCTCTCTCTCTCTCTCCTTCCCTCTCTCTCTCTCTCTCTCCTTCCCCCTCTCTCTCTCTTGCCGTGAGTGCGGGACCGGGAAAACCGGGGCTTTCACACGAGCCGTTCCCAACCGATATTGGCCATGGGAGTCCGCAGCGAAAGGCGTTCCACTGCCGCCTGGCCAACCGGGTCCAAAGGCCCGCCGCGTTTACCACGAGGAACCCCGGGCTTGCTTCGGAGCGATGGGCACCCGGTCTCCCGGTGCGGTGTCGGATATGCTCCGTTCTGGTACTATGGTGAGGAGAGGGAGAGGGAGAGAGAGGGAGAGGGAGGGAGAGAGAGCGGGGGAGGGAGAGAGAGCGGGGAGGGAGGGGAAGAGAGAGAGGGCCAGGGAGAGAGAGGGGGCAGGAGAGAGAGGGGGAGGGAGAGAGAGAGGGTGAGGGAACTTCCCGCCGACCTCACAAAATGGCGGCCACCCTTCTTCACCCGCAGTCTCTCTCTCTCTCTCTCCCCCCCCAGTCTCTCTCTTCTCCCCCCAGTCTCTCTCTCTCTCTCTTCCCCCCAGTCTCTCTCTTCCCCCCAGTCTCTCTCTCCCCCCCAGTCTCTCTCTCTCTCTCTCCCCCCCCCCAGTCGCTCTCTTCCCCCCAACTCTCTCTTCTCCCCCCAGTCGCTCTCTTGATCCCCGGGCCTCTCTGTCCCCCCAGTCTCTCTCTCTCTCTTTCCCCCTCTCTCTCTCTCTCCTTCCCACACAGACAGACAAACTCATTTATATATATATATAAAAATTATTTCTACTTTTTTCATAACAACATGCCCTCAAAAAACCCTCGGCACCGCCGGGCACTCCAGCTAGTGTTAAATACAAAAGAACAGATGGATGGAATCATGAATCCTTTGAGTGACACCAACACTCTACAGAACAATGGGGAGTCGTGAGCTGGAATGTCAAACCATTGGCAAAGTGCCATTTAAATACAAATGAGTCATTTAAGTAAAATTATTTCAAGCTATGTGATCAGTAGAAGTAGAAGAAAGTGAAAACATACTTCGTTCCGTTATTCATAGACACATATAACTTTAGTACAAAAAAGAGCAAGTTCCTCACTGGAATTTGACAGCCTACTAGTTTATTACTTTCTTTATAATTTTTGATACAGGTCTGTGATTACGAAGGTGATGAACATCAGTTTTTGAAAAGTTGAACACTTTTCCATTTATTTGCACCTAGCACCAGGATTGAGGATTAGATAGGATGGCTTTCTAATTTTTTGACTTTGTGGTTTCAGTGGGGAGCCTTGCACACCAATAGCGTGTAACAGGCTCTGATGCTCCTGGAGAGGAGCTGTGTTTGCAGGGAGCGCTGGTCAGGAAATTGCGGGTCCCCAGACTATGATTTTCAGTCCATTTAAATTAACAAAATATGTAAATGAAGGGAGGGGAGGGCACCGTCCTGTACACAATTTCCTAATGTTTGTACCAGCTTGACTTTGTGTTAGCACTCTGACCTCTGAGTCTCAAGGTTGTGGTTTCCTACTCCATCACAGCACATAATCTAGGCTAGCACCTCAGTGCCATAATGACGGAGTATTTTATTGTCAGAGATGCTGTCTTTTGGATGAATTGGTACGCTGCAGCCCCATCTGTCCCCTCAGGTGGACGTAAAAGATCCCATGCCACTATTCGAACGAGAGCAGGGGAACGCTTAATGGCGTCTTCAACATTTATCCTTCAACTGACGCCACTGCAAAACAACACTACACTTAAAGTGTAATTCATTGGCTGTGAAGTGCTTTGAGACATCCTGAGGACAAGAAAGGTGTTCTATCGATGCATGTTGTTTTTTATGGGTGCACGATGCTCAGTGATATGTGTGCCCATTGCATAGTGGATGTCCAGGCCTCCCAAACAATTGGAATCATACAGTAAAATCCTACTGTGTATGTATTCAGGACATTTCTTGATTTTTGTTTTGCCTTTTTTCTTGCTGTCACTTAGTTTCTGAGGAGCACATGTAAAAACTGCTCTGTTGTGTCTTTTCTCTCCTAAAGCTCCATTGCTGCCACCAACGGGCTTCCCAGTGGGAATCCTTTTCTGGGAGGAGTTAGTGGAAGACCAATGGAGGGATGCCAAGCAGGTCCACCAGAATCAGATATATGTTTTGTGCCTATATCCTCGAACCCTCACACGCAAAAGGAAGTGCACATACCTCGCTTTGGCAGAAGCTCTAATTCTCAAAGAAAGCTGTGACAGCAGTCCCAGTGCCACAAATATGATACGTAATTGAGTCACAAACTATACTGATGGAAGGTTTTTCCGAAACACCCCAAACGCAGTGGGGGTGAAATTGGTCTTTTGTGGTAGCGCAGAGCAGGTGAAAGCAAATCGACAGCCCGTTTTAAAACCCCGCCCCCATTAGGGAAAAGAAAATCGGGCTGGAGGTAAAACGAGCTGCTGATTGGTTATCGCCTGCCTTACTACTGCCGAAGACTAATTTAACCCCCATTACGTCTTGCTTTCTGTGGTACTGCATGAAAGGTGACCAACAGCCAACACAACCAGATTGGGCACATCTGCCAAGATGCCCCCAATAGCTGGGGATGTAGCTCAGTGGCAGAACATTTAAGGCAATTGCCAAAAGAACCAGAGGCGAGAGGAGGAGAATTTTTTTACGCAGTGAGTTGTGATCTAGAATGCGCTGCTTGAAAGGATGACGGAAGCAGAGTCAATCGTAACTTTCAAAAGGGAATTGGATATATACTTGAATGGGAAAAAAATTGCAGGACTATGGGGAAAGAGCAGGGGAGCGGGACAAATTGGATAGCTCTTTCAAAGAGCCGGCACAGACACGGCGGGCCGATTAGCCTCTTTCTGTGCTGTCTCACTCCATGTTTGCAGCCATTGGCTCACCTACTTGGCACAGGCTCTGGATCAGTGGAGAACCAACTACAGAGCTGTACCATCTACTGCAAGGACCCCTTCAGCTAATTTGCATCATAGAGCTGTCACTGCTAGAGACTGTTTGGGTCAGCTGCAGACTTCAACTTGCCCCGACTTCATTCCAGAAAGGCTATAATACCAACTTAGCGAATGTGATGTGGAATGACAAATGAGGTCACCTTCCTCAGAACCACCCCTTGCAGCATCGTCTCCAGTTTGGAAGCCATCAGGCAGGAGGTTGAGTGCCGAGCAGCTCGATCACTTGCCTGCAGACTCTGGTCTGCATGCTGGGTTTCCTTTCTCTTCACTTTTGCCTGTCACATCTTAGCCCTCTGTCCCTGCAGCAGTAGCTAAGCCTGCAGGGCTGAAATAACTTTCAAACCTTTTCTAAGGCTGCAAGGGCTCCTATTGTCTCCTATTCTGAAACTACCCTTCAATTGTTTGCATCTGTTTACGTTTCCTCAACACCACTATTTTCTGCTCCCTGCACAAGTCCAAATCTGCACCTGAAGCCATGTGTTATTATGATAATGAGCTGACTTCATTAAATTGCTCGCAATACAGTGAGCTTCACTTTGGGTGAGCTTTGCATTAAGGGGTAAACTATCCATATCAGAAAATCCGAAATAACAACAGAAAATGCTGGAAAAACTCAGCAGGCCAGGCAACATCCGTGGAGAGAAATTAGAGTCTATCGGCTGAAAATTCAGTAGCCTTAGCGCCTCATTTGAGGCGCTAGAGGGCCTTGCGCCGGAGTTATGGCCAGTAGTGAAATTCCCTGGGGCCCTAAATCGGCGTTGCTCCGGTAGCGCTGCGCCGGCACCGATGACGTCATCGGTGTGCGCAGCGTCCCGGTTGCCGTGGTAACCCGCCCGAACTCCGAAATTGAGTTGCGGCCGCCTCGCCCGTGGCAGCCGCAACCAGCGTTTTGTCAGAGGTGCCTTACTGCAGTTAGCGCCGGCGCATTAAAGGCCCCGCGGCAGCCGGCCGCTTTCCCGCCGGCCGCCTGCCCGCAGCTCCCTCCCCGGACTTCTCTCCCCCCCCCCCCCGCCCCCCGGAACAGATGCAAGCCCGGCACTTGTCCGAGGTGCCGGGCTCATTTTTAAGCAGATTTGCGCGGGCCGCGGCCGGGTGCAGGCAGCTCCTCCTTAACGGAAGGAGGAGGCCTGCACTTCCCCAGCCTGCCGCACCGCATCGGCTGCCGCAGCGCCGGAATTGCGACGCGAAACAGCAGTTAGCGCCCTTTTGCAGGCGCTAAGACCCTTCAGTAGCGCCGGCAGCTGTTTGGGCGCGGCGCCACTGAATTTTTGGCGCGCGCAGGGGACTTAGCGCTGGCACTACTTTCCGGCGCTAAAGCCCTGGCTAAGCCAAAACCCAATTTCTAGGCCAACGTTTCGGGTCAAAACCTTTTATCAAGACTAAAGAGGCACAGGGAATGAAATAGATTAAGAGGCCGGGCTGGGAGAGAACAAAAGAGAAGAGGAGACATTAAGAGGTATTCAAAACGAGACGAGATGGTGATAGGACTAGTGGAGACAAAAGACAGCTATAGATTAGGTGTGAAATGCGCTGGCAGAGTGGGAGACAGCTGCCATGTGGGAGAGAGAAAAAAAAAGGAAAGGGGGGAAGGGAAAAACCACAACAAAGGTGTGGATAAAAAATATAAGTAAAAATGTAATAGGGGCCGAGGTTATGATCTGAAATTGTTGAACTCGATATTGAGTCCGGAAGGCTGCAAAATGCCTCATCAGAAGATGAGTTGCTGTTCCTCGAGTTTACGTTGAGCTTCCGTGGAACAATGCAAGAGCCAAAGGACGGTGAGGTCCGAGTGGGAATGGGGCGGTGAATTAAAATGACAGGCGACCGGAATCTCGGGGTCACCCTTAAGAACTGAACGGAGGTGTTCCGCAAAGCGGTCACCCAATCTGCGTTTGGTCTCCCCAATGTAGAGGAGACCGCATCGTGAGCAGCGAATACAGTATACTAGATTGCAAGAAGTACAAGTAAATCACTGTTTCACCTGGAAGGGGTGTTTGGGGCCCTGGACAGTGGGAAGGGGGGAGGTATAAGGGCAGGTGTTACATCTCCTGCGCTTGCACGGGAAGGTGCCAGGCGAAGGGGAAGGGGTGCTGGGGGTGATAGAGGAGTGGACTAGGGTGTCTCGGAGGGAGCGGTCCCTACGGAATGCTGAAAGGGGAGGGGAAGGGAAGATGCGTTTGGTGGTGGGATCACTTTGGAGGTGGCGGAAATGGCGGAGGATGGTCCGTTGAATGTGGAGGCTGGTGGGGTGAAAGGTGAGGACAAGGGGAACCCTATCGTGGTTCCGGAAGGGAGGGGCAGGGGTGAGGGCAGAAGTGCAGGAGATAGAATGGACATGGTCGAGGGCCGTGTCAACCACGTTAGAGGGGAATCCTCGGTTGAGGAAAAAGGAAGACATGTCAGAAGCACTGGTGTGGGAGGTGGCATCGTCGGAGCAGATGCGGCGGAGACGGAGAAACTGGGAGAATGGAATAGAGTTGTAGTGTATGTGCCTTTAAGAGACCCAGGTGTGCTGTAATGCCGGTAATTGCCACTCAGGCTATATAAGCCTGTATATTGTGTATATCCGTTAGAACCCCCCCCCAGACTTTGCTTAGTAAATACCTATGAACCAACTCCTGTCTTCAGTGTCTTTATCAACACACGGACACTACAGTGGCGACGAAGTGGAAACGGACTTACCTGCAATTCGGCAGCACCTCAAGGACATCAATTCCTTGGGCGTCCAGAAGACTCAAGGAAGTGAGAGAAGCTGTGGTTTCACCAGCTGGCCAAGCTGGTGGCAGGTACTGCGCTAATCCTTCCTGGGCGTCAGGCTGGGGCTCCAGCGACTGGCTCTACAGCTGAGACAGGCAGCGAAATCGGAGGCAAGCAATAACGGACTGGGAGGGAGCACTCGGGAGACGGCCGGCGCGGCAAGCAGGTCAGCGTTCAGACCTGGAGAGAAACTCCGACGGGAACGAGTCTCCAACAGTAAATAAAAATTAAAAAAAAGAACGGAAACCGCAGTAAACAGCGTTGTCATCGGCAGCAGCGGCGGGAAAGCGCGGGAAGCGCCATATCTTTGCTGCAGAAAAGAAAAAAAAGCACGGGAAGCGCCATATCTTTTCTGAAATGCCTAAGTCTGGCAATATTGATGCTTTTGATAGCAAAATAGAGGATTGGACCACATATGTGGAAAGAGTAGAGGTATATTGCACTGCAAATGGAATAGAAGATGAAAAAAAGCTTCAGTACTTCTGAACTTAATGGGCGCAAAGGCATATGGGCTGTTACGAAATTTAATCACTCCAGCCAAACCAAAGGACAAGAATTTTAAAGAAATTGTTGATACCCTGCAGGAGCACTTAAACCCAACACCGCTGCTGACAGCGGAACGATTCAAGTTCTTCAAGAGAAATCAACACAAAAATGAAAGTAACGTTGATTACCTAACCGAATTAAGAAAGCTATCAAAGTACTGCCAATTCGGGGCAGGACTATCAGATTATCTTCGAGACAAATTCGTTTGCGGTCTCTTAAGTGAAGGAACACAAAAAAGGCTGCTTTCTGAAAAAGATTTAATATTGGGCAAAGCTTTCAGTATGGCTGTATCATACGAAGCAGCAGCAAGAGGAGCTGCAGAGATACAACAAAAGACACAGGACTTCGGCACCCATGAAATGACACAGGGTTTCGAAAGATGTTATCGCTGCGGCAGGTCCACCCATAACCAGAGGGACTGCTGGTTCAAGGACAAAGCATGCAGGCAATGCGGAAAGATTGGACACATTGCACGGGTATGCCGATCTGGACAAAATAAATCCACAGACAGAAAAAAAAAAATCAATAAAGAAAAGTACAGGAAGGTACAAATGATGACGGACAGTAGCTCCAAAGACCAGAAGAGCGATAGCGACTCCGAAAACAAGAGACTAAGCTGTCTCAAATTACATAATGTACTTGACAAAGATGATTACCAAACCATTTGGGTTACCCTCATGATAGCAGGGTCCCCAGTTAAAATGGAGCTAGATACAGGATCAGCTCTAACCGTAATAAATCGACGGGATTACGAGAGGCTATTTTCGCATATACCTCTAAAAGACACATCCATTATCTTAAAAACATATACGGGGCAGAAAGTATACCCCAAAGGAAAAATAAGGGTGCCTGTTGTATACAACGGCAAAGAAATACTAAAGTTGTATTTATACATTCTACAAGATGGTGGTCCACCGTTGTTGGGACGTGAATGGATCAGAAAGATACGTTTAGACTGGCACTCCATTCAGGCACTGACGGTGACCAGTAAGGAAAAAAACAATGATGACATCATACCTGAACGATTAAAAGACATCTTGGCCAACGCCAAAGAAGTGTTTCAAGAGAAACTAGGAACCTTGAAAGGCATCACCGCCTCAATAAAAGTGGAAGATGCAGCAATTCCCAAATTTTTTAAAGCAATACCGGTGCCATACGCAATACGTCCAGCAGTCGAGGCAGAGCTGGAGAATTTGGAAAAAGCAGGCGTATTATCCAAAATAGATTGGAGCGAGTGGGCAACACCCATCGTTCCAGTCATGAAAAAAGCATTGAATAAAGATAAATCTGAAGAACAGAGAAAAATTCGCATCTGTGGAGACTTCAAGGTGACTGTAAACCCAGTCCTTCACACAGTACAGTATCCTCTTCCGAGGATAGAAGATATTTTCGCCTCACTATCCGGAGGGAAACGTTTCACCAAAATTGACTTAGCACAGGCATATCTACAGATGGAGGTTGAGGAGGCCTCTAAAAAGTATCTCACGATAAACACACACAAAGGCCTGTACCAGTACAATCGACTGGTTTTTGGAGTAGCATCAGCTCCAGCTATCTGGCAAAGAGCTATGGAGCAAGTCCTGCAAGGGATTCCAGGGACTCAATGCTACCTAGACGACATCCTTGTAACAGGAGAAAACGACAACGAGCACCTTGCCAATTTGGAGCAGGTGCTCACTAGGCTGAAAGAACGGGGCCTATGAGCGAATCGCCCCAAGTGCGAATTTTTCCAAAATCAGATATCATATTGTGGCCACATAATTAATAATGAAGGGTTGCATAAGTCACCTGAAAAAATTGAAGCGGTCATAAAAGCCCCAGCACCTGAAAATGTTTCACAATTAAGGTCGTTCCTGGGATTAATAAATTACTATCATAAATTTTTACTGAACTTATCAACTCTTCTACACCCTCTTAATGAACTTCTACAAACAGGAGTGATTTGGAATTGGAACGAAGACTGTAAACGTGCCTTCCATAAATGCAAAGACTTAATCACATCCGAAGAAGTTTTAGCTCATTACAACCCATCACTGCCAATCAGACTGGCGTGCGATGCATCCCCTTACGGCATAGGAGCAGTATTATCCCATAAATTCCCTGATGGCTCAGAACGGCCGATAGCTTTTGCGTCACACTCATTAAACTCAGTTGAGCGTAACTATGCCCAAATCGACAGGGAAGCACTCAGCCTGGTATGGGGAGTGAAGAAATTCAACCATTACCTACACGGACAAAAATTTACCTTGTTGACTGACCATCAACCCCTCATCTCCATATTCAACCCTAAAAAAGGTGTTCCCATTATGACAGTGCAAAGGCTACAGAGGTGGTCCCTTTTTCTAGGGGCACACCAATACAACATAGAATACAAAGGATCAAAACAGCATGGGAATGCTGATGGTTTATCGCGCCTACCGTTGCCAACGGTAGAAGAGGCACCTACAGTAGACCCAGTAGAGATGTTCCACTCTACCATAGTGGAATGTCTACTAGTAACAAATTCTGCCATTGAAAGGGAGACGAGAAATGACCCGACTCTCTCACGGGTCTACGATTTAACAGTGAAGGGATGGCCAGCACATGGCGAACCACTGTTGCCAGCATTCTCGCAAAGAAGAGAACAGCTGTCAGTGTGCCGAGGAACCTTGATGTGTGGATCCAGAGTGGCAATTCCACCCAAACTCCAGGATAAAGTGCTAAAGGAGCTTCACGAGGGGCACCTGGGTGGAGTGAAAATGAAGAACCGAACTAGGGCATTTGTATGGTGACCAGGTATCGATGGAGACATCGAAGAAATGACCAAGAGCTGCCTAGGATGCCAGAAGGTCCAAAACGCTCCACCACAAGCCCCTCTACATCCATGGGAGTGGCCCTCATCTCCCTGGTAAAGGGTGCACATCGACTTTGCTGGTCCATTTATGGACTCAATGTTTTTAATCGCGGTTGATGCACACTCCAAGTGGCCGGAGGTAATAAAGATGTCCTCCACCACCACGGAAAAAACCATCACAGTATTAAGGACCATATTTGCCAGGAATGGGCTGCCGGAACAGATATGTTCTGATAATGGACCGCAATTTGTGTCCGAAGAATTCAGAAAGTTCTTAAAAAACAATGGGGTTAAGCACTACACGTCCGCCCCATACCATCCCGCCACCAATGGATTGGCTGAAAGGTTTGTCCAGACCTTCAAGAAGGCCATAAAGGCCATGGGTAATGAAGACATAAAACTTCAGCACAAGGTGGATAACTTCTTATTCGCATACAGGAATGCAACACATATGGTTACCAACCAAACTCCCGCCATGATGTTCTTCAATAGAAACCTAAGATATGCCGGCTGGATTTGGTCAAGCCCAACATCAGAAGGGACGTGGAGAACCGGCAGTTTCAAGGCATGAATGAAAGGCCGACTAGAACCTTCCAGATAGGTCAACAAGTTTTGGCCCGGGACTACCGTACCGAGAAATGGCAGCCTGGAACTATCTGCACACGACTAGGACCACTGATGTATACCGTGGACATCGGAGAAAGCATAATAAGGTGCCATGCTGACCAAATCATAAAGTCATCCGAAAAGGGACAACCTACACCACAACTGTATACATCTAACGATGAAGTAGAGATACCCATATCTACCTCCGATCCGGTGATACTGGAACCCGATGAACCCAACACTGGCATTCAAGCCGAATCAGCCTTGCCAGAAGAACCTACTACACCACCAGAAACTGCTACAGCCCCGAGGCGTTATCCAGACTGAGTCAGGAAGCCTCCTGAGAGATTGACTTATAATTAATTAACTACAGCAATGTATATTATTTTGCTTATAACATGTAATTAATAATTACTTAAAATATGATGTACTGGTTAGCTAAAAGGGGAGGAATTGTAGTGTATGTACCTTTAAGTGCCCCAGGTGTGCTGTAATGCCGGTAATTGCCACTCGGGCTATATAAGCCTGTATATTGTGTATATCCGTTAGAACCCCCCCCCAGACTTTGCTTAGTAAATACCTATGAACCAACTCCTGTCTTCAGTGTCTTTATCAACACACGGACACTTCAAGAGTCCTTACAGGAGGCGGGGTGGGAGGAAGTGTAGTCCAGGTAGCTGTGGGAGTCAGTGGGCTTGTAGTGAATATTGGTCAATAACCTATCCCCAGAGATGGAGACGGAGAAGTTGAGGAAGGGAAGGGAAGAGTCAGAGATGGACCATGTGAAGGTGAGGGAAGGGTGGAAATTGAAGGCAAAGTGAATGAAATTGCCTAGTTCAGGGCGAGAGCAGGAAACGGCACTGATACAGTCATCAATGTATCGGAAAAAGAGGTGAGTCTCCACTAGTCCTACCACCATCTTGTCTCGTTTTGAATATCTCTTAATGTCTCCTCTTCTCTTGTGCTCTCCCAGCCCGGCCTCTTAATCTATTTCATTCCCTGTGCCTCTTTAGTCTTGATAAAGGGTTTTGACCTGAAACGTTGATTCTAATTTCTCTCCACGGATGTTGCCTGGCCTGCTGAGTTTTTCCAGCATTTTCTGTTGTTATTTCGGATTTCCAGCATCCACAGTATTTTGCTATCATATCAGAAAATCTACTCTTTGGTGTCCAGTCACCATTTTCTGTGTGTGCTTTGGTGCCATGAGCTTAAGATCTTGCTTAAGTTCTCTTCCCAACACTTACCAGCCTCACAATATTATGCATGAGAAAAAAAAACGCATTCAAAATAAATTAAACTATCTGCCACACTAATTAAAACAATAATGTACTTGGTTCATGTATGGCTGCCATAAATCTTTCCTACCTACTCAATTTTGGAATCTTTAGTTAAAACAAGTACTTAATGCCCAGCAAGTAGATACCATTCGTAGATTGAGGTTATTATCACGACTTGCTGAGACTGACAGGGATTGGTTAAAGTCACAAACCTTTGAGCCATATCTCCTTGGGATATTTGTTTCCATACTTTGGACGATTACTTCTAATACTCGAATGCATGCATATTTATCAAATGCATTTCCTTACTTTGCATCTAGAGGTTACTACTTTTTCCTTACCATTTGACTGGAGGGGTGTCCTCCCTGAAAGAGGACACCTATTGATATACTCCTGATTGAGCAATTCCTCAGTCCATTCAAAATAGGACCCCTTTATCATCTACACATGTTTCATGTTCCCAACGCACATTCTGTTTTGCATGATGTCGGGAGTGGAAAAAAGAAGAGCTTAAAACACTAGCTGATTTTAAACCAGGACGAGCACAAAACTATTTCCTTCCCAATAACTATTTTCTAGGGGGTCACAAATTTATGTTGTATAAGGCTAGATCTAGGTTAGATGTCAGGAGGTGGTTCTTTTCCCAGAGAATAGTGGACCTCTGGAACAGGCTGCTGTCCCGTGTGGTGGGCGCGGACTCACTGAATTCCTTCTAGCGAGAGCTGGATTTGTTTCTGGCTGGGGCGGAGATCACCTCTTACAGAAGGTAGGTGCTGCAGGCAATTCAGGGCCAGAGTGATCTCCTGGTCTCGTTTCGATCGCCCAGATGGATCGGAGAGGAATTTCCCAGATTTTTTTCCCCCCCCAAATTGGCCTAGGTTTTTAAAATCTGTTTCTTTGCCTCTCCCAGGAGATCACATGGTTTTGGGTGGGGTGGAGAGTATATGTTGTGATAAACAAGGTATCGCAATTGAGTGGGACAGGCTCGATGGACCAGATGGTTTTTACCTGTCCGTCATTGTTTGTAATATGAGCAGACTGTAATTAGTTATTGATTTGAGTATTTTATTTACTTTACAAAACTTATGCAAAAATATGGATAATAATCACACTTCTTTAACAAAATATTTTGCACAGATCAAAACCAGTGTTTAAAATACAACCCACTGAAAGCAAGTCTCAACACTATCAGGTAAGCGAACATAGTAACTGATTCCAGTAGTTTTTCAATGATTGTTTGACGCATACAACTTGAAAACTTTTCACCAGAGAACTCATGCTTCCTGTGTCTAACAGATTGCCATTACGATCACTGAGGCGCGGCAGTTGGCTGGGGAAAATATTGACCCGACAGTAATAATTGAAGTCGGAGATGAAAAGAAGCAAACAACAGTGAAAGAGGCGACGAATGCCCCTTTTTACAATGAGGTAAAAGTATTGAATCACTCATCATGTCAATAAAGGCATGTCTGTTGTGAACAAATAATGGTGATTTAGCCTGTTGAGAGTAAGAGAGTTTAGACATTAGTTTTGAAAGGATCAGAATGGCTTTCAAAGTTCAAATAGCAATTCAGAAAAATATCCCTAATAAAAAAAAGAGGTGAATCTTCCCCAGGAGCGAATATGGGCAACTGGCTGGATGCCCGCTAGTCCCACCGGAAAGCCCGGTCCGTATAGAGGAAACCGAGCACCGGGGCAGTCTGCCAACATCAGGGCCGGCACAACATCAGATTGTCCGGTCGGTTCCTGGCGGGGTGGGAGGTGGACGGGAGAGCCATAGCGGCAGTGGTCCTGGCTGGGTTTGTGCAGCCTGGAGGAGCAGTCCTGCCCCTCTCAGCCCCACAAATGTCAAGAACAATTCATCTTTCAGGTCCTTGTCTGCCCAGCTGCCAGCTGATAGCGGGCGGAGTTTGCATGGCTCATCCCCCAGCGAGTTAAACCCAAAAATGACATTGGGTTTACATTGACGTCATAGGACTCCGATTTAAGTATTGCAATCAGCTGGGTGCCCTCCTCAGGACCCCAGCAAGATGGCGACGGCCACCGGTACGGCAGCAAAAGGATGGTTAAGTTCTTGCACTCCATTTTCATGTCACTACCATCCTGTTTCCACTGGAAGGGAGGCCTGAAAATTCAGCCCAAAAATCCTATAGGCAGTGCTTTGGAGCCCCTGTAGCCTGTGCCAATGTGAGGAAACCAAACACCCTGGGGCAGACTGCCCAAAATGGAAGATCATAGACTCGCTCCTGGGAATCTTCACACAGTGACTCACTGATCTTCACCATGTTGCTGTGGGGGATTACTGAGTGAAGATCAACTCTTCTCCCATAGGGATAGATGGAAGATTCCATAGAGCAGCTACAGCTACCTGGAAATTCCTGCGCACCGGGGTAATAGAGTGACATTGTCAGAGGACTGGAAGTTGGCTATCCCCCTCACACTGCACCCCCCCACACCCCCATTCCACACGATCTTCGCTTGTAATGATGTGTGAAACGGGAAGAAGAAAATATAACAAATATTCTGCAAAAGAAATTATTTTTATAGAATTGGGAATAGTAAAAGGACACTAGCAAAATACATAATCTCAGCTGCATTCTCTGATAATTGAAATAGAAGATTAGATGTGACAGCGGATGTGATATTGATTTTGATTTCATTTTGGAGAAAAGCTAGAAAACTCACAAAACACACAAATATAAATTGGTTGTGTTTAAAAGTAAATATAAATTAACATCCCAATTTTCCTCAGCTGTTTATTGTTTATATAAATTATTAAAACATAAAATAAAATATGTTCCCTGTATCCTTGTTTCTGAAATAATGCAGAAACTTCCACTGCCGAATGAACATTTCATATCTGTGTTCATGTCTCTCGCACACATCCTAAAAATCAGTCATAATAAACAGTTAGTTTATTGAAGAGGCTATTTAGACAACAGCAATGTCAAACAGTGTTTAGTTATTTTAAAAAATCACTGTGGTTACATCTAAATTGTGTGGCATTATTAGTTAGCTTTTTACTTGAATTCTGTTCCTAGCATAATTACCTCAAACTCTCAAAGAAAGCAGCCTGTTTAAACAACTTAGCAATTGCTTTGCCATATAGGTAGTAAAGCAAAGAGCTTTTAGTTGCATTTCTATAGACAGCAAGACCAAGTTTATAACCTAAGAACAGTCAAAGGAGAAAAGGCCATTTGGCCCATCAAACCTGCTTCCTCTCGCGCCCTATTTGTCCAGGTTAATACACAGCTGCATTTTAGATGCTCCTGATATCTGTGTCAGTGTTGGACTGAACAATAGAATTGCATAGAATAGTTACTGTGACACGATTAATTACTTATTCATTCTATCTTTGCAGTACTTTGTGTTTGATTACATTGGTCCAGCAGATACATTGTTTGACAGAATCATTAACCTTTCAGTAAGTATTCGCATTATTATACACAATTTTAAATGACCTTTTGTAAATGATCAGATAAAGTTTTAACTGTCCAGTATACTCTAACTGAATGTTATTACAATTTAGGAAAAGAGAAGTTGGTTTGAAAAAGGTTTCCCCGCCCAAAAGTAGAAATATTCTCGCTGTGATTTAAAGAAACAGGGATAGTGTAAAATGGATAATTGCGAGTTTGTCAGCCCTTTACATCATTCCCGATTGTTATACCCATTGAAGGCAATAAGTGATGTAGAAGCGGGCTGCCAATTCACTATCGCCCGTTTTACAATATCGTACAAAGTCAAGATCTACCCCATAGAATCTAGGGCAGGGGAAAAAGTCCTTTGTGAACTAAGTGTAATAAAATTATAAACCCCTTTCCAAAGAACAGGTTTGATGATTATGTAGTGCACAGAGGAAATCTCTCCCCGGGTTTTTACATTCTTTAAAGAGATTTTAATCATTCAGCTGCTTTAGATTTTACCCAAGCATTGTATAGATTGGGATTGGCAGAGGAAACTCCTGGTATTTTGGCCAAATACTTGATAAATACAGTGTTAGATAGGAACAACTGAGCAATGCTCAGGCCATACACAATCACTTTTTATTGCAGTTAAAAAAAATTATTTGTGGCACTTACTCACCAATAACCTGCTCACCGATGCTCAGTTTGGGTCCCGCCGGGACCACTTGGCTCCAGGCCCCATTACAGCCTTGGTCCAAACATGGACAAAAGAGCTGAATTCCAGAGGTAAGGTGAGAGTGACTGCCCTTGACATCAAGCCAGCATTTGACTGAGTGTGGCATCAAGGAGCTCCAGTAAAATTGAAGTCAATGGGAATCGGTGGGGGTGGGGGGGCGTGGGGGGGTGGGGGACTCTCCACTGGCTGGAGTCATACCTAGCACAAAGGAAGATGGTTGTGGTTGTTGGAGGTCAATCATCTCACCCCCAGGACATCGCTGCAGGAGTTCCTCTGGGCAGTGTCCTAGGCCCAACCATCTTCAGCTGCTTCATCAATGACCTTCCCTCCATCAAAAGGTCAGAAGTGGGGATGTTCGCTGATGATTACACAGTGTTCACTTCCATTCACAACTCCTCAGATCCATGCCCAAATGCAGCAAGACCTGCATGCCATTCAGGCTTGGGATGATAAGTGGCAGGGTAACATTTGCGTCACACAAGTGCCAGGCAACGACTATCTCCAACATGCGAGAGTCTAATCACCACCCCTTGACATTCAATGGCATTACCATCGCCAAATCCCCCAACATCAACATCCTGGGGGGTCACCATTGGCCAGAAATTTAACTGGTCCAGCCACATAAATACAGTGGCTACAAGAGCAGGTCAGAGGCTGTGTATTCTGCGGTGAGTGTCTCACCTCCTGACTCAAAGCCTTTCCACCATCTACAAGGCACAAGTCAGGAGTGTGATGGAATACTCTCCACTTACCTGGATGAGTGCAGCTCCAACAACACTCAAGAAGCTCGACACCATCCAGGACAAAGCAGCCCACTTGATTGGTACCCCATCCAGCACCTTAAACATTCACTCCCTCCACCACCGGTGTACCGTGGCTGCAGTGTGTACCATCTACAAGATGCACTGCAGCAACTCGCCAAGGCTTCTTCGACAGCACCTCCTAAACCCGTGACATCTACCTAGAAGGACAAGGGCAGCAGGCGCATGGGCACACCACCACCTCCAAGTTCCCCTCCAAGTCACACGCCATCCTGATTTGGAAATATATCGGCCGTTCCTTCATTGTCGCTGGGTCAAAATCCTGGAACTCCCTCCCTAACAGCACTGTGGGAGTACCTTCACCACACGGACTGCAGCGGTTCAAGAAGGCAGCTCACCATCACCTTCTCAAGGGCAATTAGGGATGGACAATAAATGCTGGCCTTGCCAGCGACGCCCACATCCCAAAAATGAATTTAAAAAAAGACTAGGGGCTGAACTGGGAACTTTTTGGTCTAAATGGGTTCGAATCTAACTTCTCCCACCTGGCAGAAACCGGGCAGGAGGGGGTGGGGTCAGTTAAAATGAGATCAGTTACTTAAATCCCCCCCCTCCCTTAAATATGCAGATTGGGTCTGATGATGGCTTCCCCATAAGGCAAACCTGTCGGGAGCCTGGATACTTTAGGTTTCCTTGTGGGTCAGGAGGACCAAGAGTGGTCCTCCAGGCCTCACAAGGACGCTTTGGGCCTCCCTCGCCCCGGGAGCTCCCAACCTTACCCGCACCCCCCCCCCCAATTGCGACCAGAAAACACCCCCAGATCACCTCCAGAGGTCCGCCAGCTGCGGCCTCCTGCCGCCAAAATCCCTTTCTTGCCCGCCGGCCAGGTAATGGATCTGGTCAGATCCGATGGGACTTGGGGAACATTTATTCAAATATGGCCCGGCCATTCCAATCAGCTGGGCCTCCAGGTCCCCGGGCTCCCCGGGTTCGACTACCGCTTGTGGCTCATATGCACCGTACCCGCGCCCCCTTTAAAACCAGGGCCTGTGGTTCAGCATTTAGTAACAGAAGTATTATTTATAAGTAGTAATAACAGCATCATAACTATACAAATGAATTGTTATTTGATGAAATAGGGACATATTAAAGAAACCATGAAGATACCCACTGAATTCCATTCCTGAAAATTTATCTGTTTTTTGAAAATGGGCCCAAAGTCCAAACCTGAAAGTTTACCTTTATCACAAGAGTAAGGAACTGACAGCAGATGAACTGATCAAAGCTTGGGAATGTCCTATTTTTATCCGTTTTAACATTTCATTAATAAATGCCAAGTTTTTCAGTAAACCTTTTCACTCATTTGCTATTTTTCTAAATGCTGATGTGATTGTGCAGGTCTTGCATTCCAAATTGATCCGTGGAACGCTGATTGGAGCATTTAAACTGGATGTAGGAACAGTTTACAATGAATCAGGTACATTCAATTGTTGCTAATTTGAGGTTATAGGGAAGTTTTCCTGGGTCTCCTCCTGGGCACACTGGATCGCATGGGCGCATTGAATATCGGAAAACTGGACGTGTCAGAGTGCATGCCTGGAGGAAAATTGAGTGTTATGTTCGGACTCGCCCGATATTTCAGCCGGTCCAGTGCCGGACACAGGAAACTCTCCCCTCGCTAGGCGGGGTGTTCGGCCATGTCCAATTTTCTTCTCTACTGCCACTACCAACCCCAGGGAACACCATGAGAGGGATGGCAGTACAAAGATGGAAAGCTCACCAATCCCGCCCCCCCCCATCCCCCCATTCCCCACTTAGAGGGAGAGACTTCTTAACCTCCTCTTCCTGGCCAATTGGTTCACTGAGATTCTTCACTGAAATTTAAAAATAAATCTTTGGGCCTTTTTTGCCCTTTTACCCATGACTTCCTCTTCTTCTGTTGCGGGGATGTCTAAGGTGGCCATCGCAGCACTGTTGAATTTTGCTTCCTGGCAACAGCAGGCTCCCTCTCGGTGGCAGAGATGCCACTGGATGCTCATCCTGTATAGATTACCAGCCCTGATCCAGGAAAACGGGTAGAGGTCAGGGTGGTGTGTGGAAGTCCTGCCTGACCTTACCCCGGCGGCAAAACCGCCCGGGAGGAAAATTCAGCCCAAGTTATTAATTGATTTGTTTTTGGTGGTGGTGCTTAACGGGGGGATGTTAGCTGGGGCATCGGGAGAACTCCCTGCTCTTTTTTTTGAAATGGGAAAAGGGTCACTGGCCTAATTATAAAGTGTTCCAACCCACCGAGGCAAGAATCAGCAGAGACAACATCAGCGGTGATAATACATTGAAAACTGAGTCAGTTAGTGAGCAAACAATTTTATGTTCCTTTGGTTCCTTTTGTGGCCGGGCCTTCTGTTGCCTAGGCCCTGAGCTCTGGAATTCCCTCCCTAAACCTCTCTGCCTCGCTACCTCTCTTTCCTCCTTTAAGGCGCTCCTTAAAACCTGCCTCTTTGACCAGGCTTTTGGTCACCTGCCCTAATTTATTCTTATGTTGATCGGTGTCAAATTTGTTGTCTTATAACACTCCTGTGCAGCGCCTTGGGATGTTTTACTATGTTAAAGACGCTATATAAACACAAGTATTTGTGTTGTTGTTGGTTAGGGAACAGTGCATGGCCTTGGGGAGTTTTAAAGTTTCAGAATGAAATAGGTTGGAAATAAAGAGTAAAAATAATGATAATAAATAAGTAACAGACTTTACTGCAGCTTACTGATAACCAAGTTATCTCATATTTCTCTAATGCCTTTGCCAGAGCTCAGGTGACTGTGTGGCACTGGGTGTGGCGCTGGGGATGTGGTGCTGGGGATGTGGCGCTGGGTGTGGTGCTGGGTGTGTGGTGCTGGGTGATGTGCCTCAATAAATCCGAGACTCGATGTTAGCGAAACAAAACAAGGCTTTTATTGACTTAGAAGGTAACACACAGAGGAGAATGTATCTTCGATCCAGAGGTCTGCCGTACTGGATGTGCTGCAGGCTGGGCCAGCTTACATAGGAGCCAGGTATGGGCGGAGCCCTACACACAGTACAATACAATGGAAATGAAACTGAAACCAACCACAGTCACAGGCAGAGAAATACTGATGAGTGATGAATGGAATATTTCATCACATTCACCCCTTCTATAGATTTAGTCTGTTCGGGGGTTTGATAGTCCTCTGCGACCGACGTGGCTGTTGTGGTGCCACGGGTGTCGGCTGGGTGTCCCCGGTGGCCTCCTGGGTCTCTGCCGGGGGTGCCGCCAGGGTTGTTGAAGGGGTAGTTGGTGGGGGTACCGTTGGTCGATGTTCTTCCGGGGGTGATGAAAGAGTAGTGGGTGGGTAAGAATTGCTGTGGTCGTTGTTGCTGCTGTTGTCGTGGTTGTTGTCGTTACCGGCTGGGGCGACGTCTTTTATGGACACTGTGTCCTCCCTTCCGTCGGCGTGCCGGACATACGCGTATTGGGGGTTGGCGTGGAGTAGGTGCACTGACTCCACGAGAGGGTCCGTCTTGTGGCCCCTCACATGCCTTCGCACGAATACCGGACCTGGGGTGGAGAGCCATGACAGCATGGATACGCCTGAGGTGGATTTCCGGGGAAAGACAAACATTCGCTCGTGAGGCGTGGCATTAGTGGCAGTACACAATAGCGACCGTATCGAATGGAGCACATCTGGGAGGACTTCCTGCCAGCGGGAGATAGGGAGGCCTTTGGTCCTTAGAGCTAGAGTGACTGCTTTCCATACTGTCCCGTTCTCTCGCTCCACTTGACCGTTACCCCGGGGGTTGTAGCTGGTGGTACGGCTCGTGGCGATCCCCCTGGACAGCATGTACTGGCGTAGCTCTTCACTCATGAAGGACGCCCCCCTATCCGTATGGATGTAGCTCGGCATACCGAACAGGCAGAACAGGCTGTTGAGGCATTTAATGACCGTGGCGCTGGTCATGTCTGGGCAGGGGAAGGCGAATGGGAAACGAGAGTATTCGTCCACAATGTTCAGGAAGTAAACATTGCGGTCGACGGACAGGAGGGGGCCCTTGAAATCTAAGCTGAGCCGCTCAAAGGGCCGTGTAGCTTTGATTAAGTGGGCTCTATCTGGGCGGTAGAACCGAGGCTTGCACTCAGCGCAAGTGCGACAGTTCCTGGTCAGGGACCGAACTTCCTCAATCGAGTAGGGTAAGTTGCGGGACTTTATGAAGTGGACCAGCCGCGTGACCCCTGGGTGGCAGAGGTCATTGTGGAGGGTCTGTAGCCGATCCCCGGTGACGCTGGCACACATCCCTCGTGAGAGGGTGTCGGGGGATTCGTTAAGGGCCCCTGGCCGGTAAATTATGTCATAATCGAAGGTGGAGAGCTCGATCCGCCACCTAAGAATCTTATCATTTTTAATCTTCCCCCTCTGTTTATTATTGAACATAAACGCTACCGACCGCTGGTCGGTAAGTAGGGTGAAGCGTTTGCCGGCTAGGTAGTGGCGCCAGTGGTGCACTGCCTCCACGATGGCTTGGGCCTCCTTTTCTACGGAGGAGTGTCTGATCTCGGGCCCTTGGAGGGTCCTCGAGAAGAAAGCTACGGGCCGCCCCGCCTGGTTGAGGGTGGCCGCCAAGGCAAAGTCAGACGCATCACTTTCCACTTGAAAGGGAGTGTTCTCGTCCACTGCCTGTAGCGTGGCCCGCTCAATATCCTGCTTAATGCTTTTGAAGGCGGCATGGGCCTCAGCAGAGAGCGGAAAAGAGGATGCTTTCAAGAGGGGGCGGGCTTTGTCGGAGTAGTTGGGGACCCATTGGGAATAATAAGAAAATAACCCCAGGCACCTTTTCAGGGCTTTGGGAGTGTTGGGCAGGGGCAGCTCCCGTAGGGGGCGCAATCGGTCGGGGTCTGGTCCGATTTCCCCATTCTCCACCACGCTGCCTAGTATGCAGAGGCGCGTGGTGTTGTAAATGCACTTGTCCTCGTTGTAGGTGAGGTTGAGTTTTTGTGCGGTTTTCAGGAACCTCTCGAGGTTCGAGTCGTGATCCTGCTGGTTGTGACCGCAGATGGTGACGTTGTCGAGGTAGGGGAATGTTGCCTGCAAGTGGTGGTCATCGACCATGCGGTCCATCTCCTTCTGGAAGACCGAGACCCCATTCGTCACCCCAAAGGGGACTCTGAGGAATTGGTAGAGGCGTCCGTTCGCCTCGAAGGCGGTGTACGGGCGGTCCTCTGGTCTGATAGGGAGCTGGTGGTACGCTGATTTGAGGTCGATGGTGGAGAACACCCGGTATTGGGCGATTTGGTTCACCATTTCTGATATGCGGGGTAGTGGGTAGGCGTCTAGTTGGGTGTACCTGTTGATCGTTTGACTATAGTCGATCACCATCCGTTTCTTCTCGCTACCCCTTACCACCACCACTTGGGCGCGCCACGGGCTGTTGCTGCGTTCAATAATGCGCTCCTTCAGGAGCCTGTCTACCTCGGTCGCGATAAACCGCCTGTCCTCCCAGCTGTACCTCCTGCTTTTGGTCGCTATTGGCCGGCAGTTAGGGGTAAGGTTCGCGAATAGCGAAGGCGGCTTTACCTTCAGGGTAGCCAGACCGCACACTGTGAGGGGCGGCTGGGACCCACCATACTTGAGCGTGATGCTTTGGTGGTAGCACTGGAAATCCAGGCCCAAGATCACGCTCGCACATAGATTCTTCATGATTAGTACTTTAAAATTATCGTATACCGTTCCGTTAACGGACAATTGTACCGTGCAGTAACCCATAATGGTCGATGTCTGGGTTTTATCAGCCATAGAGATGGTACCCCGAGTAGGGACCACCTTTTGGGAGAGTTGTACCAGTTCAGGGTGGATAAAACTCTCCGTGCTTCCACTGTCAATTAAACATTTAACCCCGCACCCGTTTACCTCGATGTCCACCATTGATTTGGATAGCGGGTGCGGCCTGGTCTGGTCCACTGTGACCAATGCCACTGTAGGGCCCTGATCGAGACAAGGTGGCGTCCACGCTGTCTGCTCACAAGATGGCGGACCCCACGAGGTTGGGCAAGATGGCGTCCAAGATGGCCGCTCCCACGGCGCACACGCGGCGGTGGCGGGTTTTCCGGCGGGGTTCCCTCTGCACACCTTCCCGAAGTGCCCCTTCTTACCGCACTTAAAGCAGGTGGTGCCTTTCGCCGGGCACAGGTTTCTGGTGTGCTTCGGCTGCCCGCAGAAGTAGCAGTTGGGTCCACGACGCGTCGCGGCTGTCGTAGGGCTTCTGGGGGGAGAGCAGGGCCCTGACGGTGTCGGGCTGCCGGGCGGGGAAGATGCCTTCCAAGGTGGCGGCGTGGACGGCGCAGGCTGAAGAGTAGGCGTCCGAGTTTCTCTGGGCCACATCCAGGGATCGCGCTGTGTCCACAGCCTGTTTCAGGTCCAATCCCGTTTTTTCCAGCAGTCTCTGCCGGATGTAAGTGGAGCTGAGGCCTGTGATAAAGGCATCGCGAACAAGCTCGTCAGTGTACACTGCGGCTTTTACATTTTGGCACTTGCAGTCTTTGCCAAGCGTTTTCAGGGTGCCTAGGAACTCCTCCACCGATTCCCCAGGTCGCTGTGCGTGAGTAGCGAGCAGATGCCTAGCATACACCTCATTCGTAGGCTGCTGGTAATGCGCCTTTAAGATGTCGCAGGCGGCCGGGTACGTGTCGGCGTCTTGGATGAGGGGGTAAACCCGGTGGCTTACCCAATTCCGCAGAATTCCAAGTTTCATACTCGCAGCATCCGTAGCGTCTTTGACGGCTGCGGAATTGTCCAGGAAGAATTCCATACACATAAACCAGTGTCCGAAGCGTGCCGATGCGTCCGAAGCATGCTGGTCCAAATCCAAACGTTCGGGTTTCAAGAGTTGATCCATTGTGTTGAAAATTAAGTCAATAAAATTGATGTGCCTCAGTAAATCCGAGACTCGATGTTAGCGAAACAAAACAAGGCTTTTATTGACTTAGAAGGTAACACACAGAGGAGAATGTATCTTCCATCCAGAGGTCTGCCGTACTGGATGTGCTGCAGGCTGGGCCAGCTTACATAGGAGCCAGGTATAGGCGGAGCCCTACACACAGTACAATACAATGGAAATGAAACTGAAACCAACCACAGTCACAGGCAGAGAAATACTGATGAGTGATGAATGGAATATTTCATCACACTGGGTGTGTGGGGGTGCCTGAGATAATAAAGATTGAGTAAGATGGGACTCATTTACTGTACCAGACTTGTGAAGCCATGGAACCATCAAGCAATCTGCTTATGAATCATAAAGTTGTCTTGCAGTGTTTAATTTTAGCTTTCAAATTGGCTTCTTTTCGAAGTTTACATTTTTTCAAAAGCTTTAATTCATAATTATAAGGTTGAAAAGAACATAATGGCACTTTGAAGGTTGCTTTTCTGCTCAAAAAGGTAAAGGGAAGAGCTTTCTCCAGAGTCACCGATAGACCTGGAACTGTTTGTTTGTGTGCTATCCATTGTCTCGGCCAACAACCAATTGCCCCTGTGATCTGCTGGAGTGCTGCAGTAATTGCAGCAATACAATAAATATGCAATTCTGACTGTGGTTAGTCATAATTTAAGAAATGAATTAACATGAGCATACCGAATTAACTTTTTTTCTTGCTCTTGCTTCAGGCCATCAGTTCAATAACAAGTGGGCACCTCTTACTGATCCCAGTGATATCAAGACTGGGGTGAAAGGCTACCTTAAATGTGACATTTCTGTTACTGGGAAAGGAGATAGCATGCAACCTCCTCAGAAAACCAGTGAAGCTACTGAGGGAGAAATCGAAAAGTATGGCTACATTCTCATTCCTTTTGAGCAAATCGAACAAAAACAAAGTTGTGATAACAAGAGAAAATGCGGGAAATGCTCAGCAGGTCAGGCAGCATCTGTTGAGAGAGAAACAGAGTTAACGTTTCGGGTCGCTGACCTTTCCTCAGAACTGGAAGAAGCTGCATGGACAGAGAGCCAAGGAAAGGGGGAGGGGAGGAGAGAACAAAGGGAAAGGTCTGCGATAGGGTGGAAGGCAGGAGAGATTAAATGACAAAAAGGGCAAGGCAAAAGGGGGTGGTAATGGGACTAGAAAAGGAATAAAAGCTGGGTCCAGAGGAGCTGTAAATGGCAGCAGCAAAATAGCAGAGCGAGAGTGAAGCTTTGAAAATCTAGGAAAGCGGAGAAGGTTGCAGTGTCCCGGGAATGTGGCGGAGGAAAGGCAGTCGGACTCCAGGGGTGCAGACCACCCTACTGGCCATGTACCGATAGGGGGATCCTCGCCCAAAGCCCCAGCCTTCACCTCCTCCTCTCCCAGTGGCCCCGCTGCAGCGATCCTCCATTACCAACGCCTGCTGTCCCAGAGAAAGAACAACGTTGTGTTCAGCTTCAAACCTTTATGCAATTAAAAAGAAAGGAAAAACTGCCAGTGCTGGAAATCTGAAATTAAAAAAACCCATAATGCTGGCAATACATAGCAGGGCAGACAGCGTCTGTAAACAGACAACGATGGCTTAGTGTTTTATGCGTTGTCCCCTTGTTAAAACAGTCCCGATGAAGAGTACACCTGAAATGTTAACTTACTGCTTTGCTTTCAGACGTTAATAGATCTGTTGTGCATTTCCAGAATGTTCTATTCAAACCTACGTGCTCTTGCTCTTGGATTATAATGTAACGTTTTAATAGGTAAAACATGAGACTTTTCAATGCAGGAATAAAATGTGTTTACTGTTTGTTCGTGTGAAAATTTACATCATGAAAAGTATTTGTTTTTCAACTAAATTAATGTTTTTTTCTTGAGATGGTGAATCTGTATTTTAATTTTAAAATATTGTGCTCAAAGTGATGATTTAAGTGCCAGTGAATGAAACAAGTTCCAATTCAGGCATCAGCACCAAGCATTGCCAGGTCGGGTGCAGCACAGTTCGATGCAGAATGACATTTCCTCTGCTCTGCCTGAGAAGGGCACCCTCTGCTTGCACCAGTTGTGACATTCTTTCCTTTTCCGACACCATTCAACGTTAGGTCTGTCAGTGAGATTGCCACTCCGCTCTGCATTTGGGGCAGTTTTGTGCTGTAGGCCCATGACCAGTGGACCGGGATTGAGAGACTGTCAAACTCATTTCACAGAGGACCCTTCCAGCCAGCACACGGAGGAGACTCTCATTCCATCAGACTGACCTGGAGTCGACCCTCCGTTCCAGAGGTGAAAGGTCACCGTGTCTCCTAGCTCCCCTAATATTTCAATTTGTTTTAATTAGCTTTTTGTTTCAGTTACTGTTTAAAAAAGGTAAAAGATGTTGGCCCAGTAATTCCGGTCCAAACGCGTGAGTACGGACGGGGTACTCATGCGTGGGCCCGTTGGAAGTGCCGGATTTCAGCATGCACAGCGCATGCGCGGAAAACCGGCATTTCCACTCCTCTGAACCAAGGGGTTAAGAGGCGGTTCCCTAGCGACGTTTGAGGCAGCGCGTACGCGTTGAACTTCGGTTTTTTTGACAGGTTTGTCTGTGCGTGAAGGCCTCCAGCAGACGTAAGGACTTAGTTTTATAAGGTAAGTGGTCTAATAATTAAAGTTAGAATTTTTTTTCCACAGGTTTATTATTTTTAAAGAATTTACAGTAAGGTAAGTGTATTTTCGGACCCGATTTCTTGAAAAAAAATTTTTGGCAGAAATTTGAATAATTGTTTAAAATAGTTTTTTAAAGTTATTAATAGTTAATTTAATTATTGGAATTTTAAAAAACTTTTATTTAAAGTTTAATAGTGTTTTGGGCGCCCGGACTTTTCATGAGTTTGACAGGTCTTATGTCTAACTCATGAATGGACTTTTGTAAACTCCCATTGGTTGCCCAGTGCTCACGTGATCCCAGCCGGCTCATCGCACTAAGTACGCCGCTGGATCACGCATGCACAGCGCGCCGGGAGCTGAACCGGGCCACAGACCGGAAATCCACGCAGGCCCAGTCTTCAAATGTCAGCGCGATATGTAAGTGTAGGTCGGGGGCTTGCACCCGCGGGAAGCCCCCGACCCGAATTTCTGGGCCGTTGAATTTTTACTTGCAATGCAATTTTTGGTGTGCAATAGGAATCTACTCATTCCAATGGGGTTTCCAACAGAAAGACCGTGGGCAAGGTTTTATGTCAAAATTTACAAAGCTCAGGGACTTCCGAAGATGAACTCCAGCATCATGGCAAATGTAACAAAGGCATTCATGGGAGACAACAAGGATTTTGTGGACCCATATGTCATCATCACCTTTTCTGGTCAAAGGGTATTACCTTTAAAATGATTTTTCTGCTTATTAGCACTTTTATTGCACCAGTCTGCAACTTCACCGAAGTGATTATGACATGAAACAGTTTATTTGAGACAGATGCTAAATAACTTTATTAATTAGTCCTGAATAGGATTCCTGCGGATTGGCCTACTAGGGGTCTTGCCTTTTATTATGCTACATGTTACTTATTACAAAACTTGAGGGCTGATTTTACCCCTGCCTGGCAGGCGGAAACCGGGTGGGTGGGCAGTAAAAAAGGGCCGCAGCGACTTGAACCCTCCGATTCCGCGGGTTGCAATTTTATTCTGCTCTTTTGAGCAGGCGAGCTGGAAACGCACACTGGAAGGCAGTAGAGCCCTTCCTTAAATATGCAAATCACCTGCAATTTTAATCCAAGGCCTGCACGGGAAGCCATCATGGCTTCGGGACGTAGGAGCAGGAGTAGGCCATTCAGCCCCTCGAGCTTGTTCCATCATTCAGTGCGATCGTGGCTGATCTGTATCTTGACTCCACCCACCCACCTTGGCTCCATATCCTTTTATACCCTTGGGTAGCAAAGATCTATTGAACTCAGATTTAAAATGATTAATTGAGCTAGCATCCACTGCTTTTTGTGGGAGAGAGTTCCACACTTCTTCTACCCTTTGCATGCAGAAGTGTTTCCTAACTTCTCTCCTGAATGGCCTGGCTCTAATTTTAAGGTTATGTCTTCTTGTCCTAGACACTCCCACTAGCAGAAAATGTTTCTCTCCCTCTACCCTATCAATTCCACTCAAAATCCTAAAATCTCATTCCAATCACCCTTTAACCTTCTATATTCCAGGGAATTCAAGCCGTGTTTATGTAATCTCTCCTCACAACTTAACCCTTGGAGCCCCGGTAACCATCTGGTTAGCGCCCTCACCAGGTCAGAAGATGCCTAGAAAGGCAAATTATTTTCAAACCCTCAAATTCTGCCATTTTCCCGGCAGTCCCGCCTCCATACCTGCCTCCCCAGGGCTGGCAAAATCACCCCCAAATGTTGAATTTGGCCGGTTAAGATTCCTTTGAGAGCCCATGATGTGAAAGTTGTTGGAAAGTTGTCGGATTGGAATGGTTTACTCTCTCCACTCTGTTCGTGACAGAGACTCTCATTCTTACTATTTCCTTCTGGTCATCAGGGCCGAACATCTGTGCAGAAAAACTGTGCTGAACCTGTCTGGAATGAACAGATCATTTTCAAAGAAATGTTTCCACCACTCTGCCGTCGAGTCAAAATTCAGGTGTGGGACGAAGGGAATGTTAATGACGTTGCCATAGGAACTCATTACATTGACTTGAAGAAAATATCAAATGAACAGGATGGAGATAATGGTGAGAACCACTTATAGAGTCATAGAGGTACAGAAGGAGGCCACTTGGCCCATCGAGTCCGTGCCGGCTCTCTGTAGCGCAATCCAGTCAGTCCCATTTCCCTGCTCTATCCCTGTAGCCCTGCAAGTTTATTTCCCTCAAGTGCCTATCCAGTCTCCCCTTGAAAACATTGAGTGTCTCCGCTTCCACCACTTCCATCGGCAGCGAATTCCAGGTCATCACCACTCGCTGCGTAAACAAGTTTTTCCTCACATCCCCCCTGTATCTCTTGCCCAAATCCTTAAATCTGTGTCCCCTAGTCCTTGTACCATCAACTAGTGGGAACAGCCTTTCCCCGTCTAGCTTATACAAACCCGTCATAATCTTGTACACCTCTATCAAATCACCACTCAACCTCCTTTGCGCTAATGAAAACAAATCCAGCTTCTCCAACCTGTCCTTGTAGCTAAGATACCCCATGTCCGGAACCAGTCTGGTAAATCTACTCTGCACCCTCTCAAGGGCCCTCACATCCTTTCTAAAGTGTGATGACCAGAACTGGATGCAATACTCCAGTTATGGCCTAACCAGCACTTTATAAAGGTTCAGCATAACTTCTCTACTTTTGTACTCAATACCTCTATTTATGAAGCCCAACATCCCATATGCTTTGTTAGTCACTCTCTCAATATGTCCTGCCACCTTCAGGAACCTATGCACATTAACTCCCAGGTCCCTCTGTCCCTGCACACTCTTTAAAACTGTGCCATTAAGTGTATATTGCCTCTCCCTGTTCCTTCTGCCAAAATGCATCACCTCACACTTCTCTGTATTAAATTCCATCAGCCACTTGTCTGCCCATTCTGCTAGCCTTTCTATGTCCTGTTGCAGTCGATTAGTATCATCATCACTGGTTGCCACACCCCAAGTTTGGTGTCATCGGCAAATTTAGAAATTCTACTCTGTATTCCAATATCCAGGTCATTTATATATATCAAAAAAAGCAGTGGCCCCGGCACTGACCCTTGGGGAACACCACAGTCTACCATCCTCCAGTCTGAAAAACAGCCATTTACCACAACTTGCTGTTTTCTGTCCTTAAGCCAATTCATTATCCAAGCTGCCACTGACCCACCTATTCCATGAGCCTCAATTTTGTTAACCAGCCTTATAAGTGGTACTTTGTCAAACGCCTTCTGAAAATCCATGTAGACAACATCCGTTGCATTCCCTTCATCAATCCTCTCTGTTACTTCATCAAAAAATTCAATTAGATTGGTCAAACACGATCTGCCTTTTACAAATCCGTGTTGGCTCTCCTTAATTAGCTTAAACCTCTCCAAGTGCCCGTTAATTTTTTCCTTGATTATTGTTTCTAAAACTTTACCCACCACTGATGTTAAACTGACCGGCCTGTAGTTACCAGGATTGTCCTTCCACCCTTTCTTGAACAATGGTGTCACATTTGCCACTTTCCAATCCTCAGGCACCTCCCCCACATCTAGGGAAGATTGGAAAATTATGGCAAGCCCTTCCACTATCTCCTCCCCCAATTCCCTTAGCAACCTGGGATGCAAGCCATCAGGACCAGGCGACTTATCCACTCTAAGCATTCCCAGCCTTTCTCGTACATCCTGTCTATCATTTTCACCCCTTCCATTGCTTCTACCTTTTCCACTTCTGTCAACTTTGTCAGGAAAACTTGTGAAATTTCTCAGCAAAAAATCAATTTCCTGTCAAAGAAAATGTTCCTTTAAATTTTCATTATAAAATAAATGTTATGTAAGCATTTAATGATTGACTAGGCTCACTGGAGTTCAAAATAAAAACTATTGAATGCTTGATAGTTAAAGCCATTACATATATCGGCAGCAGCAAGATGGTGTTTTTGTTGATAATATTGCTATTCTCGATTTATATATTTAAGACTTTCAAATGAATTCTTCAGATTTCAGAAGATCTGCGAGTTATAGTTGTGGCAAAAAATATAAATAAGGTATTGGCTCTCATCAGGAGGGTGACAAAATACAAACCGTAAGAGTTATAAGGGGCAATTTTCTTAAATTGCACTCCTGGCTCAGAATCGCGCCTGCTGGCATTGGCAGCCAGGAATTTGGGGGCACCCCCAACAATTTTCCAATCATTAATTTTAATAGATGGAACATTGTGGAAAGTATGGCAAAATTTCTGATCTGTGCTTGTGGTGGGTGAGGCTCCATGCCTGGTGCACAATTTGAGAAAATGACCACTATTATAGTGGTTCGACCCCGCTGGGAATACTGTGTGCAATTTCAGGGCACTAAATCAGAGGAATGATTTTATTTCCCTTGAGAGGGCACGCAGATGAAAAACAAAGACTATTCTTGGTGTGGAATCTTTAAGTAAGGTATGGTTTAGAAAATAGGCTTGTTTCTTTGGAAGAGTGATTTTGAGATGATGACATTGAAATTTTCAGGATTATGCAGAATTGATAAAATCGATTTAAGCAAATTGTTCATTATGATGAAGGATTAAAATTCCAGGGGATTGAAGTTAAAATTAAGCAATTAGGAATTAAGAAAAGTCAGATGGAACACTTTCCCCAAAGGATAATATAGTTGTGGAATGAGTATTTAGGGCAGAACATTAAAGCAGACTGTTTAAATGAGTCCAAGAGATGATTAAATGCATTTTGGAGAGAGAAGGGACTGAAGAATATAATTAGGAGACAGGTGGGTGGGGTTGAGTTCTGAAAATGGAATGGGCTTGTGCCTAATGGCCTTTGCCTAAAAATTCTTTGTATTCTTATCATTAATTCAAGAAAAAAGGATGGCTTGATAGTTACAACACTAGTCTTGGGAGTACCTACCAAGAGACCCAAGTTACAATTGTAGCCTCGAATGACTATGAGATTTGGGATATTTCCAGAGGGATAGTTTTGCTGAGTTTTCTAGCAGAAGCAAGATAATCTGGTCTGTGAGGTGGGGCTAGGTCCCTTCCTTCACCATTTAAGTGTGACTCCTGGTGGTTAATCAAGGAACATTGTTAAAATGATATGCATGCAGATGTCAAATGTTGGACCTTCCCACCTCCCCTCCACACTGAGGAGGAGCATAGTTTGGACAGTGAGACTACCGGGGGAATGAGAGTGTGGGTGTGTGCGGTGGTGGAATACAAATAATAAAGACAAAAACAAATGAACAAAAACATTAAATAAAATGTTAATATTACAAAATCAAAAAATGATATAAAATGAAAATTGATATCCAGAAAAACTTCATTGTGTGCTTCTTTAAGGATTTTTGCCAACTTTTGGACCAGCGTGGATCAATTTGTACGGCTCAACCCGCAATTATACCCTAATGGATGATAATCAGGAGCTCAATATGGGTATTGGAGAAGGAGTATCATTCAGGGGCCGTCTCCTGATTGAAATTACAGTGGAGATTCTGGCAGCCGGGGCAGCTGAGTCAAGATTCTCTAAGGTTGCAAAGGAATTGAAGATTGTGCCTAAAGAGCCCAAATCTGGGAAAGACCAAAAGACGTCGCCCACAGCTGAAGAATCCAAAACCTCGAGCTCTTCTGATAAGACAAACTCTACTGAAGTTGAAGTGGAACCAATAGAGTCTTCTTCTTGGGTTTGTTTTACAATCACCATAGAAACATAGAAAAATAGGAGCAGGAGTAGGCCATTCGGCCCTTCGAGCCTGCTCCGCCATTCAACACGATCATGGCTGATCCTCTATCTCAATACCATATTCTCGCTCTCTCCCCATACCCCTTGATGCCTTTTGTGTCTAGAAATCTATCTATCTCCTTCTTAAATTTATTCAGTGAATTGGCCTCCACAGCCTTCTGTGGTAGAGAATTCCACAGGTTCACCACCCTCTGAGTGAAGAAATTTCTCCTCATCTTAGTCCTAAATGTCCTACCCCGTATCCTCAGACTGTGACCCCTCATTCTAGACCCCCCAGCCAGGGGAAACATCCTCCCTGCATCCAGTCTGTCTAGCCCTGTCAGAATTTTATACGTTTCAATGAGATCCCCAAACTCTAGTGAATACAGGCCGAGTCGACCCAATCTCTCCTCACCAGTTCTTTCATGTTAATCTGGGGATAAGTGGAGAAGGAATGAAGTTGTGGTCTCTGTTACTTTTTTTCCTTAAAGTTTATTACTGATACATTAATTTCAAGTTTGATTGCAATCTCCAAGACTTTTGTTAGAATCAGAAGAAGCAGAAAGGTTAATTTCAGATAGTTTCATGCTAGTTCCCTTTAATTTAATTACTTCACGGGTTAGGGTTTTACTTATGAGAATTACAGACACACATTAATCTCTTGCTTAGTTTCATAGTAAAGCAAAATTGTTTAAACATTTTGTGCAGCTCACATACTTTTAATGGTAACAAAGGTCTATTGAGCGTCTGAAAATTTAAAATATATATTACACATTGTCAACCTTATCATTGAGATTTTAAATGTTTCTTTTTACAAGAATACATGGATTTGAATCTGTATGCAGCGCAGGTACAGTGTCAATAATGAATGTTAATTTTCACTAACTTCATCCAATTTGTTCCCCCTTAGCTTTCTCCAATAGTTATTCATTTCCAGGAAATTAGAAATGAATGATACAATTAGATGCTTAACAAGGAAGGTGGCAGGACAAGTTGATAAGGCTGTTTTTAAAAAAAATAGCAAATGGAATCCATGGCTTTATAAATAGAGCCATAGGGCTCGATTTTCCAAGCCCCGAGGAGGCGGGTTTGGAGGCGGGAGAGGTGGGAAAATTGCAGAATCGGGGGGCAGGAACCCATCCCGCCCCCAACCCGCCTCCGTGCCAATGTCCCAGGAGGCGGGTACCCGACCTGTGCTGGGAGCTGCATCCCCGAGGCGGGAAGGAGATTAGTGCTAATTAACTGCCTGTTAACAGGTAGTTAACAGGCAGTTTTTTGCCTAATCCCTATTTTTAGCCCTGAAGTGTGGGCTGTCCGACGGCTCCGAACCACGCCAAGTTAGCGAGGCGGACCGTCGGTCTGCAGGGGTTGGAGGGGTCGAGATGTCCATTGTGCAGGTGAGTGATGGGTGCATGTGTGCAAGGGGTAAGTGTGTGAGGTGAGTGTAAAGTGTTTTAATAAGTTTTACTTACCTTTACTTTCTCCTGCAGGCTTCCTTCCTTCAGTTCTTGGGAGTCCCTCAGCTCACCGGCACAGAAAGCAGAATGGCCGCTGAACTGTCAAAAGCTGCAGCCTCTGCTTTCTGATCTGGAGAGATCTCTAACTGAGTCTGAGTAGAAGGACTCAAGTTAGAAGACAGATTGTCAGTGTTTGACAGCTTCACAGAGCTGTCAAACGCTAATTTTTCATCTGTCAAAAGCTCTTGACAGATGAAATGTCAATCGCTGACGTCACCAGTAACCAGGTGTCCCTTAATTGGCCTGCTGAGCCCGCTGGGTTGGCCACAAGTTGATGGAGGTGGGACTACAACCCAAAAAGTGGGAGTTCCGCCTCCAAAAGCTCCCCATTGACAAAATTGAGCCCATAGAATACAAAAGCAAGGAAGTTTTGCTGAACTTTTATAAATCACTGGTTAGGCCTCAGCTGGAATATTGTGTCCAATTCTGGGCACCGCACTTTAGGAAGGATGTCAAGGCCGCTGTTGTTTAGTTTTGTCAGGATATGGAATGCTCTTAAAAAACCAAGTTCAGACCTAGGCATCTAAGTTAAAATGGGCTATTCCGTCAGTTCAATATGTTTAACCTTCCATATCGTTCTGCTCAGGAATGCTGCCACTGTCGCAGGAAGTCTCTTCAGCTCTATCAGGCTGCCAGCTTCACCACTGTAGGAGACTCCATCTCAGAAGGCACAGCTAACCTTCCCCACATACTCGGTTGTCCTAGTTGTAAGCACATTTTGTATTGACCAGTAATATTTCTACCAGTAGTTCAGAGGTCCGCAGTGCAGAACAGCTACATTGCTCCAGCTGACGTACTGTGTGGAGTGAGCAGCTGCTGTGTGCAAACCAAGGAGGTTTGAAAGTGCACGGTGCCATGCTGGTAATAAGTACATTAAAATGTTAGTGAATAAAGAAATTTTGTACTATTATAATGAAGGTTTTACTACACAGGGTTAGAAATGAATGGAGTTGGGCGGCGCACTCCAGGTCCTCCTGGCTCCACAGAGAGTTTTTAAAAATGAAATCTAACTTCCCTTTAGCTGGCTGCTGAAGAATGCTGAACGTGGCCGGCCCAATGCCTGCTCTGGCCATTGGTAACTCATCTTGTAGAGGGGTCCTTCCACAGGTGTCAGGCCCTGCATCAACAAATTCAAGGAGCCCAACACATATATTAGGCGGCTGCCAGGACGTTTAAAAAAATGAGTCCTAAGCATTTAGCAGCAGGACCAATGGCTGCGCAGGCTTGAGCCGTCCCACTGCTAAATTAGTATACTTTGTGGTCGCTTTACACCCAAAAAACAGGTGCAACACAAACCAACTTCTACCCCTTAATATTTCACTTAATATCTGATATTAAGTTCAATAATATATTAAGTGTGATTTCAATCCAAATAAAAGGCATTGGGGAAAAACAAAGTTTAGGAAAGGAAGAATGGCAATAAATATTCCCATTTTAAAAGAAATCCTGTTCAATTTTATCTCCGCTACTTCAGTCATTTGGAAAAACTGGACGAAATACAGATTTTATGATGATTCTGTATTTACTGTTTATCTTCTCAGTATTACCTGCTATGACTAACACATGCCTTTTTCAGATTGATGAGGAAACTGTACAAGATTTTCTTCTGTTTGGTACGATTTTTGAAGCAACAATGATCGACAGGAAAATTGGTGAAAAGCCAATCAGCTTTGAGGTATCTTTAGGTAAGGAGACACAATTTGCTCTCTTTACTTACATGATTGACCATGAAAGATACTCAAACCAGTGTTTTGCTGCATCAGTAAATGCTGAATTGTGAGCACAGTGATAATCCCGAGCAGTCACCGAGTGCAGGGTGAGAAAGCATTTCACCCTACAATGACACAATGACATTTTATTCCAATGAACAGTAACAGCTGTTCAACAATGCCTCCCTCACAACAACATACCCTCCAGGGGAACGGTAGGGAAGATATAAGAGGAAAGCTGGGAGTATGCACACACTCCACCAACTTCAGATACAGTAGAAATAGTGAAACCCATCTTCACCCTTGGATAAGTCGGGTGGCGCCTGTGCACTCCCACTCAGTCTCTTATGGCTACTGCCAATAAAACACAATCACCCTGAAGCAGGTAATGCTACCACACTTGTACATTCAATGCCAACATTGACCGGCATCTTCCACTTCTGCATTCCCATGCCTATGATTTTCCATTTATTAATTTTAATGGGTGCAAAATTGTGGTCTGGGTTGGGGGTGTGGGGGCAGTTGCAGCAAATGTTTGTGTGATTGAAGTGTACAACAGCATCCGAATATAAACCGGTGTAAAATTGTGAAAAAGTAAAAACACAATTATCCTCCCTACATCCCTCTGAACTTGGTGGAATCTATTCTTTCCTCATTACTCCTACAATGGCCAGGATTTTGTGGTTAAAAATAACGGTGAGGCTAGTAGCACTCACCGCTATTAAGGAGTAAATCAGACAGCAACTTCCGGCGACTGCACATGTGCAGATAAACGCGGCAATCAGGAAGTTGCTGTCCAAGTTGCCCTGTGTAATGTATATACCTTTAAGGGGGGAACTATGTTTTACAGCTCATGTATACTGCAGTACCGGCAGTGACCACACCTGTATATAGCACTGAGTAGTAATCTGTACAGATCAGTTGCAGTGTGAGCTACGTTGAGTAAACACCTGTTGTACCGTTCTCCGCAGTCTGTGTCTTATTATACACAGACGCAACATTGGCGACGAGGCAGGTTCGAACCTACCTGCAACTCTGCATCACCTCCCGGGGATTCGTTCTTGGAGATCAGTGGATTGGAGGTCAAGGCCAGAGACTCGGGCGTCGACCACGGGCAACCGCCCAGTCATCCAGCAGAGACTTGAGAAGTGCGGGGGAGGCTGTCGAGAGCCAGGCTTGGCTTTCCAGTCGAGGTGGTCCAGCGAAACGGGCTGGCAACAGGTAGTGCGCAGGCCCTTCCCGGACAGCGGCGGGCTAGAGCCCGACCGAGCAGCACAGCAAAGGGCCGAGCAGCGGCGACGGGGGAGAGAGAGAGAGGGCAGAGCACACAGGGTACAGCCGGTGTTCAGGGGCCGAGCAGCGTCGGAGAGAGGGAGAGAGAGACGCGCAGAAACCAGCGAGGCGCCACCATTGCCACGAGGACCGCCGAGAGTGGCGTTGGCAGCAGCGCAGGAGAAGCGTGCGAAACCTACAGGGCGCCACCATTGCCACGAGAACCGCTGGGAGCGGCGTTGGCAGCAGCAGGGGAGGAAGGAAAGCGCGGGAGACGCCATTTTAAGCCATTGGGAGACACCATTTTAAATCACAACCAAAATGCCGAAGAGTGGCAGTATCACCGCATTTGACAATGAAGTCGAAGATTGGACGACATATGTCGAACGAATAGAGGTGCACTGCAAGGCAAATGAGGTGTCAGATGACAAGAAAGCGTCGGTATTGTTAAATTTAATGGTTGCAAAGACGTATGGTTTATTACGAAATCTAGTAACCCCAACGAAGCCAATGGAAAAGAGTTTTGAAGACATAGTAACGATACTAAAGGAACATTTAAACCCCACACCGCTGCTGATAGCAGAAAGATTCAAGTTTCACAAACGGAACCAGCATAAGGATGAAAGCAATGCTGATTATTTAACAGAACTGCGCAAACTATCGAAACACTGCCAGTTTGGAGCGGGACTGGCAGATATTTTAAGGGACAAGTTTGTGTGTGGGCTTCAAAGTGAAGGAACCCAGAAATGGCTTTTATCTGAAAAGGACCTTACGCTGGAAAAGGCTTTCAGCATTGCGGTATCATATGAAGCAGCAGCACGGGGCGCTGCAGAGATACAACAGAGACCGCAAGAATATGGCACAAACGAAATGTCATATGGAACAGAGAAGTGCTATCGCTGCGGCAGAACAACACACGACCAGGATGATTGCTGGTTCAAAGACAAAGTGTGCAGACAGTGTGGAAAAGTAGGACACATAGCACGAGTCTGCAGGTCGGGAAAGAAAACCAGCAATAAGAAACCTACCAAAGGAAAGTACAAGAAGGTACATAAGATGACGGAGAATAGTTCAGACGAACAAAAGAGTGATAACGACTCCGAAAGCAGGGAACTGAGTTGTCTGAAACTACATAATGTGATCACAACGGAGGATCACCGAACCATTTGGGTCACTCTCAAGTTAGCAGGAGTCCAGGTAAAGATGGAATTGGACAAAGGATCAGCCCTAACAGTCATAAACCAACGGGACTACGAGCGGCTATTCTCACACATACCCTTGAGAGACACAAAAATTATTTTGAAGACGTACACGGGGCAAAAAGTCTACCCCAAAGGAAAAATAAGGGTGACCGTTATATATAACGGTAAGGAAACACCAAAACTAGACCTGTATGTATTGCAAGATGGAGGACCACCATTACTGGGACGTGAATGGATCCAGAAAATACAACTGGATTGGCATTCCATACAGGCACTGACTGTGGCTGACAAAAAGGATGACGACGTCACACCTGGGCGACTGTCAAAGATCCTAACTGACGCGAAAGAAGTGTTCCAGCAAGGACTCGGAACACTAAAAGGCATGACAGCGACGATTAAAATTGAAGAAAATGCAAGCCCAAAATTTTTTAAGGCCAGACCGGTACCTTATGAGATCCGCCCAGCCGTCGAAGCAGAGCTGGAGAGTCTGGAACGTTCAGGTGTACTGTCCAAGGTAGACTGGAGCGAGTGGGCTACACCCATCGTCCCTGTGATGAAAAAGTCATTGAGCAGCACGCCTGGGGAACCAAGGAAGGTTCGCATCTGTGGGGACTTTAAGGTAACAGTGAACCCGATCCTTCACACCGTACAATATCCACTTCCGCGGATTGAAGACATTTTCGCCTCACTATCTGGAGGGAAACGCTTCACTAAGATTGATCTGGCCCAGGCGTATCTGCAAATGGAGGTAGAAGAAGCATCAAAAAAATACCTCACAATCAACACCCATAAAGGTCTCTACCAATACAACCGGCTGGTATTCGGGGTAGCATCAGCTCTGGCTATTTGACAGAG